>NC_069500.1:1183766808-1184127387 GCF_027579735.1 Bombina bombina
CCACACACATAACAGTGAGAGGGATCAGTGAACTGCTCTAATTTAAATCAAAACTATTGCCAAGTGGAAAAAAAGTGCCCAAAACATTTTTTCACCCAGTACCTCAGAGAAAAAAACGTTTTTACATGCCAGCAAAAAAACCTCAATAATTAATTGTCATTTAAAACCTATTGCAAGTCCCTGCAAAATAGGTTAAGTCTATGTATACAGTTTAAAAGCCAGAGAAGTACCATTTCCCAGAAAACTGAAGTGTAAAATATACATACATGACAGCCTGATATCAGCTACATCTACTGCATTCAAGGCTGAGTTTACATTATAACGGTATGGCAGGATTTTCTCATCAATTCCATGTCAGAAAATAATAAACTGCTACATACCTCTTTGCAGATTAATCTGCCTGCTGTCCCCTGATCTGAAGTTTACCTCTCCTCAGATGGCCGAGAAACAGCAATATGATCTTAACTACTCCGGCTAAAATCATAGAAAAACTCAGGTAGATTCTTCTTCAAATTCTACCAGAGAAGGAATAACACACTCCGGTGCTATTATAAAATAACAAACTTTTGATTGAAGATATAAAAACTAAATATATCACCATAGTCCTCTCACACATCCTATCTAGTCGTTGGGTGCAAGAGAATGACTGGGGGTGACGTAGAGGGGAGGAGCTATATAGCAACTCTGCTGGGTGAATCCTCTTGCACTTCCTGTAGGGGAGCAGTTAATATCCCACAAGTAATGATGACCCGTGGACTGATCACACTTAACAGAAGAAATCTTCATTTCTACAGAATCTATTATTGTTCCCAGAAAAGGAACCCTTGTGGACGGGGACAGGGAACTCTTTTCTATGTTCACCTTCCACCCGTGAGACCTGAGAAAGGCTAAAACAATGTCTGTATGAGCCCTTGCTTTGGAAAGGGACGACGCTTGGATTAGAATGTCGTCTAGGTAAGGTGCTACAGCAATGCCCCTCGGCCTTAGAACCGCTAGAAGGGACCCTAGCACCTTTGTGAAAATTCTGGGAGCAGTGGCTAAACCGAATGGAAGAGCCACGAACTGGTAATGTTTGTCCAGAAAGGCGAACCTCAGGAACTGATGATGATCTTTGTGGATAGGAATATGCAGGTATGCATCCTTTAAGTCCATGGTAGTCATATATTGACCCTCCTGGATTGTTGGTAAAATCGTCCGAATGGTTTCCATTTTGAATGATGGAACTCTGAGGAATTTGTTTAGAATTTTTAAATCCAGAATTGGTCTGAAAGTTCCCTCTTTTTTGGGAACTACAAACAGGTTTGAGTAAAAACCCAGACCTTGTTCCGCTGTTGGAACTGGGTGTATCACTCCCATCTTTAATAGGTCTCCTACGCAATGTAAGAATGCCTGTCTCTTTATCTGATCTGAAGATAAGCGAGACATGTGGAACCATCCCCTTGGAGGAAGTTCCTTGAACTCTAGAAGATACCCCTGAGAGACTATTTCTAGTGCCCAGGGATCCGGAACATCTCTTGCCCAAGCCTGAGCAAAGAGAGAAAGTCTGCCCCCTACTAGATCCGGTCCCGGATCGGGGGCTACCCCTTCATGCTGTCTTGGTAGCAGCAGCAGGCTTCTTGGCCTGTTTACCCTTGTTCCAGCCTTGCAATGGTTTCCATGCTGGTTTAGGCTGGGAAGCGTTACCCTCTTGTCTAGAGGCTGCAGAGTTAGGAGCCGGTCCGTTCCTGAAATTGCGAAAGGAACGAAAATTAGATTTGTTCTTAGCCTTGAAAGGCCTATCCTGTGGGAGGGCATGGCCCTTTCCCCCAGTGATGTCTGAAATAATCTCCTTCAATTCTGGCCCGAAAAGGGTCTTACCTTTGAAAGGAATATTAAGCAATTTTGTCTTGGACGACGCGTCCGCCGACCAAGATTTTAGCCAAAGCGCCCTGCGCGCCACTATTGCAAAACCTGAATTTTTCGCCGCTAATTTTGCCAATTGAAAAGCGGCATCTAAAATAAAGGAATTAGCCAACTTTAGTGCGTGAATTCTGTCCATGACTTCATCATATGGAGTCTCCTTTTGAAGCGAATTTTCTAGTTCCTCGAACCAAAAAGACGCCGCCATGGTGACAGGAATAATGCACGAAATTGGTTGAAGAAGGAAACCTTGCTGAACAAATATCTTTTTAAGCAATCCTTCCAATTTTTTATCCATAGGATCTTTGAAAGCGCAACTGTCCTCAATAGGAATAGTTGTGCGCTTGGCTAACGTTGAAACTGCCCCCTCTACCTTAGGGACCGTTTGCCATACTTCCCTTCTGGGGTCGACAATGGGGAACATTTTCTTAAATATAGGAGGGGGAACAAAAGGTACACCTGGCTTCTCCCACTCCTTAGTCACTATGTCCGCCACCCTCTTGGGTATCGGAAAAGAATCAGCGTGCACTGGGACCTCTAAGAATTTGTCCATTTTGCACAACTTCTCTGGAATCACCAAAGAATCACAATCATCAAGAGTAGTTAGCACCTCCTTAAGCAGGGCGCAGAGATGTTCTAGCTTAAATTTAAATGCCACGATATCAGGTTCTGCCTGCTGAGAAATTTTTCCTGAATCAGAAATTTCTCCCTCAGACAGACCCTCCCTTCACTGCCAACTCAGATTGATGTGAGGGTATAACAGATAAATTATCGTCAGCGCCAACTTGCTCATCCTCTGTATTTAAAACTGAGCAATCACGCTTTCTGGGAAATGCTGGCAGTTTGGATAAAAGATTTGCTATAGAATTATCCATTACTGTTGTTAATTGCTGCAAAGTAACAAGCATTGCCGCGCTAGATGTACTAGGTATCGCCTGCGCGGGCAAAACTGGTGTTGATACAGAAGGAGAGGATGATGAGCTATCCCCACTACCTTCATTTGAAGAATCATCTTGGGCAACCTTATTAAATGTGACAGTAATGTCCTTACTTTGTTTGGACGCCATGGCACAATTTGCACATACATTTAAAGGGGGAACCACCTTGGCTTCCATACACACAGAACATATGCTATCTGAAGGTACAGACATGTTAGACAGATTTAGGCAGGCTATTAATGCAATAAAAACGATTTTAAACAAAACCGTTACTGTCTCTTTAAATAATAAAAAGAGCACACTATTTCTGAATGTTCGAAAAACTATTAAGGAAATATCCTATCTTTATAAAATTTCCACCCCAGTGTCTTAATGCTTTGAAAGTATTGCACACCAAATTTCAAGTCTCTAGACCCTTAAATGAGCAAACCGGAGCTAATAGTTCAATTTACCGGTTTAAACACACTACAGTCCCTGCCACAGACTTTGCTGCGGCTTTTACCTTCCTTAGGGGTTATTCACCACAGAAATAAGCCTTCCTGAGTCCGTTTCTCAGTCACAGGACCCTCTCACATGAAGCTGCATGCACTGCCTTTAGAACTGCGCAACTGAGGCGCGAAAATGAGGCCTCCTCCCTCTGCATACCAGAGTGAAGGGGCCTTTCTGACTAGATTAGGCGTCTAAACAACTGCCAGGCGTAATTAAACGTTCACAAAACACTCCAAATGTCATATAAATATGATATAAACAAATCGATTTAGCCCACAATAGTGTCAACCAGCATAGAGCCCAATTTATAAGCCTTAATTCTGTTACTGAGTCTAAGAAAATGGCTTACCGATCCCATAAGGGAAAACTGACAGTCTTCTAGCATTACTATGTCTTGTTAGAAAAGAGACTGGTCATACCTGGAGCAGATAAGTCTGCAAACTGTTCCCCCCAACTGAAGTTCTCTGGTTTCAACAGTCCTGCGTGGGAACAGCAATGGATTTTAGTTACTGGTGCTAAAATCATACTCCTCTTTTAACAGAACTCTTCATCACTTTCTGTTGTAGAGTAAATAGTACAAACCGGCGCTATTTTAAAATAACAAACTCTTGATAGAAGAAATAAAACTACAACTAACACCACATACTCTTTACTATCCCTGTGGAGATGCTACTTGTTCAGAGCGGCAAAGAGAATGACTGGGGGGCGGAGCCAGGGGGGGGCTATACACTGTGTGCAGAATTATTAGGCAAATGAGTATTTTGACCACATCATCCTCTTTATGCATGTTGTCTTACTCCAAGCTGTATAGGCTCGAAAGCCTGCTACCAATTAAGCATATTAGGTGATGTGCATCTCTGTAATGAGAAGGGGTGTGGTCTAATGACATCAACATCCTATATCAGGTGTGCATAATTATTAGGCAACTTCCTTTCCTTTGGCAAAATGGGTCAAAAGAAGGACTTGACAGGCTCAGAAAAGTCAAAAATAGTGAGATATCTTGCAGAGGGATGCAGCACTCTTAAAATTGCAAAGCTTCTGAAGCGTGATCATCGAACAATCAAGCGTTTCATTCAAAATAGTCAACAGGGTCGCAAGAAGCGTGTGGAAAAACCAAGGCGCAAAATAACTGCCCATGAACTGAGAAAAGTCAAGCGTGCAGCTGCCAAGATGCCACTTGCCACCAGTTTGGCCATATTTCAGAGCTGCAACATCACTGGAGTGCCCAAAAGCACAAGGTGTGCAATACTCAGAGACATGGCCAAGGTAAGAAAGGCTGAAAGACGACCACCACTGAACAAGTTGAAACGTCAAGACTGGGCCAAGAAATATCTCAAGACTGATTTTTCTAAGGTTTTATGGACTGATGAAATGAGAGTGAGTCTTGATGGGCCAGATGGATGGGCCCGTGGCTGGATTGGTAAAGGGCAGAGAGCTCCAGTCCGACTCAGACGCCAGCAAGGTGGAGGTGGAGTACTGGTTTGGGCTGGTATCATCAAAGATGAGCTTGTGGGGCCTTTTCGGGTTGAGGATGGAGTCAAGCTCAACTCCCAGTCCTACTGCCAGTTTCTGGAAGACACCTTCTTCAAGCAGTGGTACAGGAAGAAGTCTGCATCCTTCAAGAAAAACATGATTTTCATGCAGGACAATGCTCCATCACACGCGTCCAAGTACTTGACAGCGTGGCTGGCAAGAAAGGGTATAAAAGAAGAAAATCTAATGACATGGCCTCCTTGTTCACCTGATCTGAACCCCATTGAGAACCTGTGGTTCATCATCAAATGTGAGATTTACAAGGAGGGAAAACAGTACACCTCTCTGAACAGTGTCTGGGAGGCTGTGGTTGCTGCTGCACGCAATGTTGATGGTGAACAGATCAAAACACTGACAGAATCCATGGATGGCAGGCTTTTGAGTGTCCTTGCAAAGAAAGGTGGCTATATTGTCACTGATTTGTTTTTGTTTTGTTTTTGAATGTCAGAAATGTATATTTGTGAATGTTGAGATGTTATATTGGTTTCACTGGTAAAAATAAATAATTGAAATGGGTATATTTGTTTTTTGTTAAGTTGCCTAATAAATATGCACAGTAATAGTCACCTGCACACACAGATATCCCCCTAAAATAGCTATAACTAAAAACAAACTAAAAACTACTTCCAAAACTATTCAGCTTTGATATTAATGAGTTTTTTGGGTTCATTGAGAACATGGTTGTTGTTCAATAATAAAATTAATCCTCAAAAATACAACTTGCCTAATAATTCTGCACTCCCTGTATGGACAGCTTTTGCTGTGTGCTCTCTTTGCCATTTCCTGTAGGGGAAGAGAATATCCCACAAGTAAGGATGAAGCCGTGGACCGGACACACCAATGTAGGAGAAAACATTTATTATCCCTGTATGTGGGCACAATTATCCAATGATGCAGTCGGATAACCCACCTAAAGTTGATGTTGCCATTACTTAATTAGCAAAACAAAAACTCCCTCTATTGGTGCTCTGATATTCTGTGATTCAATGAATACTGATTAGAGAACAATCTTAAAATCAGTGTTTCTCGATCCCAACCCTCAGGGCACCCTAACAGGCCATATTTCCAAGATATCTGACCTAGGTGAAATGAACAGCAGATCAGTAACTATGTTTATTATCAGTAGAAAAACAGATAAATCAAAATTATGTAGAAATGCAATATGTCAGTCCTTAGATTAGGCAAATACAGCCCCAGAATGCAGGTGAGACTACTTTAACACTGTGTATCAACGTATGATGCCGTGGCGACTGCTATCTGCTTGCTCAAAGTGTTGTCAGCATGATAGCTCCCAAAAACAGGCATAAGCTCAACAGAAAGTAGCGTCCAACAGGTTGCTTCACTCACACCGGGAAATTATCCTCCACTGTCCTCGACAAGCGGTACTCTGTGGGATGAAAGTAAAAGTAGCAATTCTGAAGAGTGGCTTGGAAACACACAGCTCCAACATCAGCTTGTCTCTTTGTAACTATACAGCCGCACCACGTGGCCAGCCGAGGACCAATCCGTGTCCGATACTCACAAGGTCCTGACGTCACCGGCTAGGGGGTAGAGACAGCTGGAACAAATTGTGAGCGCTGATAGGCAGGCAAACAGGGACTCAAAGAAGTGGAGCGGCCACCTGAAATCCGCTATTAAACATAGCAAAAAAGAGTCCAAATGAGTCTTCAACAGGATATAAAATAAAAAGTTCACACTTTATTGAAGAAGTATAAAAACACAGCAGGAAACAGATAAAAATCCTAGGCCATACAAAATGTCTGACCGGTTTCAGTCGCAAGGACCGTAATCATAGACATAACACAATACATTTGTAGGCAAGATATAAAGTCTAGAAAACTACCTCATTGGCTAAAACCAAAATGGCCCAAAAGTTTAACCCTATGTATACACACATCAAACCCTTTCTAAGTGGGTGGAAGATTTTCTTCAACCTTTGGTTCCCAAACTACCAAGTTATATATGGGATACTACCCAAGCATTGCAAGTCATGGAATATATTCAATGGAGGGAGGAATACAGTTGGTTAACAGTTGATGTTGTATCACTGTATTCATCTATACCTCATGTGTATGGCCTGAAGGCCATTGATTTTTTTTTTTGGATCTTTATACTGATTTAACTACAAGTATGAAAGAATTTGTGGTACAGGCAGTGAGATTTCTGTTGGAACACAACTTTTTTGTGTTTCAGGGACACTACTACCTACAGAGACGGGGTACTGCTATGGGAGCGAAATTTGCTCCCTCGTACGCCAACCTATTCATGGGTTGGTGGGAGAGGACCCACGTCTATGGAGGTAGTGGTGTCCCCCCTCTAATCACATCAAGTATGTATGATTTATTAATGACCTGCTTATTGTTTGGGTCAGCTGATTCGGATGAGGCAGATGAGTTTGTCAGGCGTTTAAAAAATGTACTCCTGAGTGGCAAAAGGAAAGCATTACCTTTTTGGATATCTCTTTGAGTGGTGCGGTGTCAACTCAACTCTGCTATTTTCAGGAAACCCATTGCGAGTAACAGCCTACTGCATGCTTGCAGCAGTCACCCTGAGCATGTCTTTAAAGGCATAGCAAAAGGGCAATTTATGAGAGCCAAATGCAATTGTACCCTAGATGGCTCTTTCCAGGAGTAGAGCCGAGACCTATGCAAAAGACTTAGGAACAGAGGGTACCCAAAAGGTATTGTTAATAAAGTATTTTTTGAAGTTAAGCAAATGGATAGAGAATCTCGTTTGTCAAGTACACCCAGGAGTTCTCGAATGAGAGATACTACTGATCAGGTGAAACCCAAATTTGTGACATCTTTCTCCAATCAGTATGAGCAGATCTGTAAAATCATCAACAAAAAATTGCCTATACTGATGGGTGATAAGAAATTGAGAGGTACTGTTAAAAAAAGGCTGCATGTTTGTAGCAAAGAGGAATGTCTATTTGGCAAATATGCTATCCCCAAGTCTCTTAAAAGACAGCTGCACCATAACATCTATAGATGTAGTAGAAGGGCGTGTACTTCATGTGATCATGTTCAGGTTTCCAAGAAATTTACTTCTACTCATTCGGGTGAGGAATTCAACACTAACATCAACTGTAAAAGTATGTTTGTCATCTATCTGATAGAATGCACCCAGTGTCACAAGTCCCATGTGGGTAGAACCACCAGAGAAGTGGGTACTCGCATAAGGGAACATATTTCCCATATTTCTGGAGAAAGGGCTTGTTCTGCTCTCTCTAGACATTTCTTAGAGGTACATAAGGATGCTAGCACATTCAAATGGAAAGCAATTGAACAGATTAAAAGATTACCCAGGGGTGGAAATACATTTTCTGTTCTTTCTAGACAGGAAATTTATTGGATACACAGGCTTAAGTGTTTTGTTCCGTTTGGCTTTAACTCCGAATTTGACATTATTAATTTCTGGCAGAGATAAAAGGGTGTGTGTAAACATTACTGTCTCTCCCCCTGGGGTTAATCATGCCCTCCATAAAAGGTTGTAATTGGATGTGGAGTATCCTTATGGTTAATATGCATATATAACATGTTCTATTTATACTCAGGTATCAATTGTATATATTGAGTTACTACATAACCACACTAGTGCAGTCTGACTATGTTTAAATGCATATATAAGGTGTTTTCTACGTACATATACGAGTGCAGTTTGCTTGTGATCAAAAAACAGAATTTATGCTTACCTGATAAATTTCTTTCTCCTACGGTGTGTCCGGTCCACGGCTTCATCCTTACTTGTGGGAATATTCTCTTCCCTAACAGGAAATGGCAAAGAGAGCACAGCAAAAGCTGCCCATATAGCTCCCCCTCTGGCTCCGCCCCCCAGTCATTCGACCGACGGTTAGGAGAAAAAGGAGAAACCATAGGGTGCCGTGGTGACTGTAGTGTATAGAAAGAAAAAATTTGAAACCTAACTAAAAAGCCAGGGCGGGCTGTGGACCGGACACACCGTAGGAGAAAGAAATTTATCAGGTAAGCATAAATTCTGTTTTCTCCTACATTGGTGTGTCCGGTCCACGGCTTCATCCTTACTTGTGGGAACCAATACCAAAGCTTTAGGACACGGATGAAGGGAGGGAACAAGTCAGGTTACCTAAACGGAAGGCACCACGGCTTGCAAAACCTTTCTCCCAAAAATAGCCTCCGAAGAAGCATAAGTATCGAATTTGTAAAATTTGGCAAAAGTGTGCAGAGAAGACCAAGTCGCTGCCTTACATATCTGATCAACAGAAGCCTCGTTCTTGAAGGCCCATGTGGAAGCCACAGCTCTAGTAGAGTGAGCTGTAATTCGTTCAGGAGGCTGCCGTCCGGCAGTCTCATAAGCCAATCGGATGATGCTTTTCAGCCAAAAAGAAAGAGAGGTAGCAGTAGCTTTCTGTCCTCTCCTCTTACCAGAATAAACGACAAACAAAGATGAAGTCTGTCTGAAATCCTTTGTTGCTTCTAAGTAGAATTTTAAAGCACGGACCACATCTAAATTGTGTAACAAACGTTCCTTCTTTGAAACTGGATTCGGACACAGAGAAGGAACAACTATTTCCTGGTTAATATTCCTGTTGGAAACCACTTTTGGAAGAAAACCAGGTTTGGTACGCAAAACAACCTTATCTGCATGGAATACCAGATAGGGTGAATCACACTGCAAAGCAGACAATTCAGAAACTCTTCTAGCAGAAGAAATAGCAACCAAAAACAGAACTTTCCAAGATAGTAACTTAATATCTATGGAATGTAAAGGTTCAAACGGAACCCCTTGAAGAACTGAAAGAACTAAATTTAGACTCCATGGAGGAGTCATGGGTCTGTAAACAGGCTTGATTCTGACTAAGGCCTGTACAAATGCTTGTACATCTGGCACTGCTGCCAGGCGTTTGTGTAACAAAACAGACAGAGCAGATATCTGTCCTTTTAGAGAACTCGCTGACAACCCTTTATCCAAACCCTCTTGGAGAAAGGAGAGAATCCTAGGAATTTTAATTTTACTCCAAGAAAATCCCTTGGATTCACACCAACAGATATATTTTTTCCATATTTTATGGTAAATTTTCCTAGTCACAGGTTTTCTGGCTTGGACCAGAGTATCTATAACTGAATCTGAAAACCCACGCTTAGATAAAATCAAGCGTTCAATTTCCAAGCTGTCAGTTGCAGAGAGACTAGATTTGGATGTTCGAATGGACCTTGTACTAGAAGGTCCTGTCTCAAAGGTAGCTTCCATGGTGGAGCCGATGACATATTCACCAGGTCTGCATACCAAGTCCTGCGTGGCCACGCAGGAGGTATCAGAATCACCGAAGCCTTCTCCTGTTTGATCCTGGCTACGAGCCTGGGAAGGAGAGGAAACGGTGAAACACATAAGCTAGGTTGAACGACCAAGGCGCCACTGGTGGATGCATTAGTGGCGCCTTGGGATCCCTGGATCTGGACCCGTAGCGAGGAACCTTGAAGTTCTGACGAGACGCCATCAGATCCATGTCTGGAATGCCCCATAATTGAGTTAACTGGGCAAAGACCTCCGGGTGGAGTTCCCACTCCCCCGGATGGAAAGTCTGACGACTCAAATAATCCGCCTCCCAGTTGTCTACTCCTGGGATGTGAATTGCAGATAGATGGCAGGAGTGATCCTCCGCCCATTTGATGATCTTGGATACCTCTCTCATCGCCAAGGAACTCTTTGTTCCCCCCTGATGATTGATGTAAGCTACAGTCGTCATGTTGTCCGACTGAAATCTTATGAATCCGGCCTTCGCTAGTTGAGGCCAAGCCCAGAGCGCATTGAATATCGCTCTCAGTTCCAGAATGTTTATCGGGAGAAGAGACTCTTCCCGAGACCATAGACCCTGAGCCTTCAGGGAGTCCCAGACCGCGCCCCAGCCTAAAAGACTGGCGTCGGTCGTGACAATGACCCACTCTGGTCTGCGGAAACTCATTCCCTGAGACAGGTGATCTTGAGTCAACCACCAACGGAGTGAGTCTCTGGTTAACTGGTCTACTTGAATCTGGGGAGACAAGTCTGCATAATCCCCATTCCACTGTTTGAGCATGCACAGTTGCAACGGTCTTAGATGAATTCGAGCAAAAGGAACCACGTCCATTGCTGCAACCATTAGACCTATTACTTCCATGCACTGAGCTATGGAAGGCTGAGGAATAGATTGAAGAACTTGACAAGCATTTAAAAGCTTTAATTTTCTGACCTCTGTCAGAAAAATCTTAATTTCTACAGAATCTATTATCGTTCCCAGAAAGGGAACCCTTGTAGACGGGGACAGGGAACTCTTTTCCACGTTCACCTTCCACCCGTGAGACCTGAGAAAAGCTAATACAATGTCTGTATGAGCCCTTGATCTGGAAAGGGACGACGCTTGGATTAGGATGTCGTCTAGGTAAGGTGCCACTGCAATGCCCCTCGGTCTTAGAACCGCTAGAAGGGACCCTAGCACCTTTGTGAAAATTCTGGGAGCAGTGGCTAAACCGAACGGAAGAGCCACGAACTGGTGATGTTTGTCCAGAAAGGCGAACCTTAGGAACTGATGATGATCTTTGTGGATAGGAATATGTAGGTACGCATCCTTTAAGTCCACGGTAGTCATGTATTGACCCTCCTGGATTGTAGGTAAAATCGTTCGAATGGTTTCCATTTTGAACGATGGAACTCTGAGGAATTTGTTTAGAATTTTTAAATCCAGAATTGGTCTGAAAGTTCCCTCTTTTTTGGGAACTACAAACAGGTTTGAGTAAAACCCCCGACCTTGTTCCACTGTTGGAACTGGGTGTATCACTCCCATCTTTAATAGATCTCCTACGCAATGTAAGAATGCCTGTCTCTTTATCTGGTCTGAAGATAAGCGAGACATGTGGAACCTTCCCCTTGGAGGAAGTTCCTTGAACTCTAGAAGATAACCCTGAGAGACTATTTCTAGTGCCCAGGGATCCTGAACATCTCTTGCCCAAGCCTGAGCAAAGAGAGAAAGTCTGCCCCCTACTAGATCCGGTCCCGGATCGGGGGCTACCCCTTCATGCTGTCTTGGTAGCAGCAGCAGGCTTCTTGGCCTGTTTACCCTTGTTCCAGCCTTGCATTGGTTTCCATGCTGGTTTAGACTGGGAAGCATTACCCTCTTGTCTAGAGGCTGCAGAGTTAGGAGACGGTCCATTCCTGAAGTTGCGAAAGGAACGAAAATTAGATTTGTTCTTAGCCTTGAAAGGCCTATCCTGTGGGAGGGCATGGCCCTTTCCCCCAGTGATGTCTGAAATAATCTCCTTCAATTCTGGCCCAAAAAGGGTCTTACCTTTGAAAGAAATATTAAGCAATTTTGTCTTGGACGACACATCCGCCGACCAAGATTTTAGCCAAAGTGCTCTGCGCGCCACAATTGCAAAACCTGAATTTTTCGCCGCTAATTTCACCAATTGCAAAGCGGCATCTAAAATAAAGGAATTAGCCAACTTTAGTGCGTGAATTCTGTCCATGACTTCTTCATATGGAGTCTCCTTATTGAGCGAATTTTCTAGTTCCTCGAACCAAAAAGACCTGCCGTTGTGACAGGAATAATGCACGAAATTGGTTGGAGAAGGAAACCTTGCTGAACAAATATCTTTTTAAGCAATCCTTCCAATTTTTTATCCATAGGATCTTTGAAAGCACAACTGTCCTCAATGGGAATAGTCGTGCGTTTGGCCAACGTAGAAACTGCCCCCTCAACCTTAGGGACTGTTTGCCATGCGTCCCTTCTGGGGTCAACAATGGGGAACATTTTCTTAAATATAGGAGGTAGGACAAAAGGTATACCTGGCTTCTCCCACTCCTTAGTCACTATGTCCGCCACCCTTTTGGGTATCGGAAAAGCATCAGCGTGCACAGGGACCTCAAGAAATTTGTCCATTTTGCACAATTTCTCTGGAATCACCAAAGAGTCACAATCGTCAAGAGTAGTTAGCACCTCCTTAAGCAGGGCGCGGAGATGTTCTAACTTAAATTTAAACGTCACGATATCAGGTTCTGCCTGCTGAGAAACTTTTCCTGAATCAGAAATTTCTCCCTCATTGCCAATTCTGACTGGTGTGAGGGTATAACAGATAAATTATCGTCAGCGCACACTTGCTCATCCTCTGTATTTAAAACTGAGCAATCACGCTTTCTTGGAAATGCTGTCAGTTTGGATAAAAGATTAGCTATAGAATTATCCATTACTGCCGTTAATTGTTGCATAGTAACAAGCATTGGCGCGCTAGATGTACTAGGTGTCCCCTGCGCGGGCATAACTGGTGTTGACACAGAAGGAGAGGATGATGAACTATCCCCACTACCTTCATTTGAAGAATCATCTTGGGCAACCTTATTAAATGTGACAGTACTGTCCTTACTTTGTTCGGACGCCATGGTACAATTTTCACATACATTTAAAGGGGGAACCACCTTGGCCTCCATACACACAGAACATGTTCTATCTGAAGGTACAGACATGTTAGACAGACTTATACAGGCTATTAATGCAATAAAACCGTTTTTAAACAAAACCGTTACTGTCTCTTTAAATGTTAAACAGAGCACACTTTATTTCTGAATGTGTGAAAAACTATGAAGGAAATATCCGATCCTTACCAAATTTGCACCCTAGTGTCTTAATGCTTTGAAAGTTTGTAACCCCTTAAATGAGCAAACCAGAGCTAATTGTTCAATTTACCAGTTTAACCCACTACAGCCTTTGCTGCGGCTTTACCTTTCCTTGGGGGTTATTCACCACAGAAATAAGCCTTCTAGAATCGTTTTTTATGGCCACAGGACCCTCTCACATGAAGCTGCATGCACTGCTTCCAGAAGTAACTGCGCAATTAAGGCGCGAAAATGAGGCCTCCTCCCTCTGCATACCAGAGTGAAGGGGCCTTCCTGACTAGATTAGGTGTCTAAACGACTGCCAGGCGAATAAAAACGTTCCCAAAGTGTTTCCAAGTTCCAAAACACTCCAAAAGTCATATAAATATTGTATAAATCAATCGATTTAGCCCACAATAGTGTCAACCAGTATATAGCCCATTAATAAGCCTTCATTCTGTTATGAGTCTAAGAAAAATGGCTTACCGATCCCATAAGGGAAAATGACAGTCTTCTAGCATTACTATGTCTTGTTAGAAAAAGGACTAGTCATACCTTGAGCAGAAAAGTCTGCAAACTGTTCCCCCCAACTGAAGTTCTCTGGTTTCAACAGTCCTGCGTGGGAACAGCAATGGATTTTAGTTACTGCTGCTAAAATCATACTCCTCTTTAAACAGAACTCTTCATCACTTTCTGTTGTAGAGTAAATAGTACAAACCGGCACTATTTTAAAATAACAAACTCTTGATAGAAGAAATAAAAAACTACAACTAACACCACATACTCTTTACCATCCCCGTGGAGATGCTACTTGTTCAGAGCGGCAAAGAGAATGACTGGGGGGCGGAGCCAGAGGGGGAGCTATATGGGCAGCTTTTGCTGTGTTCTCTTTGCCATTTCCTGTTAGGGAAGAGAATATTCCCACAAGTAAGGATGAAGCCATGGACCGGACACACCAATGTAGGAGAAATACAACATAAAGTGTTCTTTTTGTCTATATGCTAAAAATTGCTTATATTGAGCCATTATGTGCTCATTACTAGCCATTGACCAGATATGACTAGATCACGTTGTAGTAAATGTATTTATCCTGGCCTTTGGGAAATACGTTTGAATGTGCTATACTGTCACAGTTTTGTGTTCTTAGGTAGTTACTGGCCAATTACCTTTCTATCCATACCAGCTTCACATTATTTGTTTATAGGTCATATAACTTTTCTGTTGAATCTATCTATGTAAATATGTTCTCTTTAGGTAGCCTCATCTAATCCTTTCTCCCTTATAAAATTGAAGCATTTTCCTTATATATACACGTTAATAATATGATATACATAAGCGTATATGTTTATTGTTGTTTCTCACTCTCTTATTTAATGTGTGTAAACTTTTGGGCCATTTTGGTTTTAGCCAATCAGGCAGTTTTTTAGACTTTATATCTTACCTACATATGTATTGTGTTATGTCCTTGCGACCGAAACTGGTCAGACATTTTGTATGGCCTAGGATTTTTATCAGTTTCCTGACAAAAGTGTGAACTTTTTATTTTATATCCTGTTGGAGGCTCATTTGGACTCTTTTTTGCAATGTTTATTATCATGCTCTCACCCAAAGCAATCCTGAAAATCTGTCCATTTAGTGTGCCCTGCAGATTGGAATTGAAAAAACTGCAGTAGATCTTTATCTTTGTTGTTAAATATGCATAGCAAAAGGGATGAACTCCTATCAACTGTATGGTACAGATATAAACCTTGTGCCCATGCACTATAAACCAGGCTGTCAGAGACAGTCTAAAGGCTCAATGATATATTTTTTGCAAGCTCAAACCTTTTTCTCGCTGACACTCGTAGGGCTGCCCCAGTGCAATGATCGTAAAAAAGGGGCAGTCCCTGCGAGTTGGGAGATGGCTCCTATTAAAAGTAATGGAGCTCGCTGGATAGGGAAACTTCGCTCCTTAGTGCGAAATTAGCAGAGAGCAGGGGGAGCACTTTAAAATTAAAATCCTGCAGCCAATATAACTCACATTACGCTGCTTTCTGCTTATAGCATCTTACATTTGCCTATATGTTCGTATGCATTTGTTTTTCTATTGGGGTTATAAGTGTTCGTATTGTTTTAAAAAAAGCTCGCCACCTTTTAGTTGGCGAGAAAAAACTGTGAGATCTGCAGTGCGAAAATCTTTATAGAATTACGCTGGGATTAGTGAGACATTGTCATATACGCCCATGGAACGACCATGTTCAGCCCATTTTACGAAAAAACAACAATTACGCTTTGCATTTTGTATTTATAAATTCAAATTTCTGTGTGATTTTTGCACATTCAGTGTACTACAATTACGATTTACGCTGTGAATATTTAATTTGATTTATTCCTGTGTAAATTAGATACTAATTGTACGTTTTGTTAACATACGATTTTTGGTGAAGAATTTTGTTACGATTTTTGATGCACCTTAACAATACAATTTTCCCCTGCTTATTTTTGTGTGAATGATTCAAATATTTGTTTTGTATAATTAAAATACGAATTTTGTTGTGCACATTTCATATGAAAATGCAGTATACGCCCCTTAGCGAGAAAAAAATGGCTTTAGATCATTCCACAAGGGAAATAGAAGGACTGGCGAGCATTCTTTAATAATCTCGCCAGCCCAGAGAGCTTTCAATCATCGAGCCCTAAGTCTCCTACAGATCTGAGTTGAGCTCACAGATCTTATATGGGCCTGTATACATGTCAGTATGGTATTTAGCTAAAGAAGAATTACATTGCTGAATGCTGACAGCATTTAACATTGCACAAGCAGTTCACCAGAACTGCTTGTGCAATGCCACCCCCCCCAATCGGCCGCTAGCAGGGGTGTCAATCAACGCAATCATACACAATCTGGCAAATTGATGTACGCAGCCTCAGACGGTCGGACCCAACATGACAAAACAAATAAATGATGAGGGCCTAGACCCCATAAGACCCCAAAACTGACGGACTTATTGTCAGTGTGTCAATAACGGCACCCCCATAAAATGTGATCCACTCAAAAAATAAATATTTTGGATAAACATATTAAGGAATATTCAGTACATAGATATAATCTAAAAAAATATATATAAAAAAAATAGGAGAAAACCACCAGTAGTAGTTAAATAGGTGGATAATCAAGTATATAAATACATGATATCCCCAAAGGTTAACGTAATGACCTTATAGTGCCTCAACTCGTGGACAAGAGCCACACAACGTAAGGGCACTAATATAAATGCTAGGGACTAAAAATCGCAGACCGTAAACAATAAACTCCAAAAATCACAGGACATATATAGATATGAGTGTATATGCATCTCAAACCCACGGCCCTACTAATCAACGATTAATCATGAAACTCATAGAGAGTACATAACATACTACAGGATCCAATCACAGGTGGTGAGAGACGCACATACCATCTCCAATCAAAGATTAGAGGAAAGCAGCCAGGTCTATATTCAGATTCAGCCCGGCAGGATGGAGACTCCTAAGTATATGTATCCAGTAGGTCTCCCTCTGCCTGAGCCTAGATAACCTGTTATAAAGGTGGGACTTAGGGACAAATTCGACCGGAATGATCGAAAAACAATCAGTGTTACCGCCATGTGAATAATTGCAGTGTCTGGAAACACTATCGGCTAGATTACGAGTTTTGCGTTAGAGGCTGTGCGGTGCTAACGAGCAGTTTATGCTCACCGCTCACTTACAGACAGCGCTGGTATTACAGGTTTTTACAAACCAGACAAGAAGTGAGCGTTGAGAAACATTTTGCTCATTACCGCACTTCAATACCAGCGCTGCTTACGTTAGCGGTGAGCTGGTATAACTTGCTCATGCACGATTTTCCCATAGGAATCAACGGGGAGAGCCGGCTGAAAAAAAGTCTAACACCTGCCAAAAAGCAGCGTAAAACTCACTAACGCAGCCCCATTGATTCCTATAGGGAAATAAAACTTATGTCTACACCTAACACCCTAACATGAACCCCAAGTCTAAACACCTCTAATCTTACACTTATTAACCGCTAATCTGCGTCCCCCGACATCGCCAACACCTACATTATAATTATTAACCCCTAATCTGCCACTCCGGACACCGCTGCCACCTACATTATACTTATGAACCCCTAATCTGCTGCCCCCGACATTGCCAACACCTACATTATATTTCTTAACCCCTAATCTCCTGCCCCCAATGTCGCCACCACCTACCTTCATTTATTAACCCCTAATCTGCTGCCCCCAACGTTGCCGCCACTATAATAAACATGTTAACCCCTAAACCGCCGCACTCCCGCCTCGCAAACATTACTTAAATATTATTAACCCCTAATCTGCCGGCCCTAACATCGCCGCCACCTACCTACATTTTTTAACCCCTAATCTGCCACCCCCAACGTCGCTGCCACTATATTAAAGTTATTAACCCCTAAACTTAAACCTAACACCCCCTAACTTAAATAGAATTAAAAGAAATCTAAATAAAATTACTATCATTAACTAAATTATTCCTATTTAAAACTTAATACTTACCTGTAAAATAAACCCTAAGCTAGCTACAATATAACTAATAGTTACATTGTAGCAATGTTAGGGTTTATTTTTATTTTACAGGAAAGTTTGTATTCATTTTAACTAGGTACAATAGTTATTAAATAGTTATTAACTATTTAATAACTACCTAGCTAAAATAAATACAAAAGTACCTGTAAAATAAAACCTAACCTAAGTTACAATTACACCTAACACTACACTATAATGACATTATTTCCCTAAATTAAATACAATTAAATTATCTAAAGTACAAAAAACCCCCACTAAATTACAGAAAATAATAAACAAATTACAAGATTTTTAAACTAATTACACCTAATCTAATCCCCCTAACAAAATAAAAAGTCCCCTAAAAATAAAAAAGGCCTACCCTACACTAAATTACAAATAACCCTTAAAAGGGCCTTTTGCAGGGCATTGCCCCAAAGAAATCGGCTCTTTTACCTGTAAAAAAAAAAAAGTACAAATCCAGCCCAACATTAAAACCCACCACCCACACAACCAACCCTACTCTAAAACCCACCCAATACCCCCTTAAAAAAACCTAACACTAACCCCTTGAAGATCACCTTACCGGGAGTAGTCTTCATCCAACCGTGCCGAAGTCCTCAACGAAGCCGGGAGAAGTCTTCATCCAAGCCGGGCGAAGTGGTCCTTCAGACGGGCAGAAGTCTTCATCCAGACGGCATCTTCTATCTTCATCCATCCGGCGCGGAACAGGTCCATCTTCAAGACATCCGTCACAAAGCATCGTCTTCATCCGGAGTCTTCTTACTGAATGAAGGTTCCTTTAAATGACGTCATCCAAGATGGCGTCCCGTAGATTCCAATTGGCTGATAGAATTCTATCAGCCAATCGGAATTAAGGTAGAAAAAATCATATTGGCTGATGCAATCAGCCAATAGGATTGAGCTTGAATTCTATTGGCTGTTCCAATCAGCCAATAGAATGCGAGCTCAATCCTATTGGCTGATTGCATCAGCCAAAATAGGATTTTTTCTACCTTAATTCCGATTGGCTGATAGAATTCTATCAGCCAATCGGAATTGAAGGGACGCCATATTGGATGACGTCATTCAAAGGAACCTTCATTCAGTCTTAGCCGTCGTCAGAAGAGGATGCTCCGCACCGGATGGATGAAGAAAGAGGATGAAGATAGAGGATGAAGACTTCTGCCCGTCTGGAGGACCACTTTGCCCGGCTTGGATGAAGACTTCTCCCGGCTTCGTTGAGGACTTCGGCCCGGTTGGATGAAGACTTCTCCTGGTATGGTGATCTTCAAGGGGTTAGTGTTTTTTTAAGGGGGTATTGGGTGGGTTTTAGAGTAGGGTTGGTTGTGTGGGTGGTGGGTTTTAATGTTGGAGGGGGGATTTGTACTTTTTTTTTACAGGTAAAAGAGCTGATTACTTTGAGGCAATGCCCCTTAAAGACCCTTTTAAGGGCTATTTGTAATTTAGTGTAGGGTAGGGCTTTTTTATTTTGGGGGGCTTTTTTATTTTGGGGGGGCTTTTTTATTTTGTTAGGGGGATTAGATTAGGTGTAATTAGTTTAAAAATCTTGTAATTTGTTTATTATTTTTTGTAATTTAGTGGGGGGTTTTTGTACTTTAGATAATTTAATTTAATTGTATTTAATTTAGGGAAATAATTTAATTATAGTGTAGTGTTAGGTGTAATTGAAACTTAGGTTAGGTTTTATTTTACAGGTACTTATGTATTTATTTTAGCTAGGTAGTTTAATAACTATTGTACCTAGTTAAAATAAATACAAACTTGCCTGTAAAATAAAAATAAACCCTAAGATAGCTACAATGTAACTATTAGTTATATTGTAGCTAGCTTTGGGTTTATTTTACAGGTAAGTATTTAGTTTTAAATAAGAATAATTTAGTTAATTATAGTAATTTTATTTAGATTTCTTTTAATTATATTTAAGTTAGGGGGTGTTAGGGTTAGACTTAGGTTTAGGGGTTAATAACATTAATATGGGGGCGGTAGATTAAGGGTTAATAAATGTAGGTAGGTGGCGTCGATGTTAGGGACGTCAGATTAGGGGTTAATAATATTTAACTAATGTTTGCGAGGCGGGAGTGCGGCGGTTTAGGGATTAATATATTTATTATAGTGGCGGCGATGTCCGGTTTGGCAGATTAGTGGTTAATAAAAAAAAAATTGTGTTTGCGATGCGGAAGGGCCTCGGTTTAGGGGTTAATAGGTAGTTTATAGGTGTTAGTGTACTTTTTAGCACTTTAGTCAAGAGTTTTATGCTACGGCGTTGTAGTGTAAAACTCTTAACTACTGACTTTAGAATGCGTTACCATTCAAGACTCGTAATACCAGCAGGCGTTAAAAAGCAGCGTTAGGACCTCTTAACGCTGCTTTTTTAACCTAACGCACAACTCGTAATCTAGCTGTATGATTTTTAAAATTGTTTTTTATATTACGTTGGTACTCAGACCATCTGGTGCTAAGTCTCCTATAGGTCCTACCAACATACTGTATCCTACAGACACATAAAAAGAAAGTATACAACATAGTGTGAGGCATAAGATATGTGCCCGATAATAGGAAATTGTTGTCCAGTCACATTAGATTTTAATGTCTTTTGCTCATGTGCAATACAAGCACATAGTTTACATCTACTAACTCCACATCTATAAGACCCCAAAGGTAGCGTTTTTAACAAGATCGGAGCGGAACCATTGGACCTTTTATGTTTAACAATCTTGCTGGGGGCCAAAATCGTCTTAAGATTAGGTGTTCTAAAAGTCCATATTAGATTGCCCAAAATGGGATCTTTAGTTAAAATGCCCCAATGCTTAGTAACAATTTGTCTTATTAAATTATGATGACAATTAAATTGGGTAATAAATACAGCATGATTCTCTGTGACATTAGGGCCAGTTATCGTGTCCTTATTAGATTTTAAATAATCGTGCCTATTGTCAAATTGGGCTCTTGTATAACCATTGTCTATGATATGAGGAGGATAATGCTTCTGGTTAAACCGTTCCTTAAGAATGAGGCTTTGGGTCTCATAATCAGCAAGTGTACTACAGTTACAGCAAATCCGTTTAAATTGGCCATACGGTACATTACGTTTCCACGGATAATAATGGCGACTTGTAAAGTCAAGATAGCTGTTACAATCCACTGTTTTGAAGTATGTAGTACTGGTTACTTTCCCATTCCAAAATTTTAGTTCCAGATCCAAAAAGACAGTAGTCTCATGGGGGTCCATCCGATAAAAATCGTCGCCCGCAAAAGCCGGCGACGCCAATATTTACGCTGGTTTGGTATATACGGCGTAACCTAGAAGTTACGCGCGTATATTTCTGCCGTCGCCCGTAGTTTTTTGGGCCATAGGCAGGTATACCAAACCAGCGCAGTTTGGTATCCAATCTGCAGCGTAAGGACTTACGTGGCGAAAATGGAGAAATCTTACTCCATTTTCACCTCGCCACAAAAAGCAGCCGTAAGAAGCCTTACGCTGACTATTGGAGCCCCGTAACTCCCTAAACTAACTAGAAAAGAAACCTAACACCTAACGCATGCGCAATGTCTAGCTACCTGTCAACCGCGATCCCCCCCCCCCGAAATCCCTAATAAAGTTATTAACCCCTAAACCGCCGCTCCCGGACCCCGCCGCCATCTACATAAACTAACCCCCTACTGTGAGCCCCTAAAACCGCCGCAATCTACCTTATCTATCGCCTAATGTGAACCCCTAAAACCGCCGCCATCTACCTTATCTATCCCCTAATCTGACCCCTTACACCGCCGCCACCTATATAAAAATTATTAACCACTAATCTAATCCCCCTATACCGCCGCCAGCTATATTAATATTATTAACCCCTAATGTAAGCCCCTTACACCGCCGCCATCTATATTAAAATTATTAACCCCTAATTTAATCTACCTACCCCGCCGCCAGTTATATTATCTATATTAACCCTAAGTATATTATAGTTAATATAGGTATTACATTATATATATTAACTATATTAACCCTAATTATATTAGGGTTAATATAGTTAATATAGTTACTATAGTATTTATATTAACTATATTAACTCTATCTAACCCTAACACCCCTAACTAAATTTATATTAAATTAATCTAATTCATATTATAAACTAAAATATTCCTATTTAAATATAAATACTTACCTATAAAATAAACCCTAAGATAGCTACAATATAATTAATAATTACATTGTAGCTATGTTAGGGTTAATATTTATTTTACAGGTAAATTGTTAATTATTTTAACTAGGTCTAATAGCTATTAAATAGTTATTACCTATTTAATATCTACCTAGTTAAAATAATTACCCAATTACCTGTAAAATAAATCCTAACCTAAGTTACAAATACACCTACACTATCAATAAATTAAATAAACTACAAATATCTATCTAAAAATACAATTAAATAAACTAAACTAAATTACAAAAAAAAAAAACACTAAATTACAAAAAATAAAAAAAAGATTACAAGATGTTTAAGCTAATTACACCTATTCTAAGCCCCCTAATAAAATAATAAAGCCCCCCAAAATAAAAAAATTCCCTGCCCTATTCTAAATTAAAAAAAGTTCAAAGCTCTTTACCTTACCAGTCCTTAAAAGGGCCTTTTGTGGGGCATGCCCCAAAGAATTGAGCTCTTTTGCATTTAAAAACATATACAATACCCCCCCCATTACAACCCACCACCCACATACCCCTATTCTAAACCCACCCAAACCCCCCTTAAAAAAGCCTAACACTACCCCCCTGAAGATCTCCCTACCTTGTCTTCACCACACCGGGCCGAACTCCTCATCCGATTCGGGCGATGTCTTGCTCCAAGCGGCAAAGAAGAATTCTTCCTCCGGCGACGTCTTCCTCCAAGCGGCAGCAAAGTCTTCTTCCTTCCGGCAGCATCTTCCATGAATCGGATTGAACTTGAATCTGATTGGCTGATTCAATCAGCCAATCAGATTTTTCTAACTTAATTCCGATTGGCTGATAGAATCCTATCAGCCAATCGGAATTCGGCGGACGCCATCTTGGATGACGTCATTTAAAGGTACCTCATTCGTCGTTCAGTCGTCGGCCGGGATGGATGCTCCGCGGTGGCGGAGCGAAGAAAGAAGATTGAAGATGCCGCTTCATGGAAGATGCTGCCGGAAGGAAGAAGACTTTGCTGCCGCTTGGAGGAAGACGTCGCCGGAGGAAGAATTCTTCTTTGCCGCTTGGAGGAAGTCGTCGCCGGAGGAAGAATTCTTCTTTGCCGCTTGGAGGAAGACATCGCTCGAATCGGATGAGGAGTTCGGCCCGGTGTGGTGAAGACAAGGTAGGGAGATCTTCAGGGGGGTAGTGTTAGGCTTTTTTAAGGGGGGTTTGGGTGGGTTTAGAATAGGGGTATGTGGGTGGTGGGTTGTAATGGGGGGGGGGGTATTGTATATGTTTTTAAATGCAAAAGAGCTGAATTCTTTGGGGCATGCCCCACAAAAGGCCCTTTTAAGGGCTGGTAAGGTAAAGAGCTTTGAACTTTTTTTAATTTAGAATAGGGCAGGGAATTTTTTTATTTTGGGGGGCTTTATTATTTTATTAGGGGGCTTAGAATAGGTGTAATTAGCTTAAACATCTTGTAATCTTTTTTTTATTTTTTGTAATTTAGTGTTTGTTTGTTTTTGTAATTTAGTTTAGTTTATTTAATTGTATTTTTAGATAGATATTTGTAGTTTATTTAATTTATTGATAGTGTAGGTGTATTTGTAACTTAGGTTAGGATTTATTTTACAGGTAATTGGGTAATTATTATAACTAGGTAGATATTAAATAGGTAATAACTATTTAATAGCTATTAGACCTAGTTAAAATAATTAACAATTTACCTGTAAAATAAATATAAACCCTAACATAGCTATAATGTAATTATTAATTATATTGTAGCTATCTTAGGGTTTATTTTATAGGCAAGTATTTAGATTTAAATAGGAATATTTTAATTAATAATATTAATATTAGATTTATTTTAATAAGAGTTTAGTTAGGATGTTAGAGTTAGATAGGGTTATTATACTTAATATATATATAATATAATAACGATATTAACTATATGAACCCTAATATAATTAGGGTTAATATAGTTAATATATATAATATAATAACTATATTAACTATATTAACCCTAATATAATTATGGTTAATATAGTTAATATAGCTGGCGGCGGTGTAGGGGGATTAGATTAGGGGTTAATACATTTATTATAGGTGGCCGCGGTGTAGGGGGATGTAGATTGTAGGCAAAAGAGCAGTTTACTTTGTGACAAAGCCCCGCCAAAAGCCCTTTTAAGGGCTGGCAAAAGAGCTGTTACTTTGGGGCATGCCCCGCAAAAAGCCCTTTTAAGGGCTGGCAAAAGAGCTGTTACTTTGGGGCAATGCCACGCAAAAAGCCCTTTTCAGGGCTATTTGTAGGGTTAGACTTAGGTTTAGTGGTAGGGATAGTTTAGTATTTTAGGGGTTGAATAATTTAATATAGATGGCGGCGGGGTAGGGGGATTAGATTAGGGGTTAATAATTTTAAAATAGATAGCGGCGGGGTAGGGGCTCACTTTAGGGGGTAGGTAAGGTAGATGGCGGCGGTGTTAGGGGCTCACTTTAGGGGGTTATAGATTTAATATAGCTGGCGCCGGTTTAGGGGTTAATAACTTTATTAGGTAGCGGCGGTTAAGGGGTTAATACATTTTTTATTGTTAGGCTAGTGAGGGGGGATAGCGGATAGAGGGTTAGACGTGTCGGGCTATGTTAGGGAGGCGTGTTAGACGTGTCGGGCTATGTTAGGGAGGCGTGTTAGACAGTGCGGGTGATTTAGACTTTAGTCAGGTTTTGTAGGCGCCGGCAGTTTCTAACGTGCCGCAAGTCACTGGCGACGCCAGAAATTTGTACTTGCGCAGATTTCTGGACATCGCTAGTTTGTCAGACTTACGGCACGTTAGCATCTGACGGCGACATATATGGGATAGCTCGAGTTGCGAGCTGAAACTGCGGGCGACGCTGGTTCCCTCGCTTGCGCCGCAAACTGCGATCTATATCGGATCGCGCCCATGATGTATAGAACTAGTAAAGACAAGTCCTCTGTCATTAAGATTGAGATGCTCCACAAAATGGTTAGCGGAAATTTACACATGTAAATGTAACAGGTTTGCCATATTTTTTTATTTTATATGTTACTTTTGGACAGAATGATCCTTACTGTGCTCTCTGATAATCTGTTTTTCAATAAAGTCTTCGTTGTTCATACATTGTACTTTAATAATCATTGCAACTATCAAAATATGTTGTTTAATATTTTAAAAAAAGTTTTAGAACATCCTAAACCATTTCTAGCTTGGCTAGTTTGTTTAAAATGTAAAAACTTGAAAATATATGCAATGGACATTTATACATTTGTTAAACCAAATATTTTCAATGTTTAAAATGTTTCCTCATTTTCCTGAACAAACATGTTAATGACGAATGTCAAAGGTGTGTGTGTATAAAAAGAGAGGGAAGAGAAAGCAAAAGAGAGGGGGGAGAGCAAAAGAGAGGGGGGAGAGAGAGCAAAAGAGAGGGGGTAGAGAGAGCGAAAGAGAAGGGTAGAGAGAGCAACAAAGAGGGGGGAGAGATAGCAAAAGAGAGGGGAGAGAGAGCAAAGAAGAGGGGGGAGAGAGAGCAAAAGAGAGGGGGAGAGAGAGAGCAAGGGGTGGGACCGCTGTACACGGGCTTTATGACTAGTATATACAGTATATATATATATATATATATATATATATATATATATATATATATATATATTGGAAGTATACTTTGCAAACAAATAGCAAGTGCAAATAATTATAAATACACATGCAGAATGGCTAAGAAAACTATCCGCATATTACTATGTATATAATAAAAAAGCCATAGTCTGGTTCCGATCCATCCTGGGTTAAAGAGTAAGTGTCCATGTTAAAGAAAAATTTCTCAACTTTCACCTTTCCTCTTATCAATAGTACTCTGTAATTTTGTGTTGATATTATAGAAATGTTTCTCAGCTCTCAAGATGGTTTCTGATTGCAGTAAAAGAGCAGGAAGACTGGAAATTCCATACTGTAATAAGAGAGAAAGAAAAAAAATCAAACTTAGCCACATGAAAATACTGGTCAGTCTATTTTACTGAGAGGTGCACATGATTTTAAAGGGACAGTCTACTCCAGAAATGTTATTGTTTAAAAAGATAGATAATCCCTTTATTACCCGTTCCCTAGTTTTGCATAACCAACATGGTTATATTAATATACTTTTTACCTTTGTGATTACCTTATATCTAAGCCTCTGCAGACTGCCCCTTATTTCAGTTCTTTTGACAGACTTGCATTTTAGCCAATCAGTGCTGACTCCTAGGTACTTCTACGTGCATGAGCAAGTTATCTATATGGCACACATGAACTAGCGCTGTCTAGCTGTGAAAAACTGTCAAAATGCACTAGGATAAGAGGCGGCCTTCAAGGGTTTAGAAATTAGCATATGAGCCTACCTAGGTTTGGCTTTCAACAAAGAATACCAAGAGAACAAAGTAAATTTGATGATAAAAAAAATTGCATGCCCTATCTGAATCATGGAAGTTTAATTTTTACTAGACTGTCATTTTAATCAGTTTTTATTATGCATATAGAATAAGTTCTGTAAATTAGTAAGAATGACATAAGAATCAACCTGTGTATTTTTACTACAGACTGACATACTGTGCATGTATTCTAATATTTTCCAGTTCTCATCAATGATAATTTGGACATACTATTTGCAATGAATAAAAATGTAAATGCTAGACCACAATGAGGCTAAATAGACATTAGCAGTGAGGCAATGGTGCAAACACGTACTGTTTCTTTTGACTCAGGGTTTTCAAGCTTGTGCTTCAAATAACTTCCTTGTAGCTGCTGAAGGTTGGTTAGGAACTCTCTTGCTTTCTGTAAAGAGGACTTTTTTTCCAGAAGCTCTGAATATTCTTTCTGAAGCTGTTTAAGTTTTGGTTCATTCCTGGAAAGGATGTAGAAATGGGTTTTCTTAATGATCATCGTTCTATAAAAATACACTTTTTGTGTCAAGACTTCCGTTTAATATGCTGCTTAATCATTTTTCAAGGGATATGGAGATATGGTTTTAATAGCAATACTGTTAACTTTCACTGAAACATTTTTAACATTTAAAATGATTCATAAAAACTGTGGTTAAGCCAAAAAACAAAACAAAAAGGGCAATCTGTTTCCGAGGTTTACTTACATTTGTTCTGAATGCAACGCGTTCTATCTTACCCACTGAGTGATGTCTGCAATCAACTGGTGTTTATTAAAAAGAGCAATTATATATAGGAAGTGCTTGGTATAATGAATCTGAAAAATCTGTAGGAACTTAGGTATTTCAAGTTTTGAAAAATATATGTTATAATATTGTCACTTAGAAATAATGACAACGAGAGCAATGTTCACAGAAAAAGCTGCCAGCCGGGTGGGGGAAGTGTAATATTATATAATTTTCTGCTGTGCAAAGCATAAATTAATTGCATGATTTAACAAATGTATTTAATAATAATTTGTGCAATAAAAATTAAACATTTTTAATATTAGCAATGTTAAGCTTAGTACTGGCTAAAATTTTAGCTGGGTGGTCAGTAAAATCCCGGTGAACCCGCTAAAAATGTGCTGTGGAGAACACTGGTGAGTAATAAGCAGTTTAAATAAATTTTTATTGAAGAGTTTCAGTATTACAGAAATAAAAAATGTACGTCCCAGTAACGGGTTCAACATTACTACAATTCAGTAATATAAGTTTTTGATAGTACAATCTTTACAGAGTTGATACATAACTTTTCAAATAATCCTTACCAAACGTGTCATATGGACACATAAAAGAAAGGTTGTTGCCTATCCCGCTCCCACAAGCTTTCCTCCTACAGTTCCAAAACCTTCTTGAGGAATATATATGGCAGGGAACTAGACCGAGGATTAATAGGCAGACTATGTATAAACCCAGAGAGGGGGGCGGACTAGCCCTCCCAGACATAAAGCTTTACAGAAAAGCCGTGATTCTACAGAGAGTGGTTGAGTGGTGCCAGGGAAACCCACAAAAAGACTGGATTTCTATGGACAGAGCGATCCTTCAGGTCAGTGACCTGAGGCCTTTGTTGTGGATCAATGGTAAATACAGACCCTCGCAGATAGAGGGGTTCCCCCTCTTGGAGGAGCTATTCACCACATGGGATACCACATTGCGCACTGACTCCCACATTTCCACCCCAGTCTCACCTCTTACGCCCATTTTTGGCAACCCAGACCTACCTCTGCAGTTCAGGGCGCCAGCGGAACGGAGCACCCCCTTTATTAATCGGGTGTCTAGCCTAGTCCATGGGGGGCGACTAAAATCAAACAACAATATAATGCTGGACTCCCCGGACCTCCCCCTGACATAGTTCTCTTACTTACAGATAGGCCACTTTATCAACACCCACAAACACAAACAGCAGTTGTTGAGGGACCCCTCCCCTTTTGAGTCTTTATGTATTCAAGGTAATGTGGCTGGGCATCTGGTCTCCCTCATCTATACTCTACTCCTACAGCCGAAAGATAGCCCACTTCCAAACTACACAAGAGCATGGCACAAGGAGCTGGGCTCCGAGCTTTCTAATGAGGATTGGCAACGGATTTTCCGAGCCGTAAAATCATTGTCGGTCTCTGCCCGTATGCAGGAGTCACATTATAAATTCTTGAGCCGGTGGTACCTTACGCCGACTAGGCTTAAGACAATTTATCCAAGAGTCTCTGAGAAGTGCTGGAGGGGGTGCGGTGGCACGGGCTCGGTACTACACATTTGGTGGGACTGCCTGCTCCTACTGGACTTTTGGTCTTCTGTTTGGCAGGAGATTCAGAAGTTGTTGGATATTGACATTCTGAAACTCCCAGAGACTCTGCTTTTCCATTTCCCCACCAAGGTGGAGAATAAGGCGAAAAAGAACCTTCTAATGCTGATGTTGTCGGGGGCTAAGAACCTGATACCTCAGCGTTGGAAATCCCCCCAAATACCTACCATTGCGGACTGGAGACAAAATGTGCAGAGTATCCTTCTTCTGGAGAAATATCACTATGTTAAGACTGCGACAATGGGAGCATACACAGAAATGCTATTGCTGTGGGAAGGTGTCGGGACAGAGAGAGGTTAGCAGGTCCTGTGGCTTATAATAGTAGACCGTCCTGGAGTGTTGTACGCCCTATGCCTTTAAATGTATTTATTTATTTAAATTTTTTTTTTTTTTTCTTCTCCTGATTTCGCACTCCCTTCCCTCTTTTCTCCGGATATCCTTCTCTTTCCCTCTTTTCTCTTGCTTGCCCCCTTTTTACCCATCTATACCCTACTCTCCCTGGCCTCCCTGAATGTGTATATGCTGAGAGGTTAGGGAAACTGGAACACAGGCACTGAGCGGCAAGCCGGGTAATATTTAATATTTAATATGTCTGTATATCTTAGACTTGTATTGTCTATGTCTGTTTTAGTCATCTAAGCATCATGTCTTTGCTGTAAAAGACATGTCATTAGTTGTTGGAAAATTTTTGAAAAATGTAAGTGAAGAGCTAATCATTACTCCTGATCTTAAAGGACATTCAATTGCTGGTGGATTGCTGTATTCATCTACCCCCAGCTTGGGGACCCCGAGTTATTGTAGTCTCGCAGACTGTTAAGCATATCTACTGTCAGAATTGTACTTATTGATTTTCTGTAAATTTCTTTTTCTCAATAAAGCTCTTTTGAAAAAAAAAAAAAGAAAGGTTGTATCAACCATATCTGTTCCATCGCATATGAATTCAAACCTTTAAGAGATAGGTCTCATATTTTAGTAAAATAGATGAATATATATATACACACGCATTTTTAAAATATAGCTTCCCACTGTGAAAAAGAGATGTTTCACTTTAACCAATTATAATGTGGCAGGAAGGAAATAGAGTTTGAATCAAGTTATATTATATATTGGAAACATATATGTACAAATATTATAAAAGAAGCGGTATGTTTCGAGGGAAACCATGCAGAGAGTCTCTGGTCATAATCAGAAAATACCAGAGTACGCTATCAGAGGAGGGAAGGAGACTATCCATTTAATAAAGCTAAAGTGCTCTTATAAGACCTGTTAGCAGAGAAGGGTTACTAGTGTGTTTATTATGGTTAGAATCCATATTCTATGGATTTGTTGTTATATGGAGCATGTGAGTCCAACAGCATATGTAAGGAGTATATAGTCATGAAGTACAGTTTTATAATGTAATCTATGCAGTGATCTGCTATTGGATCAAATAAAATGTTAAAAAGAGTGTGGTTTTTCTCTATCTCATGTGATTAAACCCTGCTGACCGGGTATGGGCCCTATACCCATCAGCAGGTGGATCGCATCAAAAATTAGTTATCTGTTTTTAAGAGAGAGAGAGTAAAAAAAATAACTGCAAAATTAAGAAAAAGGTTGAGTGTGCAAGTTCGTATCTTACATATGATACACATTTTCTTAGAGCGTACAGATAGATAGCCACCATCTAAATAATGATAAGTTAGAGCTATATACATGAAAATGGTAGGCATATTATACATTTTACTTGCCTATATTAGCATAATTAGTGATCAAATCATAGAAAAGTACCCTCATGACGATATTATTCAAAACCCAAAGGAGTCAGGACTCTTAAGTGGTAGATATTTTAGGACTAAAGCTAGCCTATATATCTAAGTCTCCAAATCTGAGAGTAGCTTCAGAGATCCGGTCGTTACTGGGTTGGCCACATATGTGCTTAATATAAAGTCAAGAGAGGCATGGAATCACCAGGGAATAGGACAATGAGTGATAAGTAACAGATTATAAACGTATGCTAATATTCTGGCGATGACCAAGTGGATGGTACACTCAGCATTCAAGCGTGCATATAGAGGTAATAGTATTTAACTTTCACATCAATTTCTACACTTGTGTAGATCCCTATTGTATCACCTATTCTAATGCACCGTCAATGTTTTTAATATAAAAATAACCATTGGGATAATCCACAACAAGGACACATGACTGAATGTCTAGGTAATGGAATATATAAACATATAGACTATCCAATGTTGTAGCCCCTTAAGTATGTTAGTATAGAGATACAGCACAATATGCAAAATTTCCATTGGATGTCACTTAGAGTCAAAATGTGAAAGGTATAAGATGTAAAATAAAAGCACATCCACAAAGATAACCTGACATCCTGCTATAACAGGGAGCTAATCAAGAGGTCTAGCTGTGTGATATAACATTAATATAAATTCCTAGGTATAATAAGAATTGAGTTGAGGCAATCAGATAATATATATGCCTATTGAAACCCTCTAAAAAGTTAAACAAGTAAATTATTAAGGCAGCAAGCAACAAAATGATATAATAACAATTATTAAAGTAAGAAAAGGTGAAAGGTCTACTCAAGATTCCACTTAAATATTTTACCAAGAGACTTCCGGTTGACGGCGTGTTAAGATGGCTCCAAGTATAATCTCTAATTTTTAGCACAATTGTGGCTACATCTTTTGCCATCCATCTCTCCATTGGCAGTTTAGGTGCCCAGGAACTTTTGTGGATCAGGACATTTCATCTTCTGGCCACCGAGGAGTCAGATAAGAATTTTAAAGCCGTTAGGCATTTACTCTGCAACGCATCATAAAGACAAGATGGCGAATATTACCAATGCCATTTCTGTGCTTCTCTTACCATTGTTTGATAATTTACTATTATCACTGGAAAGCATATTACAAGACTCTCAGACCAATAGAAGACCAGTATCTAGCTCAGAAGTTGTGGAGCTGACACAGAATCTACCAGTTCTATACAAAGCCGATTATTTCAAAGAGATCAGCGGTAAACATCAAGATCTCATATGTATGGGCATCTCTGCGATAGTTTCTTCTGAAGCTCCCCAAGCTGACAATCCGACCACAGCTAAATCAAAGAATGCCCCCCAGGATTATATGCAGGACCCCGGGCTGAGAATCGTAACCGCACAGTATTACCCTTCGCCAATGGGCAAAACTTTTAAGGGTGTTCTTGCAGGTAATGGAGTGAAGATTCTGGATGACTATTTCGTGGGAAGGAAGGGAGGTCCGTCTCCTATACTGATTAAGCCGGACTCAAGAAATATGGGGCCAAAACAGTGTTTAACTCCTCAAGAGTACACCGGGGACTGCACTATTAGCATCAATTTGCCTACTTCCCACAAAGCCATACTTCTTAATAGCGTCACTAAGACTATGGAAGTCAAACAGAATACGGCTCTGTGTATAGAACTCCTTCAGTTCATGGATCCTTGCTTATTGTTACTGAACTGTCATTGGCGAAACCTGTGTGTAACATCAGCTATGGACTTTGTCCTATTGCTTCCGAGACTGCACCCGACGTATTTATTCCTACACAAATTAATGTTACTGATATGTCTATACCCAGTTGGGCTTGCACTTCACACATTACTACTTAAAAAAATGCCAAGCTTTCCTGAGCTCTGCTTGCGCATAATCCGCATAGGGGTTGGTTAAGTTATGTGTGCAGTTCTTTCCTAACGTATTTGTACTTTAAGGCATGGTGAGTTGGATAATGTTTATATATTTTATAATAATAACTAATCATCATTGTAGTCCTGTGTGCTGCTTGATCACATTTAAATGTTACACAATATAAATAGATTGGTGCCATTTGTAGCACACATTCTCAGAAGGTGGATCACGTTGAGCTCATGCTTTCTCCTAATGCGACCAGATGCCTTTTTACTCTGGCTTACAAGCACTGCCTCTGACATTAGCTTACGGCTTGAAGTCAGCACACACCGACAGATTTTGCATAGTGTGGTAATATTTGGGACACAGTTAGTTTTAGGTCACCCCATTAGATTTACTTAAAAATAGGAGACATGAATGGGTCACATTTAAACATCCCACATCTTGCTATTTTGGTGGGTTTACACTGCTATTGACTTGATGTTCCTTTTAAATCTCCTCATTCTGCTGATACCCTCACATGTTCATCTTACACATATTAGTTGGTTATGCTCAGTGGTTCTGCCTCTCTTCACTCTATAATATGTGCTTTATAAGTGGGATAACATTTTGTCCTTTGATGGAAGAATATTCTAACTCAGCCCCATTTCTGCAAAACTGCTAACATCTTGTACGAGAATCACACTTTGAACAGGTTTTTGTTGTTCTGTTTGTTTTGTGTTATTTTGTTTGTTTGCTGTTTTATGTTATAAAAATGAGACACAATGGCTCTTCCCCCATGGCTTAGAAACGACTTATTATATCCATTCCTAATGTTGTATACATAGACAGAATTTATCTATATGGATTCAGGCTTAATTTTAGAAGAATCATACAGAGGACATCTGGTATTGGTATATTCTCACAGGTGTAATGTGTGTATCCTTATGCCATCTAATTTTTCTTATGTTGCTCCTGTGATCTGCGAATCACATCAGTGTATTGTAGATCTTTATGGGGGAATTAAGTGTATAACTGTATATTGCATTTATCTCATGTCTCTCAATAAAAAGAAATTTAAAAAAAAAAATATTTTACCAAGTTATTATAAAGTAGTATCATCACACAAGTCTCAGGTTAGTTGAACCACCATTTTTCAAGCCTTAGGGCTATCATGTTAAAACAGGACAAAAGTCTTGTGTGAGGAGCAGAAGATGAGGTCATCAACCCACACCAAATCTTGGAAACGTCTCACCAGAAGCCACCATCTGATGCGTACTCGAGATTAGCATAGCCACAAAGATTTCACAGCAGTGAGCTGTAGAGGAGAAATAGGTGGTCCTTAATTGTCCCTGAGGTTGATCCACTAAACTACATCCAGCAGTGACAGCAAAAGATGCAGTCTCAGGGTCAGGACATATCTTATAGGTAAGCAGGTAATCGTAATGCTGAGTCCCTCCAGGCAAGTCCATAGGGGAGTTAACAATCATTTCTGGTCCCGTCGTTAGTGCCCTTGCTGCTGCGGTAGTAGCAGCTGTAAGATCATCCTTCCGATCATATAAATAGCATAGGTCCTGCTCCTGGGGTTTAGTCGCATTCTCCACAGCACTGGCACTGCGAAGCAGAGGGAGAACTTTCAAGACATGGCAGATATCTGTGGTTGTTATGCGCGCTGTGTCCAAAGTTAGGTTTGGTAGTGAGCTATGATCTCTCATGGGACATGTTGGCTCGTTAGGCAACCTTAATACAGGGTTCATAGCAGGACTAACCTTTACTTCTTTTTCTATAGGTTTGCATGTATCGCAGATTAGCCTCTCTCTACAGTGATAGATAGTAGCGTCCACTTGTTGGAGGGAGCTAAAATGGTGGAACAAAGTCCAGGAAGCTGGTGTATCGATGTAGTTGCCCTGGTAAATGGTAGTGTCAGTATTTTTCAGATTAAAAAGCGATATACCGATTAGCCGCTCGTGCAGGCTTGTCATCTCTTGCCGCCGTTTCCTCACAACACTCACATAGTGCCAGCGCTAGGTTGGAGAAGTGATTGTGAAGGAGCTGCACCACAGCCAACCCCCAGTCATCAAAGGCCTCCATCATGGCTATACTTCTGACACACAGATCCAGGAATGTCCACTCGAGAGCTCCCAAGGTCTCCAGTATTTCTATGTATTATAAGGATCCCCTTGTAATGTTTATAGGTTTTTTCTAAATACAAATAAACATTTTTGTATCATGTTAGAGCCAGGAGCTCTTCACACGCACGTCTGATTCCTTTGGCAGTTGGCTCCGCCTCCAAATAAGCAGTTTTTATTCACCTCTCTGTCCCCTTTTAGGTTTACTCAATTTAAACAATGTTTTTTTATGAAAATCATGATAGGCTAAACAAAATCTATACATATTTATTCAGTTGTGTGTTTGTTACCATGACAGTATTTCTCAGACTTTTTTGGATCAATACCACTACTAGGTAATAAAATATAACCATATCCACAGATTATGTTTTATTTTATTATCACACTTCCTATGCTTGTGAAATATCCTATTTCTAGACTGTGGCACACATAGCATGATATTAGCCACATGACATCATAAGTCATAATGCTGAATAGCTTTAATATGGAACACAGCAGTAAAGTGCAATTCTACTACACAAATCCATGTACTGTGCCCATGTGCAAAATGTGAAATATTAAAGGGACATGAAACCCAAATTTTTTCTTTTCTGATTTAAAAAGAGTATGCCATTTTAAACAACTTTCTAATTTACTTCTATTATCTCATTTGCTTAATTCTCTTGACATACTTTGCTGAAAATATCTAGATAGGCTCAGTAGCTGCTGATTGGTTGCTGCACATAGATGCCTTGTGTGATTGGCTCCCCCATGTGCATTGCTATTTCTTCAATAAAGGATATCTAAAGAATGAAGCAAATTATATAATAGAAGTAAATTGGAATGTTGTTTAAAATTGTATTCTCTACTTGAATCATGAAATAAAATATTTGGGTTTAGTGTCCCTTTAAGCACAAGAAACATTTAAAGAGACATGATACACAAATGACATGCTACATGCTCTAATTTGCTAGAACATGTAACTGCTGCATTACAGACCCACCAAAGGGGTTAAACAAATAGTCAAAGTTCTCCTCAGTAGTCACACACATTGCAGCTCCCAAGCCGTAAACCACCAGTGAGCCAATTAGAAGCAGCAGCCACACACACCAGCCAGGGACCAGCAGTTTCCATCTCAGAAGTAGCAATGCTGGGGGGGTGACCACATATCTAGAATTAGTAATACAAACACGCTCTACTGAATTACAGCATGTCATTTTTCCCATCAGAATGTCATTTTAAAATAACATCTTTCTGTATAATCTACATTAGCACAAGTATAACACCACACAGAACATAAACACAAACGTACTCTATTATTTCATCTCTCACTTCAATCAAATGTTTTCTCTTCTTTCCAATTTCCAGCTGCATCTGTAAATAGAATGTCAAAAAATACATAACACAGTTATAACAAACACTATTCACATCCCTTTGCCTTTACTAATTCCCCCCTCACACAACCCTCGCTGATAGATCTCTGTGCCACTGTTATCACTAGTTACCAAAGCACTTTTAAAGACACAAAAGGTTGACATCTTTAATGGCAACACTGAAAAGGGGTAATGGGCTGAGAATGAGGTTTCTGTTGGTTAACTCTTTAAATCTAACAGACACACCCGACATTGATAAAACATAATTTATGCTTACCTGATAAATTCCTTTCTTCTGTAGTGTGATCAGTCCACGGGTCATCATTACTTCTGGGATATTACTCCTTCCCAACAGGAAGTGCAAGAGGATTCACCCAGCAGAGCTGCATATAGCTCCTCCCCTCTACGTCACCCCCAGTCATTCGACCAAGGACCAACGAGAAAGGAGAAACCAAGGGTGTAGTGGTGACTGGAGTATAATTTAAAAAATAACTGCCTGCCTTAAAAACAGGGCGGGCCGTGGACTGATCACACTACAGAAGAAAGGAATTTATCAGGTAAGCATAAATTATGTTTTCTTCTGTTAAGTGTGATCAGTCCACGGGTCATCATTACTTCTGGGATACCAATACCAAAGCAAAAGTACACGGATGACGGGAGGGATAGGCAGGCTCTTTATACAGAAGGAACCACTGCCTGAAGAACCTTTCTCCCAAAAATAGCCTCAGAGGAAGCAAAAGTGTCAAATTTGTAAAATTTGGAAAAAGTATGAAGCGAAGACCAAGTTGCAGCCTTGCAAATCTGTTCAACAGAGGCCTCATTCTTGAAGGCCCAAGTGGAAGCCACAGCTCTAGTAGAATGAGCTGTAATCCTTTCAGGAGGCTGCTGTCCAGCAGTCTCATAAGCTAAACGTATTATACTACGAAGCCAAAAGGAAAGAGAGGTAGCAGAAGCCTTTTGACCTCTCCTCTGACCAGAGTACACGACAAACAGAGAAGATGTTTGTCGAAATTCCTTAGTTGCCTGTAAGTAAAATTTTAGGGCACGAACTACGTCCAGATTGTGTAGTAGACGTTCCTTCTTCGAAGAAGGATTTGGACACAAAGAAAGAACAACAATCTCTTGATTGATATTCCTGTTAGTGACTACTTTAGGTAAGAACCCAGGTTTAGTACGCAGAACTACCTTATCTGAATGAAAAATCAAATAAGGAGAATCACAATGTAAGGCTGATAACTCAGAGACTCTTCGAGCCGAGGAAATAGCCATTAAAAATAGAACTTTCCAAGATAACAACTTTATATCAATGGAATGGAGGGGTTCAAACGGAACGCCCTGTAAAACGTTAAGAACAAGGTTTAAACTCCATGGCGGAGCAACAGTTTTAAACACAGGCTTAATCCTGGCCAAAGCCTGACAAAAAGCCTGAACGTCTGGCACTTCTGACAGACGTTTGTGTAACAGAATAGACAGAGCTGAGATCTGTCCCTTTAATGAACTAGCGGATAAACCCTTTTCTAAACCTTCTTGTAGAAAGGACAATATCCTAGGAATCCTAACCTTACTCCAAGAGTAACCTTTGGATTCACACCAATATAGGTATTTACGCCATATCTTATGGTAAATCTTTCTGGTAACAGGCTTCCTAGCCTGTATTAAGGTGTCAATAACTGACTCAGAAAACCCACGTCTTGATAAAATCAAACGTTCAATTTCCAAGCAGTCAGCTTCAGAGAAGTTAGATTTTGATGTTTGAAAGGACCCTGTATCAGGAGATCCTGTTTCAGAGGTAGAGACCAAGGTGGACAGGATGACATGTCCACCAGGTCTGCATACCAAGTCCTGCGTGGCCATGCAGGTGCTATTAGAATCACTGATGCTCTCTCCTGTTTGATTCTGGCAATCAATCGAGGAAGCATCGGGAAGGGTGGAAACACATAAGCCATCCTGAAGTCCCAAGGTGCTGTCAGGGCATCTATTAGGACTGCTCCTGGATCCCTGGATCTGGACCCGTAACGAGGAAGCTTGGCGTTCTGTCGAGACGCCATGAGATCTATCTCTGGTTTGCCCCAACGTCGAAGTATTTGGGCAAAGACCTCCGGATGAAGTTCCCACTCCCCCGGATGAAAAGTCTGACGACTTAAGAAATCCGCCTCCCAGTTCTCCACTCCCGGGATGTGGATTGCTGACAGGTGGCAAGAGTGAGACTCTGCCCAGCGAATTATCTTTGATACTTCCATCATTGCTAGGGAGCTCCTTGTCCCTCCCTGATGGTTGATGTAAGCTACAGTCGTGATGTTGTCCGACTGAAACCTGATGAACCCCCGAGTTGTCAACTGGGGCCAAGCCAGGAGGGCATTGAGAACTGCTCTCAATTCCAGAATGTTTATTGGCAGGAGACTCTCCTCCTGACTCCATTGTCCCTGAGCCTTCAGAGAATTCCAGACGGCACCCCAACCTAGAAGGCTGGCGTCTGTTGTTACAATTGTCCAGTCTGGTCTGCTGAATGGCATCCCCCTGGACAGATGTGGCCGAGAAAGCCACCATAGAAGAGAATTTCTGGTCTCTTGATCCAGATTCAGAGAAGGGGACAAGTCTGAGTAATCCCCATTCCACTGACTTAGCATGCATAGTTGCAGTGGTCTGAGGTGTAAGCGAGCAAATGGCACTATGTCCATTGCCGCTACCATTAAGCCGATTACCTCCATGCATTGAGCCACTGACGGGTGTTGAATGGAATGAAGGGTGCGGCAAGCACTTTGAAGTTTTGTTAACCTGTCCTCTGTCAGGTAAATCTTCATTTCTACAGAATCTATAAGAGTCCCCAGGAAGGGAACTCTTGTGAGTGGAACGAGTGAACTTTTCTTTTCGTTCACCTTCCATCCATGTGACCTTAGAAAAGCCAGTACTAACTCTGTATGAGACTTGGCAGTTTGAAAGCTTGAAGCTTGTATCAGAATGTCGTCTAGGTACGGAGCTACCGAAATTCCCCGCGGTCTTAGTACCGCCAGAAGAGCACCTAGAACCTTTGTGAAGATTCTTGGAGCTGTAGCCAATCCGAATGGAAGAGCTACAAACTGGTAATGCCTGTCTAGAAAGGCAAACCTTAGATACCGGTAATGATCTTTGTGAATCGGTATGTGAAGGTAAGCATCCTTTAAATCCACTGTGGTCATGTACTGACCTTCTTGGATCATGGGTAAAATTGTCCGAATAGTCTCCATTTTGAATGATGGAACTCTTAGGAATTTGTTTAGGATCTTTAAATCCAGGATTGGTCTGAAAGTTCCCTCTCTTTTGGGAACCACAAACAGATTTGAGTAAAACCCCTGTCCCTGTTCCGACCGTGGAACTGGATGGATTACTCCCATTAACAATAGTTCTTGTATGCAGCGTAGAAACGCTTCTTTCTTTGTTTGGTTTGTTGACTACCTTGACAGATGAAATCTCTCTCTTGGAGGAGAGTATTTGAAGTCCAGAAGGTATCCCTGAGATATTATCTCTAGCGCCCAGGGATCCTGGACATCTCTTGCCCAAGCCTGGGCGAAGAGAGAAAGTCTGCCCCCCACTAGATCCGATCCCGGATCGGGGGCCCTCAATTCATGCTGTTTTAGGGGCAGCAGCAGGTTTCCTGGCCTGCTTGCCCTTGTTCCAGGACTGGTTAGGTCTCCAGCCTTGTCTGTAGCGAGTACCAGATCCTTCTTGTTTTGGAGCAGTGGAAGTTGATGCTGCTCCTGCTTTGAAATTCCGAAAGAAACGAAAATTAGACTGTCTAGCCTTAGGTTTGGCTTTGTCTTGAGGCAGGGCGTGGCCCTTACCTCCTGTAATGTCAGCGATAATTTCTTTCAAACCGGGCCCAAATAAGGTCTGTCCCTTGAAAGGTATATTAAGTAATTTGGACTTAGAAGTTACATCAGCTGACCAGGATTTTAGCCACAGTGCTCTACGCGCCTGAATGGCGAATCCGGAATTCTTAGCCGTAAGTTTAGTTAAATGTACTACGGCTTCCGAAATGAATGAATTAGCTAGCTTAAGTATTCTAAGCCTGTCCGAAATGTCGTCCAGCGTAGCTGAACTAAGGTTCTCTTCTAGAGACTCAATCCAGAATGCCGCTGCAGCCGTGACCGGCGCAATGCATGCAAGGGGTTGCAATATAAAACCTTGTTGAACAAACATTTTCTTAAGGTAACCCTCTAACTTTTTATCCATTGGATCTGAAAAGGCACAGCTATCCTCTACCGGGATAGTGGTACGCTTAGCTAAAGTAGAAACTGCTCCCTCCACCTTAGGGACCGTTTGCCATAAGTCCCGTGTGGCGGTGTCTATTGGAAACATCTTTCTAAATATCGGAGGGGGTGAGAACGGCACACCGGGTCTATCCCACTCCTTAGTAATAATTTCAGTTAGTCTCTTAGGTATAGGAAAAACGTCAGTACTTGTTGGTACAGCAAAATATTTATCCAACCTACACATTTTCTCTGGTATTGCAACTGTGTTACAATCATTCAGGGCCGCTAACACCTCCCCTAGTAATACACGGAGGTTTTCCAGCTTAAATTTAAAATTTGAAATATCTGAATCCAATCTGTTTGGATCAGAACCGTCAGCCGCAGAATGAAGCTCTCCGTCCTCATGTTCTGCAAGTTGTGACGCAGTATCTGACATGGCCCTAGCATTATCAGCGCACTCTGTTCTCACCCCAGAGTGATCACGCTTGCCTCTTAGTTCTGGTAATTTAGCCAAAACCTCAGTCATAACAGTAGCCATATCTTGTAATGTTATTTGTAATGGCCGCCCAGATGTACTGGGCGCCACCATATCGCGCACCTCCCGAGCGGGAGATGCAGGTACTGTCACGTGAGGCGAGTTAGTCGGCATAACTCTCCCCTCGTTGTTTGGTGAAATTTGTTCAATTTGTACAGATTGACTTTTATTTAAAGTAGCATCAATACAGTTAGTACATAAATTTCTATTGGGCTCCACTTTGGCGTTGGCACAAATAGTACAGGTCTCATCCTCTGAATCAGACATGTTTAACACACTAGCAAATAAACTTGCAACTTGGAAATATTATTCAAGTAAAACACAATGAAAAAACGTACTGTGCTTTAAGAAGCACTGAAAGATATATAACAGTTGAAATCAATAAACTTTGAAAAACAAAACACAATTTAGCAAAGGTTTGTTCCCATTAGCAAAGAAAAACTAACCCTGATGGCATAAAAAAGTTAAAGAATAAACGTTTTTTATCACAGTCAACTATAATCTCACAGCTCTGTTAGATTACTTCCCTCAAACAAGCTTTGAAGACCCCTGAGTTCTGTAGAGATAAACCGGAACATGCAGGAAAAAACAATGAGCTTCTGACTGAAATTTTTGATGCGTAGCAAAAGCGCCAAAAAAAAAGGTCCCTCCCCCTCACACACAACAGTGAGAGAGATCAGTAAACTGTCATAATTAGATCAAGCAACTGCCAAGTGGAAAAATAGTGCCCAAACATTTTATTCACCCAGTACCTCAGAAAATGAAAACGATTTTACATTCCAGCAAAAACGTTAAACATAAATTAAGAGTTATTAAAAAACCTGTTGCTTTGCAATTAGGCTAAAGTCTTATATACACAGTGTAATTCCAGTGAAGTACCATTCCCCAGAATACTCAAATGTTAAATATACATACATGATATTATGTCGGTATGGCAGGATTTTCTCATCAATTCCATTGTCAGAAAATAAAAACTGCTACATACCTCTTTGCAGATTAAACTGCCCGCTGTCCCCTGATCTGAAGTTTACCTCTCCTCAGATGGCCGAGAAACAGCAATATGATCTTAACAACTCCGGCTAAAATCATAATAAAAACTCTGGTAGATTCTTCTTCAAACTCCACCAGAGAAGGAATAACACACTCCGGTGCTATTAAAAAAAAAAAAAACTTTTGATTGAAGAAATAAAACTAAATAAAATCACCATAGTCCTCTCACACATCCTATCTAGTCGTTGGGTGCAAGAGAATGACTGGGGGTGACGTAGAGGGGAGGAGCTATATGCAGCTCTGCTGGGTGAATCCTCTTGCACTTCCTGTTGGGAAGGAGTAATATCCCAGAAGTAATGATGACCCGTGGACTGATCACACTTAACAGAAGAAATATGTGACTGGCCTATTGAGTTATTTAGAAGTATTGTTTTTTATTCCCCTTTATTGAGAAATTAAAGAACAATATTATGACAAGCAAAAATAAATAATGTATCTTAATAATATATCAATTAAAAGCACATAACAGTAATATGTTGTACTCAGATCACTCAATAGATCACACTCGTAATTCAGAAGTCTATTAGTCTTATAGACTTGTATATTTGTCTTCATTTCAATAATATAGACAAAGGATGACTAATTTGGTGAAACAAAACGAAGTACGTGTATGATTTCTATTTCTTATTTGATGAAGGCTGGGTGTTGCTAAACGGCTTCTTTACAGGAAGCACAAAGTGTAGAAATACATAGGAGGTGGACAAATCTCTCTGAAGAGGGGAATGAAAGACTACAGAGCAGCACAAATGAAATACTAGATGAATAAGAAGACAGGCACCATTCAATGAGAATGTCTTGCCCAGGGCCCTGCAAATGCTAATGATGCCCCTGCTGATGAATCCAGTACTTGTGCATTTATAACAGAGGTGGTGTAGACCTTGTAAAACAACTATAGGTGCATATAATGGTGCACCACAAAATGACGTATGATGCTGGTATAAAAAATGTGTCTCAGCACTGACAAGCAAACTGGTGAACAAAAACTGGAGTGGCGCCTAAGCATAAATTGTCATGAAAAAACTGGTGGAGAACATCAGTGCATGACAAATGTGCTAACAACAATACTGCATATGGAAGCATAAGTATACACATGGCATTAGCACAAGCAGAGAACAAACGTCCCAGGAGTCAGTGCATAATATAAACTGATTGCTTGATCACCAAACTATCTAACTTTCTGCCCTGTCCAGAGAACAGAACAAAACAAAGGAGGAAAGAGTTTATGGATTTCTACTCCCCCCTTAAAGGCCAACAACTCTATGTTGGGGAGGGATATAATCTAACAGTGATAACACTAGAAATATGAAACATTATATATACATTCCCAGTGCATCAATACCATGTTTTTCTTAAATAACAGTTTTCATGACAATGGACATTGTGCCTTAAAAGGACCAGTCTATGTTGCTGGATTTCAACATATCTTTGTAGATTAAACTATAAAAAGCATTTTTATACTTAGATTTTTAAAATCCGCTGCATATTCTGGTAGAACAAGCTTTTTAAAATTTCTAAAGCTTTCCTTGTCCTCCATGATTCTGTGGGTGGCCAAGAAAACTGCATATACGTATATGCGGTTTTCTTGGAAAACTCATGCGCATTAAGTGCCGCTGACGTCACCGGCAACCTGAGACCGTGCTTTGTGTGTAAAGCTTTACACACAAAAAAAGCGTGCACGGCTCCTCGAAGCAGAACAGCACCTGTGAAAGACTATCAACAGTCAGTACTACTAATACTAGTGTCCAATTAGCATAATGTGATAATGCTATTGTTCTTTCTCACACACTGTGATAGGGCCACAACTTTTATTATTAATATTATTTTCTTGCCAATGGCATGGAGAGTCCACAAGTCCATTCTAATTACTAGTGGGAATTCAACTCCTGGCCACCAGGAGGAGGCAAAGAACACCCCAGCAAAGCTTTAAGTATCACTCCCACTTTCCATAAACCCCCAGTCATTCTTTGCCTTGTACATCAGGAGGATGTGCGAAGATGGTGTCTAAAGATATTTAATCCTTTTATGGGTAGTTTCCCTGCAAGCAAGGATTGGGGCTATGTTGTGTCCATGTAATCCTCTTTAGTAAGCGTTATGGTTGCTGTTTAGCAGTTGAAAGATGGCGGGGTAGTCCTTGCTTCCCTTCCAATGGTTATCCTACCCCTATATAGAAAACCAGGGTTGGTTACTCTGCTTTTCTTTTTGTACAGGTCCCTGTCAGAGGTCAGCTGAGTCTGTCATACCTGAGAGAAGCTGTTCCTGCCCCACAGCTAGATCCACAGGTAAGTGCTTTTGCCTTCTAAGTGAGGAGTCAGCACTTTTGGATCTAATGGGGACCTAATTATCTTTTTTTATTTGGGGATAAAAGTAATTTAGGCAGCACTGACAGGGCACTTACAGCAATGGAACCTAAGGTCATGAACGGGTTAAAAATGTTCTCCTTTTAGTCTGAGGCTGGCTTTAGAGAGAGGGATGTTGGTCAATAATTGGGCTGAGACCTTTATTTGCCCTTAGCAGCCTGCTATTTGAAGCTTATTTGCAATCTCTCATTTTGGTTTAAAATAAGGAGTGGTTTTCATTTACAAGTTAAGTTCAAAGGTTCAAACCCAATAATACATGCCTGCACATTTCGCCATGCCACTCAACATACATAACTACGAGATAGTAGATTTTTATTGAATTACTGTATATGAAAGGTTATTCATATTCTACTGGCAAATATTTTATGTGGGTTTATCTTTTATATATTTTTCTTCTGTTCAATATTGTGTTAATGTTAATAGTCTTGTCCTCCTACAGATCTAATGTTGTAATAATTGATTGAGGCCCGTAAGGGTCCTCTTAAGATTGAGGAGGGCAATTTCATCTCCCCAAGAAAATATAGAAAATGTGAGGTTTAGTTTTAGCCTGTTTAACAAAATCGTGATGTAACGGATATGATTATACTTTTTGGACTGATGTGTTCCTTTCTTTGTACTTATGTATGACACCTGTCTGTTATATTGCATATTTAACCTCAATAAAAATTATATAAAAAAAATAAATAAGGAGTGGTTTAAGGGATTCTTTTTTTAAATATATAGATCTTATAAATTATTGCTCCTGGGAACCAATATTTAAACATTATAGACTCTGATAAGAATTTAGCTATGTCCTTTGACAAATGTTTGTATGGTTTTGAGGCTCAGATTATTCCTCCTGTGCAGTTTTGTTCCATATGTGTGAATGAAATGTAACTCTCATCTGTCTCTCAGGATATTGTTGTCCATGACATAACTCAACTTTCTCCTCAGACGTCCCCTATCTGTGGCAATTTCACAAGCAGTGCCCTGTGGTTCCTTTCAGTCAGTTCCTAGGGGTGTATATTTACCTGGTGATTTTGCTGTGCAACTGACTTCTGCCGTCTTTGCAGCCCCGAGTGCCTTACACCTATTGCTAGTAAGAGAGAAAGAAAATCTGAGAACACTTCTAAATCAAGTAGTTCTGATTCTGCCAAGGCTGCTTTAGTCAGTCTATCTCTGTTATCTGAGGAGGATCATTCCTCCGTGGCTTCTGAGGGCGAGATCTCTGATTCTGAATCTGCTGTTGCCAGTACAGCAGACTCAGAGGAGGTAAATTTTAGATTTAAGCTTGAACACCTCCGTTTACTTTTGAAAGAGGTTCTAGCTACTTTGGAGGGCTCTGAAACTACAGTTGCAAAGACTCCTAAAAAGGCTAATAAACTCAACAGAGTCTTTGATGTCAAACCCAAATCTGTGGAAGTATTTCCTGTTTCAGATCGCATGTCTAACATTATATATCAGGAATGAAAGAAGCCGGGTGTTCCTTTTTCCCCCATCTCCTGTTTTTAAAAAGATGTTTCCGGACAGATAGCTTAGCATGCTAAGGCAATGTGGCTCTGTAGCAACCCAAGGGTTGCAGGTTCGATCCCCGGCAAGGTCCACTCAGCCTTTCATCCTTCCAAGGTCGATAAAATGAGCAGCGCCTTGAAACCCTTACGGGTGATTAGCCGCGCTTTACAAGTACCCAATACATTACATACATTACATTACATAAAAAGGTGTTTCCTGTTGCTGACTCTATGCGAGATCTTTGGCGCACTGTTTCTAAAGTAGAGGGCGCTATACCCACTTTTGCCAAGGGATCCACTATTCCTCTAGAGGATAGTACCTCCTTTACAGTGATGGTAAACTCGATGGGTATGGCACATATCCATGTAAATAGTATTATAATTAAAACCCCACTTTCATTCATGATTTTTTTTTATATTTTAAAATAAAAGTTTTATTACAGATAATCGATCTTATTTTCACATACCCCTTCTCCTCCCGGAGCCGATATACTCATTTTTCTTTGAGTGACGTTCCTCATCTGCCCAATTAATTTCCTGGCCTTTAGGAGGCCAACTCCCCACACAAAACACCCCTTTGATCCATCGCGCATGCTCTTAATTTTTCTTCTGATACCTCGCTCTGTGACAGAGCATATAGAAGGGAATTGGGCATGCGCACCACTGGTAATCTCAGGAGGGACCTTGGATGCCTACGAAGAGAGCTCTCTACATCACAGAACTTGGAAATGGAAAGGGGTGGAGGAAGGAGAGGTAAGGAGCTACAACTAATATACCAAATTTAAATATTTAGGAATAGATTAAAAATTAAATAAACTTAGCGATTTTATTATATATATTGTATTTAAGCTAACTACCTATAACACACAGCCCAACTTTACCATCACTTTAAGGACCCTATGGATAGGAAACTGGAAGGTTACTTAAGAAAAATGTTTCTACACCAGGGTCTTCAATGGCAACCTGTTGCTAGTATTGCGACAGTTTCTGGTGCGGCCTCATATTGGTACGACTCCTTGTTCGATCTGATTTCGGAGGAGACTACAATAGAGGAGATCCAGGACAGGATCAAGGCTTTAAATACCTAATACCTTTATCTGTGATGTCAGCATGCAAGTAGTTTGTTTGGGGGCAAAGATTTCTAGCTTTTCCGTTCTATCTCGCAGAGCTCTGTGGCTAAATTATTGGTCTACTGACGTGGTATTCAAGTCTAAACTTCTGTCTCTGCCCTTTAAAGGCAAGACTTTATTTGGTCCTGGTCTGGCTGAAATCATTTCCATGGTCATTGGTGGAAAGGGAGCTTTTCTACCACAGGACAAGAACGGTAGACCCAAGGGTCGCCAAAATTCTAATTTTTGTTCCTTTCGCAACTTCAAGGGACAGAAATCCTCCTCTTCTTCCAAATCTGAGCAAGCCAAGACTTCATGGAGGTCTAACCAGCCTTGGAATAAGGGTAAGCAATCCAAAAAGCCTTCCTTTGAGAATAAATCAGCATGAAGGGTCCGCCCTTGATCCAGTCAAGTAGGGGGCAGGCTTTCCTTCTTTCAGCAGGCTTGGATTTGCAATGTCCCCGATCCTTTGGCAGTGACTGTAGTCTCCCAAGGATACAGGATAGAATTCAAATCTTGCCCCCACAGAAGCAGATTTCTCCTGTCAAGATTATCTGCAGTCCAGATAAAGAGAGAGGCTTTCTTAAACTGTGTCAAGGATCTTGCTTCTCTAGGAGTGATTGTCCCAGTTCCTATGGCGGAACAGGGTTAAGGATTCTATTCCAACCCATTCGTGGATCCCAAGAAAGAGGGAACTTTTCGACCCATTTTAGACCTCAAGTGTCTAAACAAATTTCTCAAAGTTCAGTCCTTCAAAATGGGGACTATCCGGTCTATTCTCCATTTGGTTCAGGACGGTCAGTACATGACTACCTCAAGGACGCATATCTTCATGTTCCTATCCACAAGGATTATTTCTAATTCCTGCGGTTTGCCTTTCTGGACAAACACTTCTAATTTGTAGCCCTGCCTTTCGGCCTAGCCACTGCCCCACAAATCTTTACAAAGGTTCTAGGGGCTCTTCTGGCAGTGGCCAGATCTCAAGGAATTGCGGTGGCACCGTACCTGGATGATATCTTGGTTCAGGCACCATCTTTTCATTTAGCAAGATCCCATACGGATTTCCTATTGTCGATTCTCCGCTCTCACGGGTGGAAGGTGAATCTGGAAAAGAGTTCATTGATGCCAAATACCAGGGTATGTTACTTGGGGACGATCATAGACTTGCTCTTCATAAAGATTTTCTTGATGGAGGTCAGAAAATCCAAGCTTCTTGCTGCCTGTCTTTCTCTTCAGTCCTTTCCATCAGTGGCACTGTGTATGGAAGTCATTGGTCTAATGGTGGCTTCCATGGACATTATTCCTTTTGCTCATTTCCATCTCAGACCTCTACAGTTACACATGCTCAGACAATGGAAAGGAGACCACTCAGACCTCTCTCAGAGGATAGTCTTAGACGTCCAGACGAGGGAATCTCTGTCTTGGTGGCTCTCTCAAGACCATCTGTCCCAGGGCACATGCTTCCTGAGACCATCTTGGGAGATTGTGACCACGAATGCCAGCCTTTCAGGCTGGGGTGCAGGTTGGAGTTATTATTATTATTATCAGGTATTTGTAGAGCGCCAACAGATTCCGCAGCGCTGTAAACATAGTCGGTGTACAGGATAGCTTTTGTAGGGGTCAAGTGGGTAGAGGGCCCTGCCGAGAGTTTCACTGTTGTAGTCAGCTCTTATGAAGTGATCTGTAAACAGCTGGGCCCATAGGCTTACATTCTAAGGGGTTCAAGGGGAAAGCAATGGCATTAGGGAAGGTTAGTGTTGGTTGTATGCATCCCTGAATAGTAGAGTTTTTAGGGAGTGCTTGAAGCTGTTAAAACTAGGGGAGAGTCTTATGGAGCGAGGCAGGGAATTCCACAAGATGGGGGCCAGTCTGGAGAAGTCCTGTAAACATGAATGTGAGGAAGTAACAAGAGAGGAGGAGATCCTGAGCTGATCGAAGGGGACGGGAGGGAGAGTATCTAGAGACAAGTTCTGAGATGTAGGGGGGAGCAGTGCAGTTGAGAGCTTTATATGTCAGGGTGAGGATTTTATGTTTAATCCTAGAGGCAAGTGGAAGCCAGTGAAGGGATTGGCATAGAGGTGCAGCAGATAAAGAGCGACGAGTAAGCAAGATGAGCCTGGCAGAGGCATTCATAATGGATTGCAAAGGAGCTATGCGGCAGCTAGGTAGACCAGAGAGAGGACGGAATTGCAGTAGTCAAGGCAGGAAAGCATAAGAGAGTAGATTAAAATCTTGGTTGTATCTTGTGTAAGGAAATGTCTAATTTTAGCAATGTTTTTAAGGTGGAAGCGGCAGGCTTTAGCCAAGGACTGAATGTGAGGAGTGAAGGAAAGATCTGAGTCAAGTGTGACCCCAAGACATCGGGCGTGCGGGGTAGGGGTAATGATGGAATTATCAACAGTTATAGAAATTTTGGGGGTGGAGACATTGGAAGAAGGGGGAAAGATAAGGAGTTCAGTTTTGGAGAGATTTAGCTTAAGGTAGTGAGAGGACATCCAAGATGAGATGTGAGAAAGACAGTTAGTGACACGGGTTAGTAAGGAAGGAGGTAGGTCTGGTGCAGAGAGTTAGATTTGGGTGTCATCGGCATACAAATGGTATTGAAAGCCATGGGACTTTATTAAGGAACCTAGTGACGACGTGTAGATTGAAAAGAGAAGGGGACCAAGGACAGAGCTTTGAGGTACCCCAACAGAAAGTTGTAACGGGGCAGAGGATGCTCCGGAGAAGGCTACACTAAATGTACGGTTAGTCAGATAGGAAGAGAACCACAAGAGAGCTGTGTCACAGATGCCGAAGTTGGAGGGTTTGGAGCAGAAGAGGGTGGTCAACAGTGTCGAAGGCTGCAGACAGGTCAAGGAGGATAAGCAGAGAGAAGTGGCCTTTGGATTTTGCTGTAAGTAGGTCATTGGTAACCTTGACAATTGCCGTCTCTGTAGAGTGATGGGAACGAAATCCAGATTGCAGTGGATCAAGAAGAGAGTTTAATGTAAGGAAATGGGATAGACGTGCGTAAACTAGCTTTTCGAGGAGCTTTGAGGCAAGAGGGAGTAGGGAAATAGGGCGGTAATTGGAAGGGGAGGTTGGATCAAGGGAAGGTTTTTTGAGGATAGGTGTGACCAGTGCATATTTTAGCGATGAGGGAAATATACAAGTGCAGAGGGAGAGGTTGAAAATGTGTGTGAGTATGGGGGTGAGGGGACAGTATAAGGGCAGAAACTTCATCCTCATTAACAGGGGCAAAAGAGCTGCATTTTTGGATATTTGGGTTTTGGGTGATCGTGAGCTTTTGATGGGGTGGGAGATTGGAAGTATGTTGAGAGCTGATTTCACTTCTGATGGAGTCAATTTTGTTGTTGAAGTGGTTTGCAAAATCTTGAGCTGAGAGAGAGGTTGTGTTAGGAGGTGGCGGTGGGCGGAGAAGAGTGTTGAACATGGAGAACAGACGTTTAGGGTTAGAGGAAAGAGTAGAGATGAGATTAGAAAAATATTGTTGCTTATAAAGATTAAAGGGCAGAATAGTCGGAGTTCAGGAAGAACCTGTAGTGAAGAAAGTCAGCTGAACTCCAAGATTTCCTCCAATGTCGCTCAGCAGTACGGGAGCATCTGCGTAGGTATCGTGTCAGAGGAGTATGCCAGGGCTGAGGATGAGAGTGTGGTTTCTGAGCTAAGGTTGAAGGGGCCAGAGTGTCAATGACCGATGTAAGGGTGGAATTATACTGGCAGATAGATTGGTCAGGGCAGGAAAAGGAGGTGATGGATGAGAGGAGAGGTTTGAGAGAGCTAGCGAGCTGATGCAGATCTAGTGACTTAGTGCTTCTGTGAAGTTTGGTATGAGGGGTAGAGGGAGGGGGAGTTGTAGGTAGGGAAGTGATGTTGCAAGTTAGGAGATGATGGTCAGAGAGAGGAAAAGGGAGTTTGTTAAATTTGAAAGAGTGCATTGATAGGTGAAAATCAGATCAAGGGAATGACCATCTTTGTGAGTGGGAAAGTCAGTCCATTGTGACAGGCCGAAAGAGGAAGCCAGTTGAAGAAGTTGTTTTGCAGAGGAGGCAGTGGGATTGTCAAGAGGGATGTTTTTTTTTTTTTAATATTTATTTAACACAAAATAAGTGTACACATAACAGAAATCCACCTCTTTCTGCCACGCAGGGCTGGATATAACATATTATAAAACAAAACAAAACAGTTAACAAAACAAAGCTGATTCATTTTGGCAAATTACCAGCCCCCTTGTAAGAAATATAGTACACTTATCTGCATTCCCACTTCAATACTTTTCCTTTTTTCTAATGCTTTCCTCTTTTTAACTCGATTCTTGAAAAACACCTTTTGTACAACAACCTAGCTATATATGCAATCTAACAAAAGCAACAAATACCCCTAAAAAGAAAGTCACATAAAATAAATATATTACACAAAAAAATAAAAAAAAATAAAAATAAAAAAAAATAATTTGTTTGATGGCTATGTCTCTTTTGGGACCACTGGGGAGAATACATTTAACCTACAAACTAGATCCAGCTTGTTCTGGTAAGACCCTACATTACTCTGATTCTGACACAATTTAATTTCCAAACAGGAAATTGCAGCAGCTGCTGCATTTCTGGACCCAAAAAAAAAAAAAAAAAAAAAGGGTTCGCTCCCCTGCCGGGCCCTATCTCCCCCCACTATAATCAGTCCCTTTCCAACTCTCCCGTATTATACCATATTCGGGGGAAATGACCAGCCAATACCTGTAGTTGCATGTATGCGGTCTCCCTAAAAGGTTTAACCAACCTAACTTGCACTTCAACTGGAAGAGATAAAATAAATGGTCCCCATTGATTAAAGAACTTGGCTAACCTTCCTTCCGAAACATTTTGTAAGTTCCACTGTTCTTGTGTAAAGTGGATCATCAACGCATTTTTAAGCTCATTTAATTTAGGTGCTGCTTTTGCCTTCCAAGCTCTCAGTATTATATTACGACCAATAAATATAATCTGATTAATTAATTTAAGGTTTCTAGGGGCGATTTGTGGCTGCACTAAAAAAAAATCTGCATTGATTGAAAGTGAAAATCTATCTTGAGAGAGGCCTGTATCCAGTATTCTACCCTGCGCCAAAATTGAATAATCATAGGACAACTCCAAAAGCAATGTAGTAAATCAGCAGTATGAGAGGAACATTTGAGACACGCCGTCTGTATCCTATACCAATTAGTCAACCTAATTGGGGTCAAATATGTCATAAAGGATAGTTTAATTTGAGTCTCTCTCCACGTCGTCAGTACCCAGCTTTTCCCAATTATTTTAAAGGTGTTCTCGATGGCCTGACTATTCACCGCCGGGAAGAACCTATTCCATTTTGCAGCTATGAACTCTCTTTGAAGAACTGAAGGCCCCTGATTCAGAAGGCTGTAAAATGGAGATGTAGAATATAGGCCTCCTTGAAAGTTATTAATTTTAGGTTGGAGTACCGAAAGAGCCCACTCTATACCATAATTTTGCTTTAACTCAAAGAAAAAATGTCTTAACTGCAGATAGGCGTAGAAATCTTTGTTCTCAAGCCCAAATACATGTTTTAGTTCAAAAAAGGTTAAAGGCACGAGATTCGCATCTAACATTTGGGCGACAAATACCAATCCTTTAGAAGACCATACCCTGAAAACTTTATCTGACAATCCTGGTGCAAAATTAGGGTTCCCCGTAATGGATAGATATTTGGAGACATAGGGTGAACAGCCCACAAGGGAGCAACATTTTTGCCATGCTAGAATGACATACCTATAAGTACTGAGCGCAAAAAGTGAGGATGGAAGTGCATTCATAGGGCAATGTAGGATAGCATCCAACCGAAAAGGGGCCACCAGAGCTGTCTCCCAGAGTACTGGCGAAACCTGATCACATTGAGTTAACCAATCAACCGCTACCTTTAACTGTGCGGCCAAACTATAGAAATGTAAATTAGGAAGAGATAAACCTGCCGCTTCTTTATTACACATGAGACGTACGGCAGAGATACGCACTCTGGCACCCTTCCAGATTAAGTTAGAGCATGCCCTATTATAGTTTTTTATATCCCTATTGTGAATAGGGATTGGAAGATTTTGTATGAGATAGAATAATTTGGGGAACAGAATGGTTTTTATAAGTGTAACCCTAGCTGTTAAAGAAATAATCAAGAGGGATGTTAAAGTCGCCAAGAATGAGGGCAGGGGTGTCTGAGGAAAGGAAATAAGGAAGCCAGGCAGCAAAGTGATCTAAAAATTGAGTTGGGGAGCCAGGGGGGCGGTATATGACTGCAACACGTATAGAGAGGGGAGAGAATAACCGAATCATGTGTGCTTCAAATGAAGAAAATGTGAGTGAAGAGAAGGGCTGTATTTGTTGGAAGAGGAAAGTAAAATACCGACACCACCTCCTTGTCTATTGCCAGACCTAGGAGTGTGGCTGAAATGGAGACCCCCATGTGACAGTGCAGCAGTGGATGCTGTGTCTGAAGCAGAGAGCCAGGTTTCTGTAAGAGCCAGGAGGTTAAGAGAGTGGGAGCTAAAGAGATCATGGATAGAAGTGAGCTTGTTGCAAACAGAGCGAGAGTTCCAGAGTGCACAAGTGAAGGGGGAGGGGTTTTTAGATGTAAGAGGAATATGATTAAGGTTACCAGAGTTTAGTTTATGAAGTCTATTGAAAGGCACACAAGGATGTGAAAGGCTAGGAGGTTCCTTAAGAGCTCAGGGAATTTGGACTCAGGAGCAGTCTGCCCTCCCAATAAATATCCTGGAGTTGTGAAAGGATGTGAAAGGCTAGGAGGTTCCTTAAGAGCTCAGGGAATTTGGACTCAGGAGGAGTCTGCCCTCCCAATAAATATCCTGGAGTTGAAAGCAATCGTCATTGCTCTGATAGCTTGTCCTCAACTGAGTTTGGTCCAGTTTATTAGGGAGGAAAACTGAGTTCCTTAGCTATGAAGGAGGTAACTCGCGTTATTTAGTGGGTGGAGTCTCACAATTGTCTCATTTCTGCCATCCACATCCCAGGGGTGGACAACTGGGAAGCATCTGAGCAGGCAGACTGTTCATCCAGGGGAGTGGGCCCTAAATCCGGAAGTATTCTCAATGATAACTCTCAAGTGGGGAGTTCCGGAGTTGGATCTGATGGCTTCTCATCTAAACACCAAACTTTCAAAATATGGATCAAGATCAAGGGATCCACAAGCAGCTCTGGTCGACGCTCTGGCGGTTCCTTGGGACTCCGGTCTAATTTACATGTTTCCTCCGTTTGCCCTCCTTCCTCGGTTGATCGCCCATATAAAACAGCAGCAGGCTTCGGTGATTCTAATCGCTCCAGCTTGGCCTCGCAGAATTTGGTTTGCGGACCTGGTTAAGATGTAGTCTTTTCCCCCCGTGGAAATTGCCTCTGAGGAAGGGCCTTCTACTTCATGGTCCTTTCCTACATCCAAACCTCTAAAGCCGACTGCTTGGAGATTGAATGCCTAGTCTTGTCTAGACGAGGTTTTTCAGAAAGGGTGATTGATACCATGATTCAGGCTCATAAGCCAGCAAGATTTAGCAAAAGGTGTGGCGTATTTACCTTTACTGGTGTGAATCTAGGGGTTTCACTTGGAGTCAATGCACTCTGTTGATATTTAAGTTATTGTCTTGGAAGGTTTTGTTTCTTCTGCTCGTAGAGTCTCAGAGCTTTCGGCTCTGCAGTGTGATCCCCCTTACTTTATTTTTCATGCGGATAAGGCGGTCCGTACCAAATTGGGATTTCTTCCTAAGGTGGTTTCGGACTGCAATATCAATCAGAAAATTGTTGTTCCTTCATTCTGTCCTAATTCTTGTTCTCATAAGGAACATCTGTTGCATAACCTGGATGTTGTGCGTGCTTTGAAGTCCTATCTGCAGGTAAATAGAGATTTTTCTCAAACTACTGCCCTTTTTATTGTATTTTCTGGTAAAGGTAAGGGCCAGAAGGCCACTTCTTCTACTCTTTCCTTTTGGTTGAGAAGTGTTATTCGGTTGGCTTATGAGACAGCTGGACAACAGCCTTTTGAGAGGATTACAGCTCATTCAACTATGGCTGTCTCTTCTTCCTGGGCCTTTAAAAATGAGGCTTCTGTGGAACAAATCTGCAAGGCGGCCACTTGGTCCTTGTTGCATACTTTTTTCCAAATACTTAAAATTCAATGTTTTTGCCTCAGCTGAGGCTTCTTTTGGGAGGAAAGTTCTTCAAGCGGTGGTGCCTTCTGTTTAGGTCCGCCTGTCTTGTTCTCCATCCCTACTATTCTGTGTCCTCTAGCTTGGGTATTGGTTCCCACTAGTAATTAGAATAGATTTGTGGACTCTCCATGCCATTGGAAAGAAAACAAAATTTATGCTTACCTGATAAAATCTTTTCTTTCCTAGCATGGAGGGTCCACGACCCGCCCTTATCTAAATTTTGAGACGGCTTTTTGTCTTTTTCTAAACTTCAGGCACCTCTATACCCTTTGTGTCTCTTCTCTTTCCATATTCCCTCGTCTGAATGACTGGGGGTTTATGGGAAGTGGAAATGATACTTACAGCTTTGCTGGGGTGTTCTTTGCCTCCTCCTGCTGGCCAGGATTTGAATTCCCACTTGTAATTAGAATAGATGTGTGGACTCTCCATGCCAAGAAAGACAATAATTTATCAGGTAATCGCAAATTTTGTTTTACAAGCTGAGGGTGGGGGGGGGGGGATATTGTTTTAAATTGTACATGTTTTAACCTTTATTTAAAGGTATTGGAAAATCAACATTAAACTTGTATGATTCAGAAAGAGCATGTCATTTTGAGACACTTTTAAATTCACTTCTATTTTCAAATGTGCTTTGTTCTCTTGGTATGCCTTGTTGAAAGAGAATACAAACATATCTACACTAGTGGGAGCTAGCTGCTGGTTGGTGCCTGCACATATTTGATTAGTGACATTTGCTGCCTATAGTGCAATGCTGCTCCTTCAGCAAATAATAACAAAATAATGAAGAAAATGTGATAATAGAAGTAAATTGGAAAGTTGTTTAATCCTTTAAGGGTACGTAGGTGGTCTTTCTATGAGGATTACATTATTGATAGGGCGGTCTGCTATTTCCAGTGGCCATCAAGAGGGAGGGAGGATATAATGGCATGGTCCCTCCCCTTGCGGCGCAACCTGCGCTATTATAACCAAGAAAACGTCATGACCATTAAGGGGTTAAAATGATATGTTCTATCCTAATCATGAAAGAAAATTTGGGGATTTACTGTCTCTTTAAGAATATACTTTTGAGTCCATCATGAATTATTTCTAACAACTTCTGCACCCCTCAGAGTATGCAATCATGCCGATTACTGTGGTGCTCATAATGAGCATTGTGCAGCTTGTGGACTTTGTGTCATTACCAAAAAGCAACCAAAGGTCTGTGGCAAAGAAACTGCAAAGGTCTGTGGCAAAAACATATTTTACACCCCTTCAATGTTACATTTATTTTTCTGAATAACAGTTAAGTTACTGAGTATAGAAGCTCCAGGCAAAGCATAAAGGATATAGCTCTACTAGCTTCAAAGCCCCTTTCAAATATTATGCATAGGTGCTGGCTGTGTTGATAGAAGACAAAGCTTGTCAAGGGACTTCATAAAATTTAAAAAAACAAAGCAAGATAATTAACATTTTATTAGACACGTATCTTTATTTATTATAATCTGCTATAATTTATGATGTTAGATGCACGCTGATGAAAAGCAATTTACTGGTCCTTTTAACTTTACCTTAGTATTTTTCCTTTTAAGATTCTTCAGCTTCTGACTCATTTCTATCTGTGTTGCAAGAAAAAATATGTTGAGAATTTTTCTTAGATAGAGTACCCCACAATGCTCCTCAAAAAGACGGTAATTCTCCCAAAAAACAAAAATTGTGTTAAAAATGTGTGTAAAGGTTTAAGGAGCACTAAAAAGCTATGGGATTGATTTATTTTTTTCTTATTATCCCTACGTGGTTTGAACATCCCTGCGTAGTTTGGATTGTTCTGTGTCTATTCCACTTTACCATTTAGTATACTGTGATTAATATCACTACTATAATCCGCTTATATCCTTATACTATATAAATATACCATATATCTATTTCAGATGTTCTAGTACAAAATATTTTTATCGTACAAAATAAATATCACATGAAAATTAAAATCACATCAATATCACATAAAGGTATGGCATAAAAATAAAAAATATAAATGTTCGTGTTCTAAGTTGTGGCCACAACTCTGTTTTTTCGACTTAGACTTGTTTAATCCTGTTAAAAAGTTTGTTCCTTTATATCCAATATGTGGTTAAAAACACTTTTTCCTTTCTGACGTGTTTTCCATATATAATGATACAATTGTAACACTTGTGTATATATTCGGTGAATATAGATACTATCAGCTAGATTACGAGTTGTGCGTTAGGCTTAAAAAGCAGCGTTAGCCGGTCCTAACGCTGCTTTTTAACGCCCCCTGGTATTACGAGTCTTTAAGGTACAGGCTCACCGCTCACTTTTTTGGCCAGACTTGGAAATACCGCAAATCCACTTACATAAATTGTGTATCCTCTTTTTTCAATGGGCTTGCATAGCGTCGGTATTAAGATTCTGCCAAAAAGTGAGCGGTACACCCTCTCCTGTCAAGACTGGTACCGCATTTTAAAGTCAGTAGTTAAGAGTTTTACACTACAAACGCCGTAGCATAAAACTCTTAACTAAAGTGCTAAAAAGTACACTAACACCCATAAACTACCTATTAACCCCTAAACCGAGGCCCTCCCGCATCGCAAACACTAAAAACATAATTTATGTAAGAACTTACCTGATAAATTCATTTCTTTCATATTAGCAAGAGTCCATGAGCTAGTGACGTATGGGATATACATTCCTACCAGGAGGGGCAAAGTTTCCCAAACCTCAAAATGCCTATAAATACACCCCTCACCACACCCACAATTCAGTTTAACGAATAGCCAAGAAGTGGGGTGATAAAAAAGTGCGAAAGCATATAAAATAAGGAATTGGAATAATTGTGCTTTATACAAAATCATAACCACCACAAAAAAAAAAAGGGCGGGCCTCATGGACTCTTGCTAATATGAAAGAAATGAATTTATCAGGTAAGTTCTTACATAAATTATGTTTTCTTTCATGTAATTAGCAAGAGTCCATGAGCTAGTGACGTATGGGATAATGACTACCCAAGATGTGGATCTTTCCACACAAGAGTCACTAGAGAGGGAGGGATAAAATAAAGACAGCCAATTCCTGCTGAAAATAATCCACACCCAAAATAAAGTTTAACGAAAAACATAAGCAGAAGATTCAAACTGAAACCGCTGCCTGAAGTACTTTTCTACCAAAAACTGCTTCAAAAGAAGAAAATACATCAAAATGGTAGAATTTAGTAAAAGTATGCAAAGAGGACCAAGTTGCTGCTTTGCAGATCTGGTCAACCGAAGCTTCATTCCTAAACGCCCAGGAAGTAGAAACTGACCTAGTAGAATGAGCTGTAATTCTCTGAGGCGGAGTTTTACCCGACTCAACATAGGCAAGATGAATTAAAGATTTCAACCAAGATGCCAAAGAAATGGCAGAAGCTTTCTGGCCTTTTCTAGAACCGGAAAAGATAACAAATAGACTAGAAGTCTTACGAAAAGATTTCGTAGCTTCAACATAATATTTCAAAGCTCTGACAACATCCAAAGAATGCAACGATTTCTCCTTAGAATTCTTAGGATTAGGACATAATGAAGGAACCACAATTTCTCTACTAATGTTGTTGGAATTCACAACTTTAGGTAAAAATTCAAAAGAAGTTCGCAACACCGCCTTATCCTGATGGAAAATCAGAAAAGGAGACACAAGAAAGAGCAGATAATTCAGAAACTCTTCTGGCAGAAGAGATGGCCAAAAGGAACAAAACTTTCCAAGAAAGTAATTTAATGTCCAATGAATGCATAGGTTCAAACGGAGGAGCTTGAAGAGCTCCCAGAACCAAATTCAAACTCCAAGGAGGAGAAATTGACTTAATGACAGGTTTTATACAAACCAAAGCTTGTACAAAACAATGAATATCAGGAAGAATAGCAATCTTTCTGTGAAAAAGAACAGAAAGAGCAGAGATTTGTCCTTTCAAAGAACTTGCGGACAAACCCTTATCTAAACCATCCTGAAGAAACTGTAAAATTCTCGGTATTCTAAAAGAATGCCAGGAAAAATGATGAGAAAGACACCAAGAAATATAAGTCTTCCAGACTCTATAATATATCTCTCGAGATACAGATTTACGAGCCTGTAACATAGTATTAATCACAGAGTCAGAGAAACCTCTTTGACCAAGAATCAAGCGTTCAATCTCCATACCTTTAAATTTAAGGATTTCAGATCCTGATGGAAAAAAGGACCTTGTGACAGAAGGTCTGGTCTTAACGGAAGAGTCCACGGTTGGCAAGAGGCCATCCGGACAAGATCCGCATACCAAAACCTGTGAGGCCATGCCGGAGCTACCAGCAGAACAAACGAGCATTCCTTCAGAATCTTGGAGATTACTCTTGGAAGAAGAACTAGAGGCGGAAAGATATAGGCAGGATGATACTTCCAAGGAAGTGATAATGCATCCACTGCCTCCGCCTGAGGATCCCGGGATCTGGACAGATACCTGGGAAGTTTCTTGTTTAGATGGGACGCCATCAGATCTATTTCTGGAAATTCCCACATTTGAACAATCTGAAGAAATACCTCTGGGTGAAGAGACCATTCGCCCGGATGCAACGTTTGGCGACTGAGATAATCCGCTTCCCAATTGTCTACACCTGGGATATGAACCGCAGAGATTAGACAGGAGCTGGATTCCGCCCAAACCAAAATTCGAGATACTTCTTTCATAGCCAGAGGACTGTGAGTCCCTCCTTGATGATTGATGTATGCCACAGTTGTGACATTGTCTGTCTGAAAACAAATGAACGATTCTCTCTTCAGAAGAGGCCAAAACTGAAGAGCTCTGAAAATTGCACGGAGTTCCAAAATATTGATCGGTAATCTCACCTCCTGAGATTCCCAAACTCCTTGTGCCGTCAGAGATCCCCACACAGCTCCCCAACCTGTGAGACTTGCATCTGTTGAAATTACAGTCCAGGTCGGAAGCACAAAAGAAGCCCCCTGAATTAAACGATGGTGATCTGTCCACCATGTAAGAGAGTGTCGAACAATCGGTTTTAAAGATATTAATTGAGATATCTTCGTGTAATCCTTGCACCATTGCTTCAGCATACAGAGCTGAAGAGGTCGCATGTGAAAACGAGCAAAGGAATGATTGTGACTGAAGGTTTCGACAAGCTGCAATCAACTTTAGACGTCTCTTGTCTGTTAAAGACAGAGTCATGGACACTGAATCCATCTGGAAACCCAGAAAGGTTACCCTTGTCTGAGGAATCAAATAACTTTTTGGTAAATTGATCCTCCAACCATGATCTTGAAGAAACAACACAAGTCGATTCGTATGAGATTCTGCTAAATGTAAAGACTGAGCAAGTACCAAGATATCGTCCAAATAAGGAAATACCACAATACCCTGTTCTCTGATTACAGACAGCAGGGCACCGAGAACCTTTGTAAAAATTCTTGGAGCTGTAGCTAGGCCAAACGGCAGAGCCACAAATTGGTAATGCTTGTCCAGAAACGAGAATCTCAGGAACTGATAATGATCTGGATGAATCGGAATATGCAGATATGCATCCTGTAAATCTATTGTGGACATATAATTCCCTTGCTGAACAAAAGGTAAGATAGTCCTTACAGTTACCATCTTGAACGTTGGTATCCTTACATAACGATTCAATATTTTTAGATCCAGAACTGGTCTGAAAGAATTCTCCTTCTTTGGTACAATGAAGAGATTTGAATAAAACCCCATCCCCTGTTCCGGAACTGGAACTGGCATAATTACTCCAGTCAACTCTAGATCTGAAACACATTTCAGAAATGCTTGAGCTTTTACTGGATTTACTGGGACACGGGAAAGAAAAAATCTCTTTGCAGGAGGTCTCAACTTGAAACCAATTCTGTACCCTTCTGAAACAATGCTCTGAATCCAAAGATTGTGAACAGAATTGATCCAAATTTCCTTGAAAAAACGTAACCTGCCCCCTACCAGCTGAGCTGGAATGAGGGCCGCACCTTCATGTGGACTTAGAAGCAGGCTTTGCCTTTCTGGCTGGCTTGGATTTATTCCAGACTGGAGATGGTCTCCAAACTGAAACTGCTCCTGAGGATGAAGGATCAGGCTTTTGTTCTTTGTTGAAACGAAAGGAACGAAAACGATTATTAGCCCTGTTTTTACCTTTAGATTTTTTATCCTGTGGTAAAAAAGTTCCTTTCCCACCAGTAACAGTTGAAATAATGGAATCCAACTGAGAACCAAATAATTTGTTACCCTGGAAAGAAATGGAAAGTAAAGTTGATTTAGAAGCCATATCAGCATTCCAAGTTTTAAGCCATAAAGCTCTTCTAGCTAAAATAGCTAGAGACATAAACCTGACATCAACTCTGATAATATCAAAAATGGCATCACAGATAAAATTATTAGCATGCTGAAGAAGAATAATAATATCATGAGAATCACGATGTGTTACTTGTTGCGCTAGAGTTTCCAACCAAAAAGTTGAAGCTGCAGCAACATCAGCCAAAGATATAGCAGGTCTAAGAAGATTACCTGAACACAGATAAGCTTTTCTTAGAAAGGATTCAATTTTCCTATCTAGAGGATCCTTAAACGAAGTACCATCTGACGTAGGAATAGTAGTACGTTTAGCAAGGGTAGAAATAGCCCCATCAACTTTAGGGATCTTGTCCCAAAATTCTAATCTGTCAGACGGCACAGGATATAATTGCTTAAAACGTTTAGAAGGAGTAAATGAATTACCCAAATTATCCCATTCTTTGGAAATTACTGCAGAAATAGCATTAGGAACAGGAAAAAACTTCTGGAATAACCACAGGAGCTTTAAATACCTTATCTAAACGTTTAGAATTAGTATCAAGAGGACCAGAATCCTCTATTTCTAAAGCAATTAGTACTTCTTTAAGTAAAGAACGAATAAATTCCATTTTAAATAAATATGAAGATTTATCAGCATCAACCTCTGAGACAGAATCCTCTCAACCAGAGGAATCATCAGAATCAGAATGATGATGTTCATTTAAAAATTCATCTGTAGGGAGAGAAGTTTTAAAAGATTTTTTACGTTTACTAGAAGGAGAAATAACAGACATAGCCTTCTTTATGGATTCAGAAACAAAATCTCTTATATTATCAGGAACATTCTGCACCTTAGATGTTGAAGGAACTGCAACAGGCAATGGTACTTTACTAAAGGAAATATTATCTGCTTTAACAAGTTTGTCATGACAATCAATACAAACAACAGCTGGAGGAATAGCTACCAAAAGTTTACAGCAGATACACTTAGCTTTGGTAGATTCAGCACTTGACAGCGATTTTCCTGTAGTATCTTCTGACTCAGATGCAACGTGAGACATCTTGCAATATGTAAGAGAAAAAACAACATATATATAAAGCAAAATTGATCAAATTCCTTAAATGACAGTTTCAGGAATGGGAAAAAAATGCCAAAGAACAAGCTTCTAGCAACCAGAAGCAATAAAAAATGAGACTTAAATAATGTGGAGACAAAAGCGACGCCCATATTTTTTCTCGCCAAATAAGACGCCCACATTATATGGCGCCTAAATGCTTTCTGGCGCCAAAAATGACGCCACGTCCGGAACGCCGACATTTTTGGCGCAAAATAACGTCAAAAAATGACGCAACTTCCGGCGACACGTATGACGCCGGAAACGGAAATAGAATTTTTGCGCCAAAAAAGTCCGCGCCAAGAATGACGCAATAAAATGAAGCATTTTCAGCCCCCGCGAGCCTAACAGCCCACAGGGAAAAAGTCAAATTTTAAGGTAAGAAAAATGTTAAATTAAAATGCATTATCCCAAATATGAAACTGACTGTCTGAAAATAAGGAAAGTTGAACATTCTGAGTCAAGGCAAATAAATGTTTGAATACATATATTTAGAACTTTATAAACAAAGTGCCCAACCATAGCTAGGAGTGTCACAGAAAATAAGACTTACTTACCCCAGGACACTCATCTACATATAGCAGATAGCCAAACCAGTACTGAAACGAGAATCAGCAGAGGTAATGGTATATATAAGAGTATATCGTCGATCTGAAAAGGGAGGTAAGAGATGAATCTCTACGACCGATAACAGAGAACCTATGAAATAGACCCCGTAGAAGGAGATCACTGCATTCAAATAGGCAATACTCTCCTCACATCCCTCTGACATTCACTGCACGCTGAGAGGAAAACCGGGCTCCAACTTGCTGCGGAGCGCATATCAACGTAGAATCTAGCACAAACTTACTTCACCACCTCCATCGGAGGCAAAGTTTGTAAAAACTGAATTGTGGGTGTGGTGAGGGGTGTATTTATAGGCATTTTGAGGTTTGGGAAACTTTGCCCCTCCTGGTAGGAATGTATATCCCATACGTCACTAGCTCATGGACTCTTGCTAATTACATGAAAGAAATAATAATGTTAACCCCTAATCTGCTGAACCGGATATCGCCGTCACTATAATAAACATATTAACCCCTAAACCCCCGCACTCCCGCCTTGCAAATATTAGTTAAATATTATTAACCCCTAATCTGCCGTCCCTAACATCGCTGAGACCTACCTACATTTATTAACCCCTAATCTGCCGCTCCCAACGTCGCCGCCACTATACTAAAGTTATTAACCCCTAAATCTAAGTCTAACCCTAACACCCCCTAACTTAAATATAATTAAAATAAATCTAAATAAATATTCCTATCATTAACTAAATAATTCCTATTTAAAACTAAATACCTATAAAATAAACCCTAAGCTAGCTACAATATAACTAATAGTTACATTGTATCTATCTTAGGGTTTATTTTTATTTTACAGGCAAGTTTGTATTTATTTTATAATAGTAGAATAGTTACTAAATAGTTATTAACTATTTAATAACTACCTAGCTAAAATAAATACAAAGTTATCTGTAAAATAAAACCTAACCTAAGTTACAATTACATCTAACACTACACTATAATTAAATTAATTCCCTAAATTAAATAAAATTAAATACAATTAAATAAAATTATCTAAAGTACAAAAAAAACAACACTAAATTACAGAAAATAATAAACAAATTACAAGATTTTTAAACTACTTACACCTAATCTAATCCCCTAACAAAATAAAAAAAGCCCCCCAAAATAAAAAAAGCCCTACCCTACACTAAATTACAAATAACCCTTAAAAGGGCCTTTTGCTGGGCATTGCCCCAAAGTAATCAGCTCTTTTACCTGTAAAAAAAATTACAAATCCCCCCCAACATTAAAACCCACCACCCACACAAGCAACCCTACTCTAAAATCCACCCAATACCCCCTTAAAAAAAACAACACTAACCCCTTGAATATCACCTTACCGCGAGAAGTCTTCATCCAACCGGGCCGAAGTCCTCAACGAAGCCGGGAGAAGTCTTCATCCAAGCCAGGCGAAGTGGTCCTCCAGACGGCAGAAGTCTACATCCAGACTGCATCTTCTATCTTCATCAATCCGGCGCGGAGCGGGTCCATCTTCAAGACATCCGACGCGGAGCATCCTCTTCATCCGACTGAATGAAGGTTCCTTTAAATGACGTCATCCAAGATGGCGATAGAATTCTATCAGCCAATCAGACTTAAGGTAGAAAAAAATCCTATTGGCTGATGCAATCAGCCAATAGGATTGAGCTTGCATTCTATTGGCTGATTGGAAGACTTCTCCCGGCTTCGTTGAGGACTTCGGCCCGGTTGGATGAAGACTTCTCCTGGTAAGGTGATCTTCAAGGGGTTAGTGTTAAGTTTTTTTAAGGGGGCATTGGGTGGATTTTAGAGTAGGGTTGGTTGTGTGGGTGGTGGGTTTTAATGTTGGGGGGGGATTTGTAATTTTTTTTTTTTTTTTACAGGTAAAAGAGCTGATTACTTTGGGGCAATGCCCTGCAAAAGGCCCTTTTAAGGGCTATTTGTAATTTAGTGTAGGGTAGGGCTTTTTTTATTTTGGGGGGCTTTTTTATTTTGTTAGGGGGATTAGATTAGGTTTAAAAATCTTGTAATTTGTTTATTATTTTCTGTAATTTAGGATTTTGTTTTTTTGTACTTTGGATAATTTTATTTAATTGTATTTAATTTAGGGAAATAATTGAATTATAGTGTAGTGTTAGGTGTAATTGTAACTTAGGTTAGGTTTTATTTTACAGGTAAATTTGTATTTATTTTAGCTAGGTAGTTATTAAATAGTTAATAACTATTTAGTAACTATTCTACCTAGTTAAAATAAATACAAACTTGCCTGTAAAATAAAAATAAACCCTAAGATAGATACAATGTAACTATTAGTTATATTGTAGCTAGCTTAGGGTTTATTTTATAGGTAAGTATTTAGTTTTAAATAGGAATTATTTAGTTAATGATAGGAATTTTTATTTAGATTTCTTTTAATTATATTTAAGTTAGGGGGTGTTAGGGTTAGACTTAGGTTTAGGGGTTAATACATTTAGTATAGTGGCAGTGACGTTGGGGCGGCAGATTAGGGGTTAATAAATGTAGGTAGGTGGCGGCGATGTTAGGGCCGGCAGATTAGGGGTTAATAATATTTAACTGTTTGCGAGGCAGGAGTGCGGCGGTTTAGGGGTTAATATGTTTATTAAAGTGGTGGTGACGTTGGGGGCAGGAGATTAGGGGTTAATAAGTGTAGGTAGGTGGCAGCGACATTGGGGGCGGCATAGTAGGGGTTAATAAATATAATGTAGGGTTCGGCGATGTTGGGGGCAGCAGATTAGGGGTTCATAAGTATAATGTAGGTGGCGGCGGTGTCCGGAGCAGCAGATTAGGGGTTAACAATTATAATGTATGTGTCGGCGATATCGGGGGGTGGCAAATTAGGGGTTAAGTGTAAGATTAGGGGTGTTTAGACTCAGGGTTCATGTTAGGGTGTTAGGTGTAGACATAAAATGTATTTCCCCATAGGAATCAATGTGGCTGCGTTAAGGAGTTTTACGCTGCTTTTTTGCAGGTGTTAGACTTTTTTTCAGCCGGCTCTCCCCGTGGTTTCCTATGGGGAAATCGTGCACGAGCACATTACACCAGCCCACCGCTAACGTAAGCTGGTATTGGAGTGCGGTAATGAGCATGTATGTTTGTTTCTTTAGTGTTGTACACTTTGGTTCCTCCGTAAGTGTTATACACTACGTATTTGTTTGTTTGAGTCCCTTATATTGTATGTGTACCCCCTTACCGGACCTTCGATGGCCTTGATCTCCTCTCTTCTGGGTTATGGAAGGGTTGTCTCAACTGTCGATGTTTGTTCGCCTTGAGAGTGTATTCTGTCCCACTTTCTTTCAGCGTCTTTGATTTCACCCAGCGACTTCCTTCTACCCAATGACTTCCTTCTGCCTGGTCACATGTCACGCTGATCCCATGTGACAGCAGAGGGCCAACCCGGGAAACCAGAAATAAGGGGAAGGTTCTTCTCTCTTGTTGGTGTTGCAAAATAGTATCTATTTGATCAGATCAATGTTCTTGGAGCCAGTGATATTCTAATAGTCTGTCTACGCGTTTCAGCGCTACCTTGCGCCTTTATCAAGACTTGTGATTCACTGGATCTCTGGCTCTCTTCTTATGCGTATCTTTCAGGAAAACTCCTCCCTCTTATCTCTTTTATTATTTAAAGAGCTATACTTCTTAATTATTGTTGTTATTTTGTATCGTTTTAGAACTCAAATTTCTTTTGTATTAATACCTATTTATGTTGGACTTGAAAAGTTTCACACAGAGGGTATAATTGGATCTCAGGTAAAATGTAAATTGTTGTTTAAAAATTCAGATGAATGAGGGATCCCCCTTTGTCAACAATCCCTGCCTTGTCTGCAGTAGAGGTTATTGTCACAGCTTCATGTGGAACTGGTGCATACTATATAATCTCCAGCTTGTGAAGCAGATCCTCTTCTATTAATAATAGATGAAGAGCACACACCATTAAAAAAAAAGTGCTCAAAACCACGCAGGGATATTCAAACCACGCAGGGATAATTAGAAAAAAAGAAATCCATCCCATAGCTTTTAAGCGCTCCTTAAACCTTTACAATCATTTCTATCTGTGGAAATAAACATGATTAACCACCAACACTTTACATACATTAAACATTATTCTATCTGTGAAAACCACAATATGACATGGTATATTTCAGATTAAATTTTTTAGATAATTACAAATAAGGGAACGTGCACACAGAATTGAGTCATAAATAGACTATGTTTAATAGGTTGTAAATTTGTGAATACTTTTCTTTTGAATAAGTGGCTTACAGAATTTTATTACTGTACGTTTGTTTGCCTATACCTCAAAGGGGTTTAACACACAGAAGTCAGTTTTGGACCAGCAATCGCAACAGGTCTGAAACTGAACAAAACCAATGAGGCAAAGAGCTTTGGGAATAATTGGGTGTTTGGATCAGCAATTTCATTTTGATCTATCAAATAACTGAAGGACACAGTAATATTTCAGTAGTAAAATGAGGTTTATTGGATTAACAGAAAATGTGTAATATGCATCAAAACTAAATTAGACAGGTGCATAAATTTGGGCACCCCAACAGAAATATTGCATCAGTATTTACTAGAGCTTCCTTTAGAAGAAATAACAGCCTCTGGACACTTCCTATAGCCTGTAATGAGTGTCTGAATTCTGGATGAAGGTATTTTGGACCATTCCTCCTTGCAAAACATCTCCAGTTCAGTTAGGTTTGATGGTTGCCGAGCATGGACAGCCCACTTCAAATCACCCCACAGATTTTCAATGATATTCAGGTCTGGGGACTGGGATGGCCATTCCAGAACATTGTACTTGTTCCTCTGTATAAATGCCAGAGTAGATTTTGAGCAGGGTTTTGGGTAGTTGTCTTGTTGAAATATCCAGCCCCGGCGTAACTTCAACTTTGTGGCTGATTCCTCAACATTATTCTCAAGTATCTGCTGATATCTTAGTGGAATCCATGCGACCCTCAACTTTAACAAGATTCCCAGTACCGGCACTAGCCACACAGCCCCACAGCATGATGGAACATCCACCAAATTTTACTGTGGGTAGCAAGTGTTTGTCTTGGAACACTGTGTACTTTTGCCGCCATGCATAACGCCCCTTGTTATGACCGAATAACTCAATCTTTGTTTTATCAGTCCACAGCACCTTCTTCCAAAATGAAGCTGGCTTGTCCAAATGTGTGTTTGCATACCTCAAGCGACTCTGTGGCGTGTGTGCAGAAAAGGCTTCTTCCGCATCACTCTCCCATACAGCTTCTCCTTGTGCAAAGTGCGCTGAATTGTTGAACGATGCACAGTGACACCATCTGCAGCAAGATGATGTTGTAGGTCTTTGGAGGTCTGTGGGCTGTCTTTGACCGTTCTCACCATCCTTTGCCTCTCTGATATTTTACTTGGCCTGCCACTTCTGGCCTTAAAGGGACACTGAACCCAAATTTTTTCATTTAGAGCATGCAATTTTAAGCAACGTTCTAATTTACTCCTATTATCAAATTGCCTTCATTCTCTTGTTATCTTTATTTGAAATGCAAGAATGTAAGTTTAGACGGCAGCACAATTTTGGTGAACAACCTGGGTTGTTCTTGCTGATTGGTGGATAAATTCTGAACCAAAAAAATAGCTTAGCTGCCTTCTTTTTCAAATAAAGAAAGCAAAAGAACGAAGAAAAATTGATAATAGGAGTAAATTAGAAAGTTGCTTAAAATTGCATGCTCTATCTGAATAACAAAAGAGAAAATTTGGGTTCAGTGTCTCTTTAACAAAAACTGTGTCTGTGGTCTTCAATTTCCTCACTATGTTCCTCACAGTGGACACTGACAGCTTACATCTCTGCAATAGCTTTTTGTAGCCTTCCCCTAAACCATAAATGTTGAACAATCTTTGTTTTCAGGTTATTTGAGAGTTGTTTTGAGGCCCCCATTTTGCCACTCTTCAGAGGAGTGTCAAAGAGAACAACAACTTGCAATTGGCCACCTTAAATGCCTTTTCTCATGATTGGATGAATCTGTCTCGGAAGTTTAAGGCTTAATGGGCTCACCAAACCAATTGTGTGTTCCAAATTCAATTAATCAGTGCTTGGTAGTTACAGGTATTCAAATCAACAAAATGACAAGGGTGCCCAAATTTATGCACCTGTCTAATTTTGTTTTGATGCATAGTGCACATTTACTGTTAATCCAATAAACCTCACTACTGAAATATTACTGTGTCCTTCAGTTATTTGATAGATCAAAATGAAATTGCTGATCCAAACACCCAAATATTTATAAATGAAAATCATGGAAATTGTCAGGGGTGCCTAAACTTTTGCATATAACTGTATGTCAGTAGGGGGGTATGTATGTCGGTAGGGGGGTATGTATGTTGGTAGGGGGGTATATATGTCGGTAGGGGGTATATATTTTGGTAGGGGGGTATGTATGTTGTGTCGGTAGAGGGGGTATGTATGTCAGTAGGGGGTTATGTATGCCGGTAGGGAGGTATATATGTCGGTAGGGGGGTATGTATGTCGGTAGGGCGGGTATGTATGTCGGTAGGGCGGGTATGTATGTCGGTAGGGGGGTATGTATGTCGGTAGGGCGGGTATGTATGTCGGTAGGGGGGGTATGTATGTCGGTAGCGGGGCGGTATGTATGTTGTGTCGGTAGAGGGGGTATGTATGTCAGTAGGGGGTTATGTATGTCAGTAGGGGGTATATATATGTCGGTAGGGGGTATATATATGTCGGTGGGGGGTATGTATGTTGGTAGGGGGGTATGTATGTATGTCGGTAGGGGGGGTATGTATGGTTGTAAGGGCACAAAGACTGATAAACACTACAATAGGGCAAAATAAAATAAACATTGTATTAGAGCATCTCCTTCCTGTAGCTTCATGCCCCTCACTAATAATCATTTATGTAAAGCCTTGCATGGAGTATATTAACACAGTTAAAGGGAACCTAAACACCATCTTTTTTTCTGTGATTAACTTTTTTTTTAAACGTTTTTGTATGGTTTTAAACGTTGTTGCTTACTTTGTTTATTTACCTAGCCTCTGCTCAATTATTTTTTCAGTCTCAATATTACCCCTAAACCACTGCCTACTGAATGCGGTGCTAGCCGCCATGTTGTAACGTGCGTTGTCTATATAGACTGGATGCGCCACTCCCCTTGCAAAATCCAAACCGGAAGCCTGCTTAGTGCTGTGAGCGTGCACACATATAGACATTGCGCTCACAGCATAACTAAAAAACTACTGCTGCTATAAAGTTTGCAGCTATTACCTGCTTCACTGCTAAAGCATATCTTTTGAACAGGTGTTGTGCCGTGAATGGATTCCTCATCGACAATGGTTTCCCCGGCACTCGGCAATCTATGGCGCTCCGCCCCCGCTACATCTACTCTACTATCCTTGCCCCACTCATTACAATACTATTTTCTAACGCCTCCACATTCTTTGCGCTCCGCCCCCGCTGCATCTGATCCCCGCCCTTGCCCTATTCATTCATTGTATATTTTTCATTATACCGTGCGCGTGCACGCACCATGTTTCCCCTATCAACAAATATAATATAACATTAAAATAATGTTCCTGAAAAAAGCTATCAGCAGCATAAATTAGAATATAATCATACTTATATTTATATATATATATATATATATATATATATATAAAGTATGATTATATTCTAATTTATGCTGCTGATAGCTTTTTCAGGAACATTATTTTAATGTTTATATTATATTTGTTGATAGGGGAAACATGGTGCGTGCACGCGCACGGTATAATGAAAAATATACAATGAATGAATAGGGCAAGGGCAGGGATCAGATGCAGCGGGGCGGAGCACAAAGAATGTGGAAGGCGTTAGAAAATAGTATTGTAATGAGTGGGGCAAGGATAGTAGGTAGTAGATGTAGCGGGGGGCGGAGCGCCATAGATTGCCGAGTGCCGGGGAAACCATTGTCGATGAGGAATCCATTCACGGCACAACACCGGTTCAAAAGATATGCTTTAGCATGTGAAGCAGGTAATAGCTGCAAACTTTATAGCAGCAGTAGTTTTTTAGTTATGCTGTGAGCGCATTGTCTATATGTGTGCACGCTCACAGCACTAAGCAGGCTTCCGGTTTTGGCAACATCACTTTCACCCATATCTGCAGAGAGCGGTCAGAAAGTCACATAAATGTAAAAAAAAAACTAAAAAAATAGAACACCTATAATAAAAAAAAAGGGATTTGCATTTTAAAAACTGAAAAAAACATTATGAATAAAAAAAACACAAACCCTAATGACAAGTGTTTAAGGTCCCTTTAAAACCCTCCAGTGAGGATGACATCACTATTCACTAGTCTGTAACTAGCAAAAATAAGAATTCAGCAGACCAATTAAGAAATGAGGTGTCCTCTCTCTCACTAACTTTTCTTTACATACTGGAAACCATTTTGCGGCCTACTCATATAGCTATATATATTTTTTTAGACACTGCTAGCAGTTTCCATTCATATAGTAAATGCTGCTAATTTCATTGGTTATAGCTTACCAAGTACAGAAGCATATAGAAATAGAATAAAAACTGTACTGTATTTATAGACAGGGTTAATAACAGTAAATTAATGTATCTCACATTTGTTTCTAGTAATTGCAATTCAATATACAAATAAGTAAATTACACTGTTTGCTACAGTTAGTAATTCACATTAAGACACTTACAGCAGTAGTAATTTCTTCTTTCAGACTCATGAAGAATGTTTCTATTGCTTTGCTGCCTACAGTAGAATCAACAGATTCCCTAAAAGAGGTCAGGGGTTGTTAACAAAATATCAAACTTAAGAGAACTTGTTTTTCTTAGAAGTTACTAGATAGAAATAATGTTTGCATATAGATATATAAAACGGCCTCTGATTTACTGAGCTCTGATAGGATTATGTTAAATAAAAGTGCAACATTATGGTAACTCTTTTGTCAAATAAATATAAAACCATTAATTCATTCTGACACTGGTTTTGATTTTAAGTGGATTACAAAACTATTCACTTACGCACTACGAATATTTGCATCTTATGGTATGGAGGATGCCGTTTTAAGAGACTTTTCAATTTACATCTATCAACTTTAATTCATTCTCTTACAGGGATTAAACACAAAGGGCTAGATAACAAGTGGCACACTAACATTAGCGCTAACTTGCACTTATATTACAAGTTGGAAGTAAACACGACTGTACAAGCACAAAATAATTTTACACTAGTCTGGTTAGTGTGACTTGAAGTCCTCGCATAAAGGGTTAGGGCTAAATTAAAGGTTGCACCAAACACAACATAAATACATTAAAGCGACAGTCTACACCTTAGTCATCTTAAAGTCTTACCTTAGATTAAGTTCCAAATAGCCTCCTGCACCTTTTCTATACTATGCAGCAGGAATGGTAAAAACAAAATTTCTACTTACCAGATAAATTCCTTTCTTTCCTGGCAGGGAGAGTCCACAACTTCATTCCTTACTGTTGGCATATACAACAACTGGCCACCAGGAAGAGGCAAAGACACACCCCAGCCAAAGGCTTAAATATCCCTCCAACTTCAACTATCCTCCTAGGCATTCGACCGAGGGAACAAGGATAAAAAAAAATTTCTTTCCATAAGGCAGGGAGAGTCCACGACTTCATTCCTTACTGTTGGAAAAACCATAACCATGCTCCAGAGGACACTGATGGAATAACAGGAGGGAACAAAAACGAGACAGACCCTAATCTGAGGGCACCACAGTCTACAAAACCTTTCTCCCAAAAGCTGCTTCAGCCGAAGCAAACACATCAAACTTGTAAAATTTAGAAAAAGTATGTAAGGAGGACCAGGTAGCCGCCTTACAAATCTGCTCCATAGAGGCCTCATTCTTAAAAGCCCAGGTAGAAGCTACTGCTCTTAGTAGAATGAGCCGTAACTCTCTCAGGAGCCTGTTGTCCCGCGGTCTCATAAGCTAGGCGGATGACACTCCTCAACCAGGAAGACGTAGTAGCCTTCTGACCCCTACGTTTACCTGCATAGGTGACAAAGATGAAGATTGTCTGAAATCCTTAGTAGCCTGAAGGTAAAATTTCAAGGCACGAACCACATCTAGATTGTAAGCAAACGTTCCTTCACCGAGGAAGGATTGGGACACAAGGAAGGAACAACCATCTCTTGATTAATGTTCCGATCTGACACCACCTTAGGAAGGAAACCTAACTTAGTATGTAAAACTGGCATAAAAAACAAGATAAGGGGGATCACACGACAAAGCAGAAATCTCAGAGACCCTGCGAGCAGAGGCAATAGCTAACAGAAACAGAACCTTCCAGGATAACAGTTTAATGGCAACAGTATGCATTGGCTCAAATGGAGCCTGCTGCAACACACGAAGAACAAGGATGAGACTCCAAGGAGGAGCCACCTTTCTAAACACAGGCCTGATCCTAGTCAGGGCCTTAACAAAGGACTGCACATCCGGAAGCTCAGCTAATCTCTTGTGCAGCAACCCCAACAGGGCCGATAGCTGTCCCTTCAAGGAACTAGCAGATAGACCCTTCTCCAGTCCATCCTGGAGAAAGAATAACATTCTGGCAACCTTAACCTTATGCCAAGAAAAAACACGCTCTTCACAACAGTACAGATAAGTCCACCACACCTTATGGTAGATGCATCGAGGTACCCGGGTTACGAGCGTGAATCAAAGTGTCAATAACACTCTCAGAGAAACCTCTCTTGGCTAAGACTAAGCGTTCAATCTTCACGCAGTCAGCCTCAGAGAATCTAGATTTTGATGTAGGAAGGGATCCTGTGAAAGGGTAACCCCCATGGAGGAGATGAGGACATCCCCACCAGATCCACAAACCAAGTCCTTTGCGGCTAGGATGGAGCAATTAGAATCACCGGTGCTTGCTCCTGTTTGATCCGAGCCACCACACAGGGGAGAAGAGGTAATGGAGGAAATAGATATAGGAGTCAGAACCTCCAGGGAACCGCTAGAGCATCTATTAGTTCTGCTTGAGGATCTCTCAATCTCAACCCGTACCTTGGTAGTTTGGCATTTAGACAGGAGGCCATGAGGTCTATCTCTGGCATTCCCCATCTGGAGTATATCTCTGCAAATACCTCGGGGTGGAGAGACCATTCCCAAGGTGAAAAGATTGCCTGCTGAGGATGTCTGCTTCCCAGTTGTCCACACCCCAACTGTGAATCGCTGACAGCATACAGCAACCTCTCTCATTACTAAGTAACTCCTTGTTCCTCTCTGATGGTTGATGTAGGCTACCGAAGTAATATTGTCCGATTGGAATCTGATAAACTGGGATGAACCCAGAAGGGGCTAAGCCTTCAGGGCATTGAATATTGCCCGAAGTTCCAAGATATTGATCGGCAACTTAGACTCCTCCTAAGTCCACAGACCCTGTGCCTTCCTGGCACCCCAAACAGCTCAGTCGGATAGACTTGCGTCCATACTCACAATCTCCCAGGACGGTGTCAAGAAGTACGTGCCTTGGGACAGGTGATCTTGACAAATCCACTAAGAGAGCGAATCTCTTGACAGGCTGTCCAGTATTATCTGTTGGGACAGGTCTGAATGGTCGCCATTCCATTGTCTCAGCATGCATAGTTGTAAGGGTCTGAGATGGAATCTGGATGGATCCCCACAATTCTATTTGGGAGTCAGGGACCGAAAATAATTTCTTAAAAGTTGCTGAGGGAGAAAAGGAAGTTCAGATTCTTTCTCATTCGTTACTAATAATGTTCGCAATACGAACTGGTACAGGAAGTCTGTGGGACCTTCCTGTCTTCGTATATGCTGTCTAACTTAGGGATCTTAGGTTCCTCAGGTAGCTTAGCCTCTGGAACCTCTAGCATAGACAGGACCTCCTTTTAGTGAAAAACGCAAATGTTCCATTTTGAATCTAAAGGAGGGTTCCTCCGCCGGAGGAGACTTAGTAACAGACGTCTCCGACTCAGAAAGTTCACCCTTTCACGCTACAGAGGTTAACTCATCCTCGGATAGCTGAGACATACAGGCTAGATGCGATAGGAATTTAGATGACTCCAAGTCGGCAGCACTATGTTTAACCTCTCTCTTACGTTTCCCAGAGATAGGTAGGGCACTCAGGGCCGCAGACACCGCCGATTGTAGCTGCACGGTAAAGTCTGCAGGAAAAAGGCCTCCTCCAGATGGAGAATTAGCTGAGCCGCGGGGGAACTGCAAGTTAAACGGTTTGAGTAGACAGGGCAGAAATCTCTCGGGTCATAGAATCCTGAGAGGTTTATGGCTCAGAGGGACTAATTGTGCTATGGGTATTGGCAGACTTAGCTCCCTTCTTAGACTTTAAAACAGTGCTTAGGCAATTGGAACAAAATTGAGCAGGCAGGCAAACCACAACCTCCTCACAATATAAACAGGTATTATTATTCACTATAGAAGGAGTGGAACCCTCTAACGTAGTTTCTGAGTCCTCCATAGCTTTGGTATGTAATTCCACAGATGGATTGAAAAACGTTACAAAAAACAAGCGTTTTTAATATAAACAGGCACCTTTACAATCCCAATGGCTGGGGCACTCACCACCTCCTAGACCCAGACAAATGATCAGTGAAACACTCTTCTCAAGAGTGCTGTCAGCAGCAGGATCGCAAGGAAGTAAATGAGGCCACACTCTGTCACGTGGTGCGCAAGACAGGACTTGCAAAAGAGTGTTAAGCTAATATGAGCTGCGCAACACTCAAAAACAAAAGTGAAACCTGTCTGTTCCCAAGCCAAAAGCACACAGTCTTATGAGCCCAAACCTAATGCAGAACATAAAAATCCACATAACGGTTCCCAATAATCCCCCTAAACGATATTAACCCTTGATCCTATTAAAGTATAGAGGAGTCACACTTTGACCCTATACAGGAGTCCCTGCTATAACAATAAAGTGGACTTACCTTCTAGGATCCATGCTGTGGAACAGAATAAGACTCTCAAGTGTGACAGCCTTGTAGTGATGCTCTGACAGGGACCTGAGTGATTAAAAGCAAGCAGTGAAACTTGTCAACACTGATTGCTCAGGAGTGGTTAGCTAACAGCCTGGATGGTTTCGCAGAAAAACTTTCCCTGCATCTCCAGACTCTAACTTTCATCAATACTCTCACTGAGAGGTTGACATGATTACTTAAAACTCCAGTCCTCTCTTGAAGGGAACATACCCATTACAGGACTATCCGAATCATCTGACACTACTCTGCCACCTCCTCTAGTGACGAAAAGCAAAGAATGACTGGGAGGATAGGTGAAGTAGGATGGATATTTAATCCTTTGGCTGGGGTGTCTTTGCCTCCTCCTGGTGGCCAGGTGTTGTATTTCCCAACAGTAAGGAATGAAGTCGTGGACTATCCCTGCCTTATGGAAAGAAAAAGTTATTTTAAAATGAATATTGTTTCTGACCACTTTGAAATGGCTGCCAAGCACCGCCCACTGATGACATCACAGTCTGGGCTGCACATGGCATCCAATCACAAAAGGCTCACTAGTAGGATTCAACAGACTGTCAATGCTATTCAGTAGAGTTCCTAGATGCAGCCCAGATTGTGAAAGTGATTTCTTATTTTTTGGATTTGAGTTTTTATGAATGTTTTTATAAAGTTATTCAAGTTTTTATTTTCATAAGCAACTTTGCTTTTAAACCAAACAGAAATGATGCCAATGTTGTCTTGTTATGTTCATAATATGAAGTAACTTACTTGTATTCAGAAATAATTTTCTCAAACTCAGAAAGTACTATATCTAGCTCATTCAGGTCTCTGGAACTTCTAGGCAGATTTTCTGTACTCCAAATTGTTAAGGGTATTGCCTCACTACTACCTGGATATAAGAAAAAGTAATACATACAATAAAAAGGATTTAAATATGTAAAATAGAAGGAATATCAATGATTATGCTAAATAGAGAAAAACTGAGTTTTTGTAACCAAAAACTTGAATAAAATAGCACTTAGCTAAATATCCTTACCAACCTGAAACCCTTAAAGGGACAGTCTAGTCCAAAAAAAACATAATTTATGCTTACCTGATAAATTCCTTTCTCCTGTAGTGTAGTCAGTCCACGGGTCATCCATTACTTATGGGATTATATCTCCTCCCTAACAGGAAGTGCAAGAGGATCACCCAAGCAGAGCTGCTATATAGCTCCTCCCCTCTACGTCATACCCAGTCATTCGACCGAACCAAACGAGAAAGGAGAAACTATAGGGTGCAGTGGTGACTGGAGTTCAATTTAAAATTTAGACCTGCCGTAAAAAACAGGGCGGGCCGTGGACTGACTACACTACAGGAGAAAGGAATTTATCAGGTAAGCATAAATTATGTTTTCTCCTGTTAAGTGTAGTCAGTCCACGGGTCATCCATTACTTATGGGATACCAATGCCAAAGCTAGAAGTACACGGATGACGGGAGGGACAGGCAGGATCTTTACACGGAAGGAACCACTGCCTGTAGAACCTTTCTCCCAAAAACAGCCTCCGAAGAAGCAAAAGTGTCAAATTTGTAAAATTTTGAAAAAGTGTGAAGTGAAGACCAAGTTGCAGCCTTGCAAATCTGTTCAACAGAGGCCTCATTCTTAAAGGCCCAAGTGGAAGCCACAGCTCTAGTAGAATGAGCTGTAATCGTTTCAGGAGGCTGCTGTCCAGCAGTCTCATAGGCTAAACGTATTATGCTACGAAGCCAAAAAGAGAGAGAGGTAGCCGAAGCTTTTTGACCTCTCCTCTGTCCAGAATAAACGACAAACAGAGAAGAAGTTTGTCTAAAATCCTTAGTTGCCTGCAAATAAAATTTCAGGGCACGGACGACGTCCAGATTGTGCAGAAGTCGTTCCTTCTTTGAAGAAGGGTTAGGGCACAATGATGGAACAACAATCTCTTGATTGATATTCTTGTTAGTGACTACCTTAGGTAAGAACCCAGGTTTAGTACGCAGAACTACCTTGTCTGAATGAAAAATCAGATAAGGAGAATCACAATGTAAGGCCGATAACTCAGAGACTCTTCGAGACGAGGAAATAGCCATTAAAAACAGAACTTTCCAAGATAACAGCTTGATATCAATGGAATGAAGGGGTTCAAACGGAACACCTTGCAGAACGTTAAGAACTAAGTTTAAGCTCCACGGCGGAGCAACAGTCTTAAACACAGGCTTAATCCTAGCCAAAGCCTGACAAAAAGCCTGAACGTCTGGAACTTCTGACAGACGTTTGTGTAAAAGGATAGACAGAGCTGAGATCTGTCCCTTTAATGAACTAGCAGATAAGCCCTTTTCTAAACCTTCTTGTAGAAAAGACAATATCCTAGGAATCCTAACCTTACTCCATGAGTAACTCTTGGATTCACACCAATATAAGTATTTACGCCATATTTTATGGTAAATTTTCCTGGTAACAGGTTTCCTAGCCTGTATTAAGGTATCAATCACTGACTCCGAGAATCCCCGCTTTGATAGAATCAAGCGTTCAATCTCCATGCAGTCAGCCTCAGAGAAATTAGATTTGGATGTTTGAAAGGACCCTGAATCAGAAGGTCCTGTCTCAGAGGCAGAGACCATGGTGGACAGGACAACATGTCCACTAGATCTGCATACCAGGTCCTGCGTGGCCACACAGGCGCTATTAGAATCATTGATGCTCTCTCCTGTTTGATCCTGGCAATCAATCGAGGAAGCATCGGGAAGGGTGGAAACACATAAGCCATGTTGAAAACCCAAGGTGCTGTCAGAGCATCTATCAGTACCGCTCCCGGGTCCCTGGACCTGGATCCGTAACAAGGAAGCTTGGCGTTCTGGCGAGACGCCATTAGATCCAGATCTGGTTTGCCCCAATGATGAAGCAGTTGGGCAAACACCTCCGGATGAAGTTCCCACTCCCCCGGATGAAAAGTCTGGCGACTTAGGAAATCCGCCTCCCAGTTCTCCACGCCTGGGATGTGGATCGCTGACAGGTGGCAAGAGTGAGACTCTGCCCAGCGAATTATCTTTGAGACTTCCATCATCGCTAGGGAACTCCTTGTCCCTCCCTGATGGTTGATGTAAGCCACAGTCGTGATGTTGTCCGACTGAAACCTGATGAACCTCAGAGTTTCTAACTGAGGCCAAGCCAGAAGAGCATTTAAAACTGCTCTTAATTCCAGAATGTTTATTGGAAGGAGTCTCTCCTCCTGAGTCCATGATCCCGGAGCCTTCAGGGAATTCCAGACAGCGCCCCAACCTAGCAGGCTGGCGTCTGTTGTTACAATCGTCCAATCTGGCCTGCTGAAGGGCATCCCCCTGGACAGATGTGGCCGAGAAAGCCACCATAGAAGAGAATCTCTGGTCTCTTGATCCAGATTTAGCATAGGGGACAAATCTGAGTAATCCCCATTCCACTGACTTAGCATGCACAATTGCAGCGGTCTGAGATGCAGGCGTGCAAAAGATTCTATGTCCATTGCCGCTACCATTAAGCCGATTATCTCCATGCATTGAGCCACTGACGGGTGTTGAATGGAATGAAGGACACGGCAAGCATTTAGAAGCTTTGATAACCTGTCCTCTGTCAGGTAAATTTTCATTTCTACAGAATCTATAAGAGTCCCTAAGAAGGGAACTCTTGTGAGTGGCAATAGAGAACTCTTTTCTACGTTCACCTTCCACCCATGCGACCTTAGAAATGCCAGAACTAACTCTGTATGAGACTTGGCAGTTTGGAAACTTGACGCTTGTATCAGAATGTCGTCTAGGTACGGAGCTACCGCTATTCCTCGCGGTCTTAGTACCGCCAGAAGAGAGCCCAGAACCTTTGTAAAGATTCTTGGAGCTGTAGCTAACCCGAAGGGAAGAGCTACAAACTGGTAATGCCTGTTTAGGAAGGCAAACCTTAGATACCGGTAATGATCCTTGTGAATCGGTATGTGAAGGTAGGCATCCTTTAAAATCCACTGTGGTCATGTACTGACCCTCTTGGATCATAGGTAAGATGGTCCGAATAGTTTCCATTTTGAACGATGGAACTCTTAGGAATTTGTTTAGGATCTTTAAGTCCAAGATTGGTCTGAAGGTTCCCTCTTTTTTGGGAACCACAAACAGATTTGAGTAAAACCCTTGTCCGTGTTCCGACCGCGGAACTGGGTGGATCACTCCCATTAGTAAAAGGTCTTGTACACAGCGTAGAAACGCCTCTTTCTTTATCTGGTTTGCTGACAACCTTGAAAGATGAAATCTCCCTTTTGGAGGAGAAGCTTTGAAGTCCAGAAGATATCCCTGAGATATGATCTCTAACGCCCAGGGATCCTGGACATCTCTTGCCCAAGCCTGGGCGAAGAGAGAAAGTCTGCCCCCCCACTAGATCAGTTTCCGGATCGGGGGCCCTCACTTCATGCTGTCTTAGGGGCAGCAGCAGGTTTTCTGGCCTGCTTGCCCTTGTTTCAGGACTGGTTAGGTTTCCAGCCCTGTCTGTAGCGAGCAACAGTTCCTTCCTGTCTTGGAGCGGAGGAAGTTGATGCTGCTCCTGCCTTGAAGTTACGAAAGGCACGAAAAATTAGACTGTTTAGCCCTTGGTTTGGCCCTGTCTTGAGGCAGGGGCATGGCCCTTACCTCCAGTAATGTCAGCGATAATTTCTTTCAAACCGGGCCCGAATAATGTCTGCCCTTTGAAAGGAATGTTAAGCAATTTAGATTTAGAAGTCACATCGGCTGACCAGGATTTAAGCCACAGCGCCCTACGCGCTTGAATGGCGAATCCGGAGTTCTTAGCCGTGAGTTTAGTTAAATGTACTACGGCATCAGAAATAAATGAATTAGCTAGCTTAAGGACTTTAAGCTTGTCTATAATCTCATCCAATGGAGCTGTGCTAAGGGTCTCTTCCAGAGACTCAAACCAGAATGCTGCCGCAGCCGTGACAGGCGCAATGCATGCAAGGGGTTGTAATATGAAACCTTGCTGAACAAACATTTTCTTAAGGTAACCCTCTAACTTTTTATCCATTGGATCTGAAAAAGCACAGCTATCCTCCACCGGGATAGTGGTGCGCTTGGCCAGAGTAGAAACTGCTCCCTCCACCTTAGGGACCGTCTGCCATAAGTCCCGTGTGGTGGCGTCTATTGGAAACATTTTTCTAAATATAGGAGGGGGAGAAAAAGGCACACCGGGTCTATCCCACTCCTTGTTAACAATTTCTGTAAGCCTTTTAGGTATAGGAAAAACGTCAGTACACGCCGGGTACCCGCAAAATATTTATCCAGCCTACATATTTTCTCTGGAATTGCAACCGTGTTACAATCATTCAGAGCCGCTAATACCTCCCCTAGTAATACACGGAGGTTCTCAAGCTTAAATTTAAAATTTGAAATGTCTGAGTCCAGTTTACTTGGATCAGATCCGTCACCCACAGAATGAAGCTCTCCGTCCTCATGTTCTGCAAATTGTGACGCAGTATCAGACATGGCTCTATTATTATCAGCGCACTCTGTTCTTACCCCAGAGTGATCGCGTTTACCCCTAAATTCTGGCAATTTAGATAGTACTTCAGTCATAACATTAGCCATGTCTTGCAAAGTGATTTGTATGGGTCGCCCTGATGTACTTGGCGCCACAATATCACGCACCTCCTGAGCGGGAGGCGAAGGTACTGACACGTGAGGAGAGTTAGTCGGCATAACTTCCCCCTCGTTGTCTGGTGAAATTTTCTTTACATGTACAGATTGGCTTTTATTTAAAGTAGCATCAATGCAATTAGTACACAAATTTCTATTGGGCTCCACATTGGCTTTTAAACATAGTGAACAAAGAGATTCATCTGTGTCAGACATGTTTAAACAGACTAGCAATGAGACTAGCAAGCTTGGAAAATACTTTTCAAATAAATTTACAAGCAATATAAAAAACGCTACTGTGCCTTTAAGAAGCACAAAAAAACTGTCACAGTTGAAATAACAATGAACCAAATTAGTTATAGCAACCAAATTTTCACAGTAAATGTATTAAGTTAGCAAAGGATTGCACCCACCAGTAAATGGATGATTAACCCCTTAATACCCAAAAACGGATAACAATTTAATATTAACGTTTTTATCACAGTCAAAACACACTCTCACAGGTCTGCTGTGAGTGATTACCTCCCTCAAAACTAGTTTTGGAGACCCCTGAGCTCTGTAGAGACGTCCTGGATCATGGAGGAAGAATAGGGAGACTGTGACTAAATTTTTACTGCGCAATAAAGCGCTAAAATAGGCCCCTCCCACTCATATTACAACAGTGGGGAAGCTCAGTAAACTGATTTTATTCAGAAACAAACGACAGCCATGTGGTAAAAGTCATGCCCATAAAGTTTTATCACCAAGTACCTCAGAAAAAAACGATTAACATGCCAGTAAACGTTTTTAAAAAAGAAATTATGAAATGTTATTAATAAGCCTGCTGCTAGTCGCTTTCACTGCAGTGTAGGCTCAAATATTACTTAAATATAGACAGTATTTTCTTAGTGAAATTCCATTCCCCAGAAATACCTCAGAGTATACATACATACATATCAGCCTGATACCAGTCGCTACTACTGCATTTAAGGCTGCACTTACATTACATCGGTATTAGCAGTATTTTCTCAGTCAATTCCATTCCTTAGAAAATAATATACTGCAACATACCTCCTTGCAGGTGAGCCCTGCCTGCTATCCCCTGTTCTGAAGTTACCTCACTCCTCAGAATGGCCGAGAACAGCAAGTGGATCTTAGTTACGACCGCTAAGATCATACACAAACTCAGGTAGATTCTTCTTCTAATGCTGCCTGAGAAGAAAAACACACTCCGGTGCCGTTTAAAATAACAAACTTTTGATTAAAGAAATAAAAACTAAGTTTAACAACCACAGTCCTCTCACACGTCCTATCTATTAGTTAGGTGCAAGAGAATGACTGGGTATGACGTAGAGGGGAGGAGCTATATAGCAGCTCTGCTTGGGTGATCCTCTTGCACTTCCTGTTAGGGAGGAGATATAATCCCATAAGTAATGGATGACCCGTGGACTGACTACACTTAACAGGAGAAAAAAAAACTTTCATGAATCAGATAGGGAATGTAATTTTTTTAATTTTTTTTTTAATTTTTTTCCAATTTACTTTTATCACCAATTTTTCTTTGTTCTCTTGGTATTCTTAGTTGAAAGCTTAACCTAGGAGGTTCATATGCTAATTTCTTAGACCTTGAAGGCCGCCTCTTAAGAATGCATTTTAACAGGTTTTTCACCACTAGAGAGTGTTAGTTCATGTTTTTCATATAGATAACACTGTGCTCATGCATATGAAGTTACCTGGGAGCCATCACTGACTGGCTAAACTGCAAGTCTGTCAAAAGAACTGAAATAAAGGGGCAGTTTGCAGAGGCTTATATACAAGATAATCACAGAGGTAAAAAATATATCAATATAACTGTGTTGGTTATGCAAAACTAGGGAATGGGTAAAAAATTGATTATTTATCTTTTAAAACAATAACAATTCTGGTGTAGACTGTCCCTTTAAAGGACTGTTAAATACAAAAGAATTACATAAATTAACAAAAGCATAGTAAAAAGATAATGCAATAGCACTTGTTCTAAATTTCAAATCAGCAGATTTTTTTGTTAATGAGAAATTTGACATTTCTTCAATTTACCCACTGCCAGTGACAGCCATCAGCAAATCAGATGCATATATACACTGTGAATTCTTGCACTTGCTCAGTAGGGGCTGATACCTCAGAAAGTGTGTATATATAAAAATAATCACAGTTTGATAATAAGTACATTGCAAAGTTGATTAAAATTGTGTCCATATAAAAATATCACCTGAGAATGTTTCTTTTGAAATGATCTAAGATCCTTAATTTTCCTACGTAACATTCTCATATAAAAAGCAGCTAAACAAAAATGCAGGGGTAGTTGGTAAGTTTTCCTTAGGAAAATAAGTGAAGAGTTGAAGATTTAGGTAAATAATTTATTTCTATTTACCTTGGCCTACTCTAGTCCCCCGGGCCAATGAAGAACTACTAAAGAAATAACTTCAAGGGTGAGAAGAAAAAGAAAGCCCACAGAAACCAAGCAAAATCATTCTGAAAAATAAACACATTTTGTAGCCAAAACAGAATGCAGAACATTTCAGCCAAATTTATCAGCATCTGCAGAAACATTGTCAGGTAATTACTGTGGTTTCAGAAATGTAAACACACAAAACAGATAACATCTTCAACTGGTTGAGGTGATGCACTACAAGATTTACCAGGAAATTGTACTTTTCCGTGGTAAACGGTGTAAGATATCCATATGGAATGACAAGAAGCTTGTGAGTCTGCATCCAGTCTTAGCCCTGGCTAGTTAGATTAAAACAAATTGGACCATATTTAAAGCGTAATGTTGCTTCCCCATTTATATGCTTCTTGCAGTATCAAAATGCCTTGAGGTACACAAGACTCTGATAGTGCATTCAACAAATCAAGCACTGGCCAGAAAACTGCTTTGTCCTGATGAAAAAAATCCAAATGGGAGTATGAGAGGAAACCCATGGGGCTCAGTAACATATTTAGTTTAAGCAAGAGAGAAACCATCTTCTGCATGAGGTATAAAAAAACCTATCAATCCACTTGCTTAAAACTTCAAAGTACTAGTAGTAAAAACCACTCAGGAATTAATTTATCTCTCATCAGAAGTGGGAAGAAGGTACATTTAGGCTGATATTGCAATATTTCCACTTCCCTTGCCCAATATGGCATCATACCCCTGATAAATGCATTGATGTGAAAGTAGCCACACATAGGGACCAATTATCTAAAGTTCTCCACTCTGGCAAGATTATCTAAGAGGTATTTGTGAGTACTTCAATATCCCTCATGGAATTGTATAAAAGTAAATGTTAGCATAAGAGCTGTTTATCTCACTATACAGGTTCCGGATGTGAAGCTCAAAAAAGCCCCCAAAGATTTTGAGTGATTTCTCTCCATGTCAGCAAGTTTATAATAATCAGGCCCATAATTACCTCTAAAAAATGTGGGAAGCAACATCAGAGCTGCATTGGTGCCAACAATGGAACAGGGCACCTGAGAACAAAATGAAGAGAAAAAAAAAAAAAAAATGGTGTTGCTGGGACCCTACTGGACAGACAATCCTGAGTTATGTATCCTGTAAATAGAGAATATTTTACTGCAAACTCACCACATATGGTAGTTTTCTTCTAGTATATATATATATATATATATATTTATTTTTTAAATCTGATTTAAAATGAATATGGCCTTTTCCCTTCTTGGTGACACATGATGCTAATCTGTTCCTGATTCAGGAGATCAGAAACTAACCCCACTAATTATCATACTAATTATTAGATAAATCAAATTATAGCTCAGGAATTTCCATCTTGATTCAGTGGTTTTCCAGTTAATCAGGTCAACTAACAATGCAGAAAAGGTTCTCCTTGATTCAACCTATGCAGCTAACATTTTATTCATTATTTTAAAGGGACATGAAACCCAAACATGGTCTTTCTTGATTCAGATAAAGCATGAGATTTTAAACAACGTTCCAATTTACGTCTATTTTTAATTTTGCTTCATTCTTTTGATTTCCTTTGAAGGTGCAGAAATGCACTACTGGGAACTAGCTAAACACATTAATAAACCAATGACAAGAGGCATATATGTGCAACAACCAATCAGCCACTAGCTCCCAGCTCTTAGGCCTACTTAGGTATAATTTTCACAATGGATACCAATAAAACAAAGCATATTAGATACTAGAAGTAAATTAGAAAGTTGCTTAAATTTGTATGCTGTATCTGACTCATGAAAGAAAACGTTAGGGTTTCTTGTGCCTTTAAGTTTGGATTCATCCACAAATAAAAGCCTACATACCTGATGCCTTAAATTCCATGTTGTGAGATTTATGTCTTTTTCTTGGATTGTTGGGAGTCTTTCTTTGTGAGCTTGGCTAAAAAGTACATACGGAAATTAGTCTCCAAATCATACAACTTACAGTTCTTACAGGAACACTGTACTATATAAGTTGTTTTGCCTTAATGTGCTCCAAATTACTTGTTATACCTACTGCAGAGTATTCAATCTATGGGAAAGTGTTTCTTTGTGTTTATTTTTGTATTTGAAATAACTGTTTTGGTCATTAAAACCATTCCCATGTCCATAAAAATGCAAGTAAGGCAGACTAGCTAATAATATCTAAGTTAGGTATTGAAATGCTAATAATTATGACTGGCGCGAGTTGTATGAGCACAACCGCCCATTTCATATACAAAAAAACCCTAACTACCACAGGGAGATTAATAAGTGCTATTGACTTCTCTTTACACAGCTTTTCTACAGGGAAAATGTTTGTTACTCAGTTTAGATGGAAATACATCAGGCAAAAATAGATTTTTCATATAATAGAACAAAGGTGTTTTAAAACCATTACATACATTCCAGAAGGTGAAATGTAGCACTAGAAACACATTAAAAGGGAAGTACTTTCAGTCCAACCTTAGGCATACATAGTTACCAAGGTTGAGTTAACTATATTTATGCTGGATGTTTTTATATGGTTGCAAAAGAATCTCCAATAAACTTCAAGAATGTATGATGTATGTAAAGAACGATGGAAGAGTTTACTTTAAGGTTCTGGGTTAATATAAATTAAACTATAAAGTATACATGTTATATGTCTGTTGTTTTCCAAATGTTCATATTTATTGGAAGAATTTAGAGCTTTACCGGTGTTAAGTTATAAAAACACATTACATATCCCTACTCCCCGTGCAGACTTTTTAACAAAACTAACTCAGTGTAGCATGAAACGCACATAGCCAAACATTTACCTCACTTTTGGATGCTTTTCTTTTACTTTTATTAGCATTTTCAGTAGCCAGAGATGATTGTGCTTCTTCTTGGAATAAAGTGCGACTTCTAGAGCCTCGACCAGATATCGCTTTTGAATCAATCTTTTTTGCAGAAGCAGCTAAGACAGACGAGCGCTTAGATTCAGTTTCCTGAGATCCCACCTTCTGGGGTGTCTGGAAGTAAAGAACACTGTAAATGCCTTTACTATTATATATATATATATAAATAAAACTCACTTGAAACCGATGCAGGATATCTGTAAAAAGCCGACTAGAAAATGTCACATGAACAGCTCTATGTAAAAAAGGAAATTATTTTATCTCAAACTTTCCTTTAAAAACTTTTACTTCTTTTATAGTTTTTGGGTTTTATGAAACCCAAAAAATTTTCTTTGGTGATTTAGACGGAACATTCAATTTTAAAAAAGCCTCAAATTTTCTTCTATCATTAAATTTGCTTTGTTCCCATTGTATTCTTTGTTGAAGAGATACCAGTTGGTAGGTGTCTGGATCACTACATGGCAGGAAATTGGGCCGATATTTAGTGCTCCTGCAAATAGATTACATTTTTGCAAAACTGCTGCAATATATTGCTACAGGCATGTGCACATTCCTGAACTCTTCAACAAAAAATACTGAGAACAAAGAAAATTAGAAATGGAAATAAATGTGAAAGTTGTTTAAAATTGCATGCTCTATCTGAACCATGAAAGAAAAATCAGGGTGCTTTTCCCGGGACTTTCAAGGAAGTGTGCATCTGGCATGTGTCACTATTTCCCTCCTCAGTTTTAGTTCACTATGAAAACTTATGGTGAAATTCCACGAGATTACAGTAAAGTATGAACTTGGCCCTGATTATGCTGAATAGCTGGGCTTTTTTTCACCATGCATACAACAGTAAAAAGAGCTGAAAAATAACTTTTATCAAGCACTTACACTGGTGAGCTGAAGAAATTCTGAGGTAAAATGTCTTCTTTTTTTACATAGAGATGTTAATGTGATATTTTCTAGTCAGCTTTTAACAAATACGCTGCATCACTTTCAAGTGATTTAATATAGGATTAACTTCCCTTTAAATGAAAAGCTGCATATTAAGAAGACACAACATATCCAACAGCTAGAAACATAACATGTAACAAGTTCTAAAAATGACCATCTTGCCAAAACTGTAAATTCAAATGCTACCTCAAACTAAAATTGTACAAGGGTCAAATGTCACAAAAATAAATGATACAATCTTTACTTACCTGCTTTGGGGTCTCTAGGGCAGTGTTTTTTTGGGTTGTGCTGTTAGTTGATGATTCATTGTTTTTGTTTTTAGAGATAGAACTCTGAGGAATGCTAAAATATTAAAAGCAGAAGTGTTGAATAAATATTTCAGGACATGAAATGGAACCTAACAGCAATAAAGATTGTAACTGTTATGCAACATACAGTGTCAATAATTAGTTCTCTAAGTTCCACAAGATAAGCCCAGTGCACCTGTAAAAGTGCTTCCAGCCTTGTCATCAAGTGTCACTGAAAGGCTAGGATCTGTGGCTGTACCAGGTATAGCAGAAGTAATAAAATTGAGGTGTCCAATTAATTGTTTACACTACCCTAAGGTAGTGGATATTATCACATTCTGGTCCCCTGGTACATTTTCATGATTCAGATACAGGTAAATTGTAAAGTTTGCTTTCCTTAGTATCCTTTGCAGAAAATGTGTTTCATTCCATTAGAGCATATCTAGATATACTCGGCTGTGTGAATGTATCTAAAGCACCGTTTGTCTAAAGCATTTTGTAGCAACAATGTTTTATACATATTGTGCTCATGAACTTTGTGCAGCAATTTGAAGGACCAAAATGAAGGGTTAAACACCTTTTTGGGGGATCTTTCCATTTTCTTAGCCTTCATATTTTTATATCTTTATCCTAGTATGTGTACTCTAGACTTTAGCAAATAATATCAGCAGGTACCTTTTACATTGCAAGGACCTGCAAGTATTTTTTCTGATGGGCGATAGTTCTTATTGGCACCTCTTAAACCTGCTTTCTGTCTTTCCTAACTTTTTCTGGCTCTCTCCTTTGCTCAGCTATACGTAAACTGAGTGGGGAGAGGAGGTGAGAGGGATTAAAGCTCTTGTGAGTGTTCTTGACCTCCTCCTAGTGGTAGTAACATGTAGGATATATTTCCCGACACCTATGAACTCTCCTCATCCCAAAATAAATAAATTTATCAGTAAGTATAAATTCTGTTTTGCACATTGTAATTATAGCTACTTTCCAAAAAACTACTATATTAAACCTATGCAAATACGAAGACAACTAGATAAATGGATATAAAGCACAATGTCTTTTCAGAATAGATCACCTTGTGCCTGGGAACTTCCTAGCAGATGGAATACGTGGAAGTTGCTGAGGTGACTTTTCTTTACATGCCTCTTTCTCCAGAGCGTCGTCACCTTCAGCATAAACAGCGGTGCTGTGCAAAGGAGGGTCTAGAGAAGAAAGAACACAATAAAAAAACATAAAATGCTTACCAGATCATTTCCTTTTCTTCTGTACAGGGAGAGTACAAAGCAGCATTCCTTACTTGTGAGAAATACTGAACCTGGCCACCAGGAGGAGACAAAGACACCCCAGCCAAAGGCTTAAATACCTCCCCCACTTCCCTCATCCCCCAGTCATTCTGCCGAGAGAACAAGGAACAGTAGGAGAAACATCAGGGTGAAAAGGTGCCAGAGGAACAATTTAAATTTTAGGACCACCCATCGGAGAACACGGGTGGGAGCTGTGGACTCTCCCTGTACAGAAGGAGAGGAAATTATCTGGTAAGCATAATTTATGTTTTCCTTCTTAATACAGGGAGAGTCCACAGCTGCATTCCTTACTTGTGGGAAACTATACCCAAGCTCCAGAGGACACTGAATGCTAACGGGAGGGCAGAAAGGAGAGGCGGCCCCCATCTGAAGGCACCACAGCCTGCAAAACCCTTTCTCCCGAAGGCTGCTTCAACAGCCAAAATTTGATAAAAAATTTGGAAAAAGAATGAAATGAGGACCAAGAAGCCGCCCAACAATTCAGATCCATAGAGGCCTCATTTCTGAGACCCAAGAGGACGTCACTGCTCTCGAACTGAGCCGTAAACCTCTGTGGAGGCTTATGTCTTGCTGTCTCAAATGCCAAGCGGATGACACTCCTCAACTAAAAAATAAGGAAGACGAAAATGCCTTCTGAGCCTTACGCTTCCCAAAGAGACAATAAACAGATAAATCTGTCTATTCCTATGTAGACTGAAGATAGAACCTCAAGGCACGACACCATATTAAGTAGTAAACTTTTCCTTTGACAAGAAGGAATAGGACATACTAAATGAACCACAATTTTTCAATTTAAATTGTGATTGACACACCCTTAGGAGAAAAACCTAACTAGGTTCATAGAACAACCTGATAATCGAGAAAAACCCAGATAAGGAGGGAACGCATAGCAAGGCTTCAATCTCGTAGACTACTGCACGCAGAAGTAATCCTTAGATGGAAAGGATCATCTAAGATAAAAACTTATGCATAGGTACAAAGGTAGCCCAATGCAAAACCCTAAGAACAAGATCAAAGCTCCAAGAAGGAACATCAGATTGACAAACCGGCCTGATTGCAGTCAGAGCCCTAGCAAAAACTGTACGTCCGGAAGTTCAATGAACCTCTTGTGCAAAAAAAACCAGACAGGGCCAAAACTGTCCTAACAAGGAAACTAAACTAGCTAAGAAGGCCCTTCTCCAGACCATCCTGGAGGAAGGAAAGAATCCTGGCAGGCAAGAGTAGTGTGCCAGGACGAACTACACTCTTCACAGCAGAAGGGGTCCTCCACACCTATGATAGATGACGAATGACCAGCTTGCGCACTTGAAGGAGAGGACCATAACCTCTCAGAAAAACTTCTCTAGGCTAAGACTAAACGTCGTCATCTCGCAGTCCGCCTAGAGGAATAAGATTTGATGAAGTAAAGGGGCCCTGTTCCAACAGATCCCTGAGACAAGGTAAACTTCATGGAGGTGAAAGCCACTACACCGCAAACTACGATTACGCGGGTGCAACAGAGCAATCAGTATCACTGATGCCTGCTCCTGCTAGGTTCGAGCCATCACTCGAGGAAAGGGTGAAATGGCAGAAAAAGAAAAAATTGTATTGAACCTCCAAAGCACTGATAATGTATCCATTAGCTCCACTTGAGGATCCCTGAACTACGACCCATTTCCTGTTTCTCATTCGGCGCCCCCTTCCAGATACAAATATCTGAAAACCCCTTGGATGGAGAACTTATCCCCAAGTAAAGGGAATGTCTGAAGAGAACATTCGTCCCGGAAGACCACATTCGGTGAGTGAATCGCTGACAGCTATCAGTAGTAAGCCTCCGCCCACTACCCAACCCGAGATACCACCCTTATCACTAGGGTATCTCTCGTTCTCAGAAGTAGATCCAAGCCACTGAGTGTAAAAGGCTGGCTAGATCCCTATACTGGGACAAACCCATATACCAAACCTTCAGAGCCAAAAGATTGCCTGAAGATCCAAAAGAAAAATGGGAGAGGAAAGATTCCTGTCCCCCTTAGGCAAGTCCTCACCAACCTGACGGACCTGGGACCGAAGTCAAAACCGCCCCGGGTGATTTAAGGAAGATGTCCCACAGGGCAGGAAGAACTTGATATGAACAATGGAGAGCTATTCTACCAACCAGTAGCCCAGGTTAATCTTCAGACAGATTCGCTTCAGCATAATCCGTATCTCGGTTGGCGTGAGACCTGGTAAAGGTAATGAAGTCCATATGAACCCCATGACAAGTCATCACCCCCCAGCACCGAACTAGTGATGTGAAGGCGGTCTGGAGAACACTCTAAAGGAACGTCTACCTGGCTATAAGGCTAATTTGGCATCCAGGGAACTACCAGAGCATATACCAGAGAACTTTGGTCTAGATCCATCTCTGAGGATCGAGGAAGACAGATGAAATCCCTAAAAGTCTTCTATCAGACAAGACGATGGTAAGTAAACCAGAATCGTCAAGACAAGGGGAGCCACCGATAAATCTATATCTGGTCCCTGCCAAAATGAACCCCAGATCCTAAAAAAAAATTCTAGGATCAGAAGCGAGGTTAAAAACAAAATACTGGAAGAGCCGGTCCTTAAGAAGCAGAATTTCCCAAAAGAGGAATGAAAAGGAAATATATCCTTCCTCGATAGTGATCCTGCACTGTTCCTCTCGAACAAAAGGTAGAGAGAACCTTATATTCTCCCCCTAAAAGAAGGAGACATGATAAGCTTTGCTTAAGTTCCTGTAAGGCTCTCACCTTCACAATAATTAAATATATAGTTCTGAATTTATGGTTTTGTAGCTAGCTAAACAATCCCAGATAAAATGTAAATAAATCTGGGTGATACTTATATAGCAGAATACTAAATTGTAGTATGTTAAATTATAATGAAACATATCAGTTAAATATGTCCAATATAAAATGTAACAACTCTGAAGGCAGAGAAAATGTGCTACCAATTGTAAAAGTTTGACTGTAAATCAAGATTAGTACATTTAGTATGGATAGGATGAACTGCAATGAGCTTATGGTTAAGTTAAAAAATAAGATGAGACAAACACGCTTAGATATGTAGAAATTGTTATGTGAATGATCAGGTGTAAAGGAAACAATTGACATACGGCAGCTGGTATATTCACTCAGAGCTGGTTAATATGGTAAGTAATGTCCAAATGTTATAAGCAAAAGATACTTGCGGTTGCAGTGATACAAACACTATAAAGTTTACGATGTGTTGATGGATTCAAAGCAATTGGGAATGTATTCACATATGATGAAAGTACTCCATAGAAGCAGCGTTCAGGTCAGAGCAGCGGAAGCATCCGGAAAGCTTCAGGAGTGAGAAGCAACTGATTCGATGTGAACAATGGTCATAGGTCACTTAGTGGAGAGCAGCTGAGCACACAGGTGCGGTAGATCCAATAAAGAGATACTGAAGAGTAGTTCCGTAGAAAGCAATACAATAACACAGCATACAAAATACAAAGTTAATAAGTGATAAAGAGAATAAGATAAATTCTCATAGAGACAAAAGTTAGGCTTGAGTTGAAAATGAAAGGTAACACCAAACAGACTTCAATAATCAGGCAACATTGTAGTGTTGCTATTGGCTTTAAACAGGGTGTACCCGATAATGGAAGGAGTGAGATTTAAAGAGACATGACAGTTTCATAGAACCCAAAAGGACGGGAGATCCCTCCCTCTATTGGATCCCGAAACAGCAGTTTGAAAATATTCCAAACCTCACACTGCGATAGGTACCAGGACAATGACTCCAAAGGAGAACTAAAGCCCTCATCCACCTGAAAGGCTTCCCTCTCTCTGTCAGAAAGACATGATCAAGAGAAGGAAAACTGCCCTGGAAGGCTGGATGTGAAGTCGACCTCTAGGATCACTGGATCCTATATAAGGGACGCCTATCCAAGATAAGACCTAAAAACAGGTCCCTCCTTTTATCTAGGATAGATGGACCTGCTCTGCCTGGACCTATTCCAGGACTGAGTCAGCCCCAAACACCACCTTAATAACTCAGGTCAACATAGTAAAACCGCAAAATGAACTCCTCTCAAGCAGAAAGAAAGAGTAGACTAAATAGACATATCTGTCAGAGCAACTCAAGGACTAAACCTGAAGTTCCAGCCTATGGATTTAGAAGTCTGTGAATAATCCAGACAAAGAAGTATAAGCTGCAATGGCTTAATTCTGTCTCAAAAATATTGAGGGAACCATCACCTCGAACTGAGACTGAGATGCTTCCAAAGGAAGCCTCCAGAAAATGTGACAACCTAAGTCGTCATAATCTAAATATCCCATATGATGAAACGTCTTCCTAAAATGAGTTCCCTCAATAACCAAGAGCTCTACGAAAAAACTATCCTTAAACGGAATAGAAAGGTAATAGGTAGGCGCACAAAAAAGTGATAGCCAAAAAGGAATGTGCACGATACAAACCCCCCTATAGAGCTCGGAACTGGGATTCTAAAAGAAAACAAAAAAGAAATAGACGAGAAAGGATAGGATCTCCATCCTTCTCCACCCATCTAATCAAGATCGCTATCTGATTTAGAGGTGAGAGATTCGACTGGCAGATCAATACTAGGAATCTCTAACATAGCCAAAACTTCTTCCAGAAGCCAGCGCAGGCATGCCACTCTAAATCTAAATCCACTTCAGTAGGAGGAATCAAATCAGCAGACTCCGACCCTGGAGGTCCTACCTTTGAAGCCTCAGAGGGAACCGCATCCTCATATGACTGATCAGATACAATCGTCAATTAGCACGACGGTCCCCGGGCAGGAGTGCATGGATTAACCCTTCGCTTGCACATAGCAGGAAGAGGCAAAATCTCTAAGGCCGTAGACATGGCCTTGCGGAACTGCGCAGTAACATCTGGTGGAAAAAAGCCCCCTTCAGGCAAAGGATCAGCGGTACCTGGGGAAATTGCATGTTTAGGAACAGAAGATTCTAGGGAACACACCTCACAGGACGAGAAATCCTTAGAGGCAGACGGCTCAGTGGTCTCCAACATCTCAACATTGGTGGATGAGAACACCCTGTTGCGGCATACAGAACATAATTCAGAGGGCTGGACTCATAACAATATACACAGGTATCAAATTCTGTATTAGAGGGATCCCCCTCTAAAATATCAGAATCCTCCATAACTCGTCTAATTTAAATTATAGAAAAAACAACTGGCACCTTATACCCCTAATGGCTGGGGAACTCACCACCTCCTATGACCCAGACAGATAGATAAACTCACTCCTCTCTGCAGACACTCGGTCAGGAATAGGAAAACGTGACCACTCACGGTCACACGGTGCATCATGCAGGACCGCCCCTGCTAAGGAAAAGCACGCCAGTTTAATAAAACTGCGCAGCTCTCAAATATTAATAAAAAATAACCTGTATGTTCCGTATCAGCCTATGAGCTCAAATGTCTCCCACACATAAAGCAGCCGAAATCACATAACAAATATGATTAAAACCCCACTGTTCAATAATCCCCCTCAGAAGACAGGGTCACAGTGGGACTCCTTTTATCTTTATGGAATCAAGGGTTAATATCTCCTATCATTAACATATGTATAAAAAATGAAACTATCTTACCAGAATCTATGCCATGGAACACAAACACGGTCCTTCAAGTTTGACAGACTGTAGCATCGCTTCTGACATAGACTTTAGTGAAGAAAAGCAGGCAGCGAAACTTGTCAACGCTGATTGCTTAGAAGCTGTTTACATAAGTCTGGATGGATTCTCAGAAAGACTCTCCCTGCATCTCCAGACTCTAACTTTCATCAATTCTCTCACTGAAAGGCTGACAAGACTACTTAAAACTCTAGTCCCATATCGAAGAGTAGAGACCCTTCCTAAGGAACTGCTCCAAAATCTTCTGACACTTCTCTGCCAACCTCCTGTAACGAAAGGCAAAGAATGACTGGGGGAGGTATTTAAGCCTTTGGCTGGGGTGTCTTTGCCTCCTCCTGGTGGCCAGGTTCTGAATTCCCAAAAGTAATGAATGCAGCTGTGGGCTCTTTCCATTTATGAAGAAAATAAGGTAAAATGTACAATATACTTTAATATAAAAATATCTGTTACAATAATAAAAAGTTAGTCCATAATAGTGGCCAGGTTCAGTATTTAACGTTGACAGAAAAAGAGCGCCCTAGACAATAAAGGACTCAGCTAACACTAAAATATCCCCTCCAGGATAAATAAATGAACAGATGTAATAAAAAAGAGAGAAGTGTCAGTGCTAATCAGCTAGGGTAAAATGTGAATAAAGACTATATATAAACTGAAGACTTTGTAATAGGTGTAACAATTGAGTGTTGTGTATTCAATATAGCAACTAAAACTATGTATCTAATTTAAAAAAGGTGTATACAAAAAATAAATATGTATATTTAACAGAAAATTTAAGAACACTAGTAAGATGGGGTTAAGTGAATAATCAATATTAAATAATAATACAGGACAAAATGGGGGGGGGGGGGCGGAGCTAGCCATCAAGCAGGAGAGACGTTTCCCTGTGGAGCTGGCAATTTAGAGCTACCTTCATCATAAAGGTGTACCCTTGGATGTGCTTTACATAGGCACTAACACGCCGCCATTGCGGAATCACGCTCCAGCAGGAAGACCCCGACTACAATACCTACCTAGCCACAGAGCGCTCACAGGGCCCCACTCCGGTGCAGCAGCTCCACACCTCAGAGACAACCGGTGTAACGAAGCCTACCTGAACTGTCGGCAGTAAAGCACCTCCTCACCTCGGGTCCCTGAGTCGCAGCTGAAAGGCGGACGATCCCGGAGCCGAACCTGACTGTGGTTTGGCCCTCACCGGGTCTTGAGGAGCTTGAGGGCGATCCCTGCGGGCTGTGCGGCACCATCTGTGCTTTGGCGCGAACAGTCGCCATTTTGAGGCCTAAGTCTGTGAGGCGCTGCCGGGCCGTACATGAAGTGCCAGCTCCAGAACCCTTCAGAGATCACCGGAAGGAGAGGTAAGAGGGTTTAAAAACACCTAATAATTACATCTGCCCTCTCACACTGCGATAAAACCCCAGGGACCGGGACAATTATTTCCCAGTAATTAACGGAGTACCTCCAATATACTCTTACAAGCGGCTCTGGCCCCTAAACTGCATGTGCTGTCTGTCATCCTAACCGGACTATACCTTGAGCCATTAGCATATTAAGCACTGCTCATTTGCTATACTAAGGCAGCCAGGCTATTCTGCATTTCATGGTTGCTTAGTGTGGGGGACAGAACATTCACATACTGGGCAGCCCACGGACATTTATCTCCTTAATCTGACCAAGCAAACATCCCTACTCTGAGGACTCTCCTGAAGCAAGGGCTATTTGTTAATCACATTGGGAACATTTGCAAGCAGTGAAATCAATAAAAAGCCCCCACAGGAAAATAATTTTACCAACAACCACCTCTTGGGCATCCTCTGCTGCCTGTATCCAAATTTAAAACCTGAGGGACTGCAGCCACAGTAATCTTACTCTTGCAGCCTTTTCTAAGAGTGTATCTAGTGAGCCTGTCTGAACACAATAGCCTGTTCCATTAATTGGTGTAATCACTGCTGCTGCGCCAGCCTATGTGCCTTTGGGCTCTAAGCTCAAAGTGGAGTGTTATTACTTATGACTATCTTACTAATGCTTACTTTTATTTACAGGTTCTATCTACAGTACTAGTTTTTGTAGATGCTTTCTGTATACTGTGCATACGTCTGCTTGATTTCTCTCTGCAGCTCTCATGCTTCATTTCCCTAATTTTCTCAGTGCAGTGGATATGTGTTGTGCTATTGAACATACTTAAACCAGCTTGACAATTGGTATACTCTTACGCCCCTGGCCCACCCAAGTGGCGAGCTGGTCACTTTCACCTACCCACCCCCTCCCTTTATGTAGTATCCCCTTCTCCCTCTAAATTAAGTGATAACCCATTGGCTGTGGCCTTTGACTGCTTAAGCTCCAATACTCAGGCCATATTATTTCCCATCATTTTGCCTTAATTACTTGCAGGGCCTTTGCTACCTAGTATTGTTCTAAATATTGATGTATGCTACTACTTGTCCTTATTACACTGAGTTTTCTGTGGTATTCCTGTAAGTCTCGCTACACGGGACTGGCTGCATTGGTCCCCCTCGCGCCTCCTCCTTTCCGGCCCAGCTTGTCTGGGTTGGTCACTTCCACTCCCCTTTTCCCCTTCCTCTTGGTCGTATCCCCCCTCCCTGAGGTGCGTGGGGGCTCTTTGGAGCCGTCACAATTACCGTCACACGGTCCACCTACGGGACCTTCTCTATCATAAATATACGGTTCTCATATCATGTGCAAGGTGTAATATAGGCCGAGGGCTGTGCTGGTCCCGCTCTTACAGGGTAACATTTACCGTCAATGCTCTTACTAGGTGTTGAAGTTTAACTTATGTGATAACCTACATACCTCTCTCCGTCTATGTGATTCATCCAGTGGTTCAACGATCCATGTGTGTATAAGTGGTCAGGGTGGTCCTTCATTGTAACTAACGATTCATCATCTGGTCCTCCTATTTAGCCAAATATGTTGCACTCTGCTAGAAAAAATACCAAGTCCCAAGCAGCCTCAAAAAAGACTGTGCTCGACCATTTCTCTCAACCACGCAAGGAGTCTACCCATGTGAACAAGGACGTCAGCGATCCTGAGTCGCAGGATGAGGGTTCCCAATCGAGCTCTCAGTCTGTCGCCCACCTCAATCATTACATTACCGAAAGTACCCTGCAGAAACTTTTAACAGCCCAGACCAAATCTATCACCACTGAGATTCAGAGAAGCTCAGCTGAACTTAAAAAAGAAATAATGGAAATTGGTGATCGAGTAGACTCACTTGAACGACAACAAGACGACCTAGCTACTGATCACTCGAACCTGCTAGCCTATGCGGAAAACCTAGCCGAGCAAATCTCCCAACTTGAGCTAAAACTAGCAGATATCGAGGATAGAGCTAGGAGGAACAACGTCAGGTTCAGGGGCATCCCAGAAACGGTTACCACGGGTAGCTTACAGGAGTACCTCATCTCTCTGTTCACTGCACTCTTGGGCCCGCTGGAGGGCAACATGCATTCTATGGAAAGGGCCCACAGGGCTCTCAGGCCACGTTCAGTTTCATCAGACAAGCCGAGGGATGTGGTGGTCTGCTTTCACCACTTTACCTTTAAAGACCGGTTGATGCAAGTGGCATACCGCAAACCCACCCTACCTGATGATTTCAAGGACATTCAACTCCTACCCGACCTCTCATGACATACATTGCAACAGCGAAAACTTTATGCCCCAACCAAACTGCCCCTGACAACCAGCAAGAGGTCCGCTCCAGATTGCGGGTCACAGCTCCGGAGTGGTCCATTAAAGAACAGAGGCCGAAGCGACCAAAACCTAACCCCCCTGACCACATTCTGAGGCCTCAAGCCTCTCCTACTTAAGGGTGTTGAACCACACTTAACTATCATTGCCATGTTTACATACTGTTATTCATTTATCTGTTTAATGTTATTGTATCTTGCTCTAGTTAGAGCCCGAGTATTTATATGTTTACTTAGTAACTTTGTTTCTTTCTTGCAGAAGTGCGGGACTACTAGCACTAGTCCCTCTACCTCTTAGGCAAGGTTAGCCCCCCCCCCCCCAATTTCTGGTGCCCATCCCAGGGCCCCACATAAGTGAACTACTTCCACTTGCTTCCACTTGCTTCCCTTCACACACACACCCCGACCTAATCTTTGACCCCTATTCTTCCCTCCACCTTCGTAAAAGATCTCTCAATGACCTCCCTTAGGTTCCTTACCCATAATGTTAGAGGCCTTAATACTGTGGGAAAGAGATGCCTCCTGTCCCGATCCTTGTGCCATCACAGGGCAGATGTAGCTTTTCTCCAAGAGACGCACTTGTTAGCGGACTCCCCTCCTCTCCATACATCTAGAGAATACCCAGTTTTTGAGGCATCCTCCTACGCCAAAAAAGCCAGAGGAGTAGCCATTCTAATACACAAAAGAGTGGCCTATGAACCCCTCTTCATATTTAGAGACCCTCAAGCCAGCTACCTCATTCTTATTTGCAATCTAGACCACGTCACATATACTCTGGTTTCAGTCTATCTACCGAACTCGCTCCAGCCTAGGTACCTCAAGAAAGTTCTCCTACATGTTGATAAGGTCAACCAGGGTAGAGTAATTCTTGCAGGTGATCTGAATATGGTGTGGGATGGGATGATTGATAGGAAAACCGGCCCCTCTAAAAGACTTTCCTACAGCTGCGACCCCACCAGTCGCAGATTTAGGGAACTTATGTGCCAGTTTACCTACTTCGAATTTTTGGAGGTCCTTACACCCTCTAGACAGGGACTTCACCCACTTCTCCCACCCTCACGCTACATACTCTAGGTTAGACTATTTCTTTTGTCACCCCTTGGATCTGGATCTGGTCCGCTCCGCGAGTACACATCCCTGCCCGTGGTCGGATCATAACCTTGTCACCCTAGATATAGTCTCCAGCCACACTACTAGGGCCAGAGCCCCTTGGAGGCTGCCGCACCATCTCCTTTCGGATGTCCCATTCAGAGAGGAGATCAGGAAGGAGATCCGCTTCACCCTCCAGACTAATGATACCCCAGATGTTAGCGAGAACACAATTTGGGGAGCCTTTAAGGCTACCCTTCGTGGCCTCTTCATCCGCAAGCAGGCTTACCTTAGGAAGCAGGCAGGCCTCTCCCTCTCCCAGGCACACTGTAGACTGAGGGTTCTTGAGACCCAACGACGGATCTCAGATCCCATAGCACACAAATCTGAGGTGGAAGATATTAGACGGCACATCTGCCAGCTAGAATTCCACAGGACGCAATCTTACCTCCTCCGTTTAAAACACCTCCTGTACTCCAAAGGCAATAAAGCAGATTCTCTACTTGCCAATAAAATTAGGCAACGCACGGGTGCCGCCCGCATCCACGAAATCAAGCAGGGCACACAATCCTTTAGACTCCCCTCTCAAATCGGCCAACAGTTTAATAAGTTTTACTCTGAACTCTATAATATAGGCGACGAGACGACACTTGGGAAAACCCCTTCGGAAAATATAAGCTCATTCCTCCAATCCCTAAAACTCCCCACCCTGGACAAAACTCATAAAGAAAGTATTGACACCCCGATCACTGGCCAAGAGGTCAAGAAGGTCATCAAAAAGTTGAAGTCCCTTAAAGCCCCTGGGCCAGACGGCTTTACGGCTATTTTCTACAAGACATACCTGGAAGAACTCGTCCCTATGCTCACCAGATTCTTTAACAAGGCAATGTCCACAGGGGAATTTGACAGTGAATTTTTAGAGGCCTCTATCATTACTATCCCTAAACCCAATAAAGACTTAACCATATGCGCTAATTACCGACCCATTTCACTCATCAACACTGACGTTAAGATCTACGCCAAAATTCTCGCTAGTCGATTAGCAAAATTGCTCCCAACACTTATTGACCCAGACCAAGTTGGTTTTATTCCAGGGAGAGAGGGCCCGGACAACACCAGGAGGCTCCTTGACATCCTCCTAGAAAACAAGAGACTAGATAGGCCACTCGTGGTGCTTTCTCTTGATGCTGAGAAGGCCTTTGACCGCGTCAGATGGGAATACCTCTGGCGGGTCTTAGAGAACTTTCAGTTCCCCTTGCAAATCATACGCGCAGTTAAGGCCTTATACTCCTCTCCAATAGCCTCAGTAAGAGGATTGGGATTCGATCCCACCCCCTTTTCTATCTCCAATGGCACCCGACAGGGTTGCCCCCTGTCTCCGATCCTGTTTGCGCTAGCCATGGAACCTTTGGCCGCGGAAATTAGGGCGGATAAAGAGATAACGGGAATTACCCTGCACGGTACGGTCCATAAAGTGGCCCTATTTGCCGATGACACTACCCTGTTCCTCTCCAGACCCCTGAGAGAGGTCCCGAGACTCCTCTCCCTCCTTGAGGCGTTTGGTACCATGTCGTACTATAAGTTAAACCACTCAAAATCTGAATTATTTACATCTGGATTCCCTGAAGAGATCTCCAGAAGCTTATGCGAAAAATACAAGTTTATCCCTAGCAATCGGTTTGTCTCCCACCTCGGAGTTAAATTGTCCGACTCTCTCCCCCAAATTATCGATGATAACTTCAAACCCCTATTAGCCGAGCTTCGGTCCCTGCCTATGAGGTGGAATTTCAGGTGTGTCTCCTGGTTGGGCCGCATAGCGGCCCTAAAGATGAGCTACCTTCCTAAATTTACATATGCCCTTCGCTGTCTCCCCATTAGGGTTCCCAGAACCCTTCTTATACAGTTCCAGAGCGCCTGTACCAGGTACATTTGGCAGGGCAAGCCTCCTAGAGTTGCCCATAACATTCTGCAATACCCTAGAATGCACGGCGGTGTGGCTTCCCCCTCCATTTTCAGGTATACGGATGCCGCCATGCTCACCCACATCTCCCAATGGGGAGTTAAGGGGTCAGATTGTAAATGGAGAACAATTGAACAAGCCTCCCTACCACACAATCTTGCCCTGAGGGATCTAATATGGTCGTCACCCCACTGTAGAAGGAACCTAGGCGCCACAAGCCCGATTATTCGGGAATGTCTGTCCGCCTGGGACCGCCTACGACATAACCCTAAGGTAGCTCCCCACCCGTCTCCAATTACTTCCATGGCCGGCCTCTTGTCGGGTCTACCAGACTCACACCCGATTGCTTGGGCTAAGATGAGTGTCACAAGAGTGTCGGACCTTTGGTCTACTTCTCTTCAAGTAACCTTCACCCCCTTTAACCAACTTAATGTATCACCGTCCACCCCGCCATATATGAAGTTTGAACACTCTAGGGTCATTAGCCTCCTGTCCAGATGGGGTTTCAAACCCCCTTTGCCTCGGCAACTCACCATCTGGGAAGCTAGATGGCAACAGGGGCTCAGGCTGGGCAAACCACTATCCTTACACTACACCCTCATAGAAGGTGCTGCCCCAGCTGATAAAGCTCAACACATTTTAAAATGGGAACGGAGGTTAGACTTCACGAAACCACCTGAGGAGTGGCAACGCACGCTCCTATTGACAAAGAAAACCCTTCATTGCATTACCATTCTAGAAACCTACATAAAAGTACTCACGCATTGGTACTATGTCCCAGCCCGACTCGCGACTGTTCACATATAGGTGACATGATCCACATTTGGTGGAGTTGCCCCAGACTCAAGCCCATCTGGCATAAATGCTTTTCTACTCTAACTAGCTTAGGTATTAACCTACCTAGAACACCCGAGACGGCCCTTTTCCACCTAGGCACATGTAAACTTCCCAAACATCAGGGCTCCCTTAGCATCTATCTCCTGTCAGCAGTTAAACTCAACATAGCGCGAACTTGGAAACGATCCCTTCCCATGGCCTGGTCGGATATAGTATCTACTATGGCCTATATATACTCCATGGAGAAGAGCATTTATTACGCCTCTGGTAGGTCTGATTTCTTCAAACTGACTTGGTCTGATTGGAAAGGCAGGTTTGACACTCTCTGGCTCCCTAGCTTTGACACCTAGGCTATGGTACACCCGCAATCATTCTAACAGAACCCCCGGCCATATATCTGTAAATCCGATTTGGCTCCTCACATGACCCTCTCCCTCCCCTTATAGGCCTCCCAACATACCCCTCTCTCTTAACCCCCCTCCCCTACCCCATCACCCCCCCCCCTTGACATTACCTTATGCCCCATTGGAATTCCGGTATTCCCTTTTAATTTGGTGATAACGTCATTAATGTATTGCCTACTCTTTTTGTTCTGATGTATTTACACTTGTTGTACGTCTGACTTGTACAATTGTTGTATCTCTTACCCTTTTTGTTATAAAAACTCAATAAAAAAACATAATTTATGCTTACCTGATAAATTTATTTCTCTTGTAGTGTATCCAGTCCACGGATCATCCATTACTTGTGGGATATTCTCCTTCCCAACAGGAAGTTGCAAGAGGATCACCCACAGCAGAGCTGCTATATAGCTCCTCCCCTCACTGCCATATCCAGTCATTCGACCGAAACAAGACGAGAAAGGAGAAACCATAGGGTGCAGTGGTGACTGTAGTTTAAATAAAATTTAGACCTGCCTTAAAAAGACAGGGCGGGCCGTGGACTGGATACACTACAAGAGAAATAAATTTATCAGGTAAGCATAAATTATGTTTTCTCTTTTTAAGTGTATCCAGTCCACGGATCATCCATTACTTATGGGATACCAATACCAAAGCTAAAGTACACGGATGATGGGAGGGACAAGGCAGGATTAAACAGAAGGAACCACTGCCTGAAGAACCTTTCTCCCAAAAACAGCCTCCGAAGAAGCAAAAGTATCAAATTTGTAAAATTTTGAAAAGGTGTGAAGCGAAGACCAAGTCGCAGCCTTGCAAATCTGTTCAACAGAGGCCTCATTTTTAAAGGCCCAGGTGGAAGCCACAGCTCTACTAGAATGAGCTGTAATCTTTTCAGGGGGCTGCTGTCCAGCAGTCTCATAGGCTAAGCAAATTATGCTCCAAAGCCAAAAGGAAAGAGAGGTTGCCGAAGCTTTTTGACCTCTCCTCTGTCCAGAGTAAACGACAAACAGGGAAGATGTTTGGCGAAAATCTTTAGTAGCTTGTAAGTAAATCTTCAAGGCACGGACTACGTCCAGATTATGTAAAAGACGTTCCTTCTTTGGAACAACAATCTCTTGATTGATATTTTTGTCAGAAACCACCTTAGGTAAAAACCCAGGTTTGGTACGCAGAACTACCTTATCTGCATGAAAAATCAGATAAGGAGAATCACATTGTAAGGCAGATAGCTCAGAGACTCTTCGAGCCGAGGAAATAGCCATCAAAAACAGAACTTTCCAAGATAAAAGTTTAATATCAATGGAATGAAGGGGTTCAAACGGAACTCCCTGAAGAACTTTAAGAACCAAGTTTAAGCTCCACGGGGGAGCAACAGTTTTAAACACAGGCTTAATTCTAACCAAAGCCTGACAAAATGCCTGGACATCTGCAAAAGAATAGACAGAGCAGAAATCTGTCCTTTTAAAGAACTAGCTGATAATCCTTTGTCCAAACCCTCTTGGAGAAAGGACAATATCCTAGGAATCCTAACCTTACTCCATGAGTAATTCTTGGATTCACACCAATAAAGATATTTATGCCATATCTTATGGTAGATTTTCCTGGTGACAGGCTTTCGTGCCTGTATTAAGGTATCAATGACTGACTCGGAGAAGCCACGCTTTGATAAAATCAAGCTTTCAATCTCCAGGCAGTCAGTCTCAGAGAAATTAGATTTGGATGATTGAAAGGACCTTGTATTAGAAGGTCCTGCCTCAGAGGCAGAGTCCATGGTGGAAAGGATGACATGTCCACTAGGTCTGCATACCAGGTCCTGCGTGGCCACGCAGGCGCTATCAGAATCACCGATGCTCTCTCCTGCTTGATTTTGGCAATCAGTCGAGGGAGCAGAGGAAACGTTTGAAACACATAAGCCAGGTTGAAGAACCAAGGAGCTGCTAAAGCATCTATCAGCGTCGCTTCGGGTCCCTGGATCTGGATCTGTAACAAGGAAGCTTGGCGTTCTGGCGAGACGCCATGAGATCCAGTTCTGGTTTGCCGCAACGATGAGATCAGTTGAGCAAACACCTCCGGATGGAGTTACCACTCCCCCGGATGAAAAGTCTGACGACTTAGAAAATCCGCCTCCCAGTTCTCTACGCCTGGGATGTGGATCGCTGACAGGTGGCAAGAGTGAGACTGTGCCCAGCGAATTATCTTTGAGACTTCTAACATCGCTAGGGAACTCCTGGTTCCCCCCTGATGGTTGATGTAAGCCACAGTCGTGATGTTGTCCGACTGAAATCTGATGAACCTCAGGGTTGCTAACTGAGGCCAAGCTAGAAGAGCATTGTATATTGCTCTTAACTCCAGAATATTTATTGGGAGGAGTTTCTCCTCCTGAGTCCACGATCCCTGAGCCTTCAGGGAGTTCCAGACTGCTCCCCAACCTAGAAGGCTGGCATCTGTTGTTACAATCGTCCAATCTGGCCTGCGAAAGGTCATACCCTTGGACAGATGGACCCGAGATAGCCACCAGAGAAGAGAATCTCTGGTCTCTTGATCCAGATTTAGTAGAGGGGACAAATCTGAGTAATCCCCATTTCACTGACCTAGCATGCATAATTGCAGCGGTTTGAGATGCAGGCGCGCAAATGGCACTATATCCATTGCCGCTACCATTAAGCCGATTACTTCCATGCAACGAGCCACTGACGGACGTGGAATGGAATGAAGGACACGGCAAGCATTTAGAAGTTTTGATAACCTGGACTCCGTCAGGTAAATTTTCATCTCTACAGAATCTATAAGAGTCCCTAGGAAGGTGACTCTTGTGAGTGGGGATAGAGAACTCTTTTCTACGTTCACTTTCCACCCATGCAACCTCAGAAATGCCAGAACTATCTCTGTATGAGACTTGGCAATTTGAAAGCTTGACGCCTGTATTAGGATGTCGTCTAGATACGGAGCCACCGCTATGCCTCGCGGTCTTAGAACCGCCAGAAGTGAGCCCAGAACCTTTGTAAAAATTCTCGGGGCTGTAGCCAATCCGAAGGGAAGAGCTACAAATTGGTAATGCCTGTCTAGAAAGGCAAACCTTAGGAACCGATGATGATCTTTGTGAATTGGTATGTGAAGGTAGGCATCCTTTAAGTCCACTGTGGTCATGTACTGACCCTCTTGGATCATGGGTAGGATGGTCCGAATAGTTTCCATTTTGAATGATGGAACTCTGAGGAATTTGTTTAAGATCTTTAGATCCAAGATTGGTCTGAAGGTTCCCTCTTTCTTGGGAACCACAAACAGATTTGAATAAAACCCTTGTCCCTGTTCCGTCCGCGGAACTGGATGGATCACTCCCATTACTAGGAGGTCTTGCACACAGCTTAGGAATGCCTCTTTCTTTATCTGGTTTGCTGATAACCTTGAAAGATGAAATCTCCCTTGTGGAGGAGAAGCTTTGAAGTCCAGAAGATATCCCTGAGATATGATCTCCAACGCCCAGGGATCCTGAACATCTCTTGCCCACGCCTGGGCGAAGAGAGAAAGTCTGCCCCCCACTAGATCCATTTCCGGATAGGGGGCCGTTCCTTCATGCTGTCTTGGGGGCAGCAGCAGGTTTTCTGGCCTGCTTGCCCTTGTTCCAGGACTGGTTAGGTTTCCAGGCCTGTCTGGAATGAGCAACAGTTCCCTCTTGTTTTGAAGCAGAGGAAGTTGATGCTGCTCCTGCCTTGAAATTTCGAAAGGCACGAAAATTAGACTGTTTGGCCTTTGATTTGGCCCTGTCCTGAGGAAGGGTATGACCCTTGCCTCCAGTAATGTCAGCAATAATTTCCAGGCCCGAATAAGGTCTGCCCCTTGAAAGGAAAGTTGAGTAACTTAGACTTTGAAGTCACATCAGCTGACCAGGATTTAAGCCATATAGCCCTACGCGCCTGGATGGCGAATCCGGAATTCTTAGCCGTTAGTTTAGTTAAATGAACAATGGCATCAGAAACAAATGAGTTAGCTAGCTTAAGCGTTCTAAGCTTGTCCATAATTTCCTCCAATGGAGCTGTATGGATGGCCTCTTCCAGGGCCTCAAACCAGAATGCCGCCGCAGCAGTGACAGGCGCAATGCATGCAAGGGGCTGCAAAATAAAACCTTGTTGAATAAACATTTTCTTAAGGTAACCCTCCAATTTTTTATCCATTGGATCTGAAAAAGCACAACTGTCCTGAACCGGGATAGTGGTACGCTTTGCTAAAGTAGAAACTGCTCCCTCCACCTTAGGGACTGTCTGCCATAAGTCCCGTGTAGTGGCGTCTATTGGAAACATTTTTCTAAATATAGGAGGTGGGGAAAAGGGCACACCCACTCCTTGCTAATAATTTCTGTAAGCCTTTTAGGTATAGGAAAAACGTCAGTACACACCGGCACCGCATAGTATCTATCCAGCCTACACAATTTCTCTGGAATTGCAACTGTGTTACAGTCATTCAGAGCAGCTAATACCTCCCCAAGCAATACACGGAGGTTCTCAAGCTTACATTTAAAATTAGAAATCTCTGAATCAGGTTTCCCCGAGTCAGAGATGTCACCCACAGAATGAAGCTCTCCGTCCTCATGTTCTGCATACTGTGACGCAGTATCAGACATGGCTCTAACAGCATTTGCGCGCTCTGTATCTCTCCTAACCCCAGAGCTATCGCGCTTGCCTCTTAATTCAGGCAATCTAGATAATACCTCTGACAGGGTATTATTCATGATTGCAGCCATGTCCTGCAAGGTAATCGCTATGGGAGTCCCTGATGTAGTTGGCGCCATATCAGCGTGCGTCCCCTGAGCGGGAGGCGAAGGGTCTGACACGCGGGGAGAGTTAGTCGGCATAACTTCCCCCTCGACAGAACCCTCTGGTGATAATTCTTTTATAGATAAAGACTGATCTTTACTTTTTAAGGTGAAATCAATACATTTAGTACACATTCTCCTATGGGGCTCCACCATGGCTTTCAAACATAATGAACAAGTAGGTTCCTCTGTATCAGACATGTTTAAACAGACTAGCAATAAGACTAGCAAGCTTGGAAATTACTTAAACAAGTTTACAAGCAATATAAAAAACGTTACTGCGCCTTTAAGAAACACAAATTTGGTCCTAAATTTGAAATAACAGTGAAAAAAGGCAGTTACACTAACAAATTTTTTACAGTGTATGTAACAAGTTAGCAGAGCATTGCAACCACTTGCAAATGGATGATTAACCCCTTAATACCAAAACAGGAATAACAAAAGACAAAAACGTTTTTTAAACAGTCACAACAACTGCCACAGCTCTACTGTGGCTTTTTACCTCCCTCAATACGACTTTTGAAGCCTTTTGAGCCCTTCAGAGAAGTCCTGGATCATGCAGGAAGAAGCTGGATGTCTGTGTCTGTAATTTTTGCTGCGCAAAAAAGCGCTAAAATAGGCCCCTCCCACTCATATTACAACAGTGGGAAGCCTCAGGGAACTGTTTCTAGGCAAAATTCAAGCCAGCCATGTGGAGAAAACTAGGCCCCAATAAGTTTTATCACCAAACATATATAAAAAACGATTAAACATGCCAGCAAACGTTTTAAAATACACTTTTATAAGAGTATGTATCTCTATTAATAAGCCTGATACCAGTCGCTATCACTGCATTTAAGGCTTTACTTACATTACTTCGGTATCAGCAGCATTTTCTAGCAAATTCCATCCCTAGAAAAATATTAACTGCACATACCTTATTGCAGGAAAACCTGCACGCCATTCCCCCTCTGAAGTAACTTCACTCCTCAGAATATGTGAGAACATCAAAGGATCTTAGTTACTCCTGCTAAGATCATAGAAAACGCAGGCAGATTCTTCTTCTAAATACTGCCTGAGATAAACAGTACACTCCGGCACCATTTAAAAATAACAAACATTTGATTGAAGAATAAACTAAGTATAAAACACCACACTCCTCTTACGACCTCCATGTTTGTTGAGACTTGCAAGAGAATGACTGGATATGGCAGTGAGGGGAGGAGCTATATAGCAGCTCTGCTGTGGGTGATCCTCTTGCAACTTCCTGTTGGGAAGGAGAATATCCCACAAGTAATGGATGATCCGTGGACTGGATACACTTAACAAGAGAAATTACATGTTTAAAAAAAAAAAATAATAATAATAATACAGAAATAGCCAAACGGTAAAAATCTGTAAGACACACCTATATAATAATAAACATAATTTATTAAAACAAATATAAAAAGGGGGACGTCTCCCCAGATAAGCTAAATAAGCTAACTAGTATAAAGACTTGAGGAAATGTTCAGATGATAAAACATGCCTCAATAGGAGGAAATAAGTTAAAAGTACCTTGTAGAGATAGGAGAATTGTAAAAACAACACTCCTAAATGTCCCTCTGTACATTCAAGGACAAAACTTGCGATGCAGATTTAAGATGCTGTCCATTTGGGGGATATCACGGTGTACAAATGTGACTGTATATACGGTCGGGTCAGTTGCGTGATGTTATTAGCAATGTTGCTCGTGGTACGACTTAATACATAATATATAAGTCTTGATAAAGCCTCCAGCGTGGGCGAAACACGTTGACCAGGACCACTACCTGCTTTTGCTGCTTTGACATTTTGTCCCCAAATACACCTAGCCCAAGAAATTCGAAAATTGAACGGAGGGAGGTGTATACGGACACAAAATGACATTATTTCATACTCTGTTTCTGGACATTAGGCTTGCATTTATAAGCCAATTATAGCCACTACAAGTGGTAATCATCTTTACTCTTAACTTCATACAGAGGTATTTGCTACCATTCTCACTTGAAATTTTTTTTTGGTGCCCTTTTGACTCTAAACAACTCAACAGCAGATCTACAGAGACACTAGTCAGATTCAGCTGGGAAAAATAGCTGTCAGCTACCCCAGTCGATCTCTGCTAAAGTATAACTGAATCCACTTGGAAGGTTGTATAAAGCCGCACCACGAACAACAAACAATATTGCTAATTACATCACGCTACTGACCCGACCGTATATACAGTCACATTTGTACACCGTGATATCCCCCATAGGGACAGCATCTTAAATCTGCATCGCAAGTTTTGTCCTTGAATATACCGAGGGACATTTAGGAGTGTTGTTTTTACAATTCTCCTATCTCTACAAGGTACTTTTAATGTGTTTCCTCCTATTGAGGTATATTTTATCATCTGAACATTTCCTCGAGTCTTTATACTAGTTAGCCAATTGGCCTATATTATTTAGCTTATCTGGGGAAACGTCCCCCCTTTTATATTTGTTTTAATAAATTGTGTTTATTATTATATAGCTGTGTCTTACAGATTTTTAACACAAATCACATAACAATAGTCCTTGCACTCGGCTTCTGGACAAGCATGTCACTCAATTTAATCAGACCGTAACTGTTGCAAATGCAGCCCTCCACAGACAACCCATACAAATTCAGCTCAGAGACACAAAGTTTATAAGTATATGAAATGCGGACTTACTCGAGATGAAACTCCTACCATGGAAAGTAACTCTCTGCTTCACCGCCGCGGTCTCACTGATGCTGAGTTTGTCCTTCCAGGTTCAGGATCCGGGTATCGGTCAGAGTGTTCCCGCTGTGAGCTTACTTGGAGAGCCCTATGGAAGGGTCAAATCACAGCCAATAGAAAAAAGAAAAGATTCCCAGACCGGCTCCTCCTCGAACTCTTTATTCCATATTAAAAGGTATAACAGCACAAAAATGTATGACAATGTCATAGAAGCACCTACAGGTATGTAGTAAAAAACAAGATATGACAAGTACCCGCTCACATCTAAGATCTGGCTCTTACAGATTTTTACCATTTAGCTATTTCTGTATTATTATTTAATATTGATTATTCACTTAACCCCATCTTACTAGTGTTCTTAAATTTTCTGTTAAATATACAGTTCTTTTTTGTATACACATTTTTTAAATTAGATGAATATTTTCAGTTGCTATATTGAATACACAGCACTCAATTGTTACACCTATTACAAAGTCTTCAGTTTATATATAGCCATTATTCAAATTTTACCCTAGCTGATTAGCGCTGACATTTCTCTCTTTTTTATTGCACCGGTTCAGTATTTCCCACAAGTAAGGAATGCAGCTGTGGACTCTCCCTGTATTAAGAAGAAAACAACAACAACACCACCACCACCACACAAGTAATTTGAAACCATTTCTCCACTTAGACAACATACAATTCCAGGGATGGTATAAATAATGTATTTATAATCTGTTAGGTACATCATTTACTCAAACTAAATTAAGTACCCACCTCCCCCAAGGCAGAACAAACAGTTATCTGAGATGTCATCATAGAAAATGCAGCAAGTCTGCAGAAAGATCAGAACACATGCAGGAACAGTTAGTGCTTTAAATTTGTTGTGCTGCTCCACATTAGACAGTTCTCTTGAAAGGGCAGTGCTCTGGCTGCACTATGTAAGTTTTTCTTAACAAAGTGCATCCAGAGCAAAGTGCTGTTTGAAGTGAACCGTCAAATATGCATTAACGCTGCAAAGCAGCCAAACACTAATTGTTGACTGTCTCTCAGAGATTTTTTTCAAACCCGCCCCTTAGCCTTTCCCAGTCTGCAAAGCTGTTTACTCTGAATGTAAGACATTAGTGTAAGCATTGCATCTTTTTATTACTACATTTCTATGTTAGACCAAGAGAAAAGGAAACAAATTTATGCAAGAGAAATAAAAAAAAAACAAAAAAAATAAAAAACACATTTGTATGCAGCTAATTTGCAATGCAATTGTCAACTACTGCACTACATTATAAAACATAAAAACAGAATTTATGCTTACCTGATAAATTACTTTCTCCAACGGTGTGTCCGGTCCACGGCGTCATCCTTACTTGTGGGATATTCTCTTCCCCAACAGGAAATGGCAAAGAGTCCCAGCAAAGCTGGTCACATGATCCCTCCTAGGCTCCGCCCACCCCAGTCATTCGACCGACGGACAGGAGGAAATATATATAGGAGAAACCATATGATACCGTGGTGACTGTAGTTAGAGAAAATAATTCATCAGACCTGATTAAAAAACCAGGGCGGGCTGTGGACCGGACACACCGTTGGAGAAAGTAATTTATCAGGTAAGCATAAATTCTGTTTTCTCCAACATTGGTGTGTCCGGTCCACGGCGTCATCCTTCCTTGTGGGAACCAATACCAAAGCTTTAGGACACGGATGAAGGGAGGGAGCAAATCAGGTCACCTAAACGGAAGGCACCACAGCTTGCAAAACCTTTCTCCCAAAAATAGCCTCCGAAGAAGCAAAAGTATCAAATTTGTAAAATTTGGCAAAAGTGTGCAGTGAAGACCAAGTCGCTGCCTTACATATCTGGTCAACAGAAGCCTCGTTCTTGAAGGCCCATGTGGAAGCCACAGCCCTAGTGGAGTGAGCTGTGATTCTTTCAGGAGGCTGCCGTCCGGCAGTCTCATAAGCCAAACGGATAATGCTTTTAAGCCAAAAGGAAAGAGAGGTAGAAGTCGCTTTTTGACCTCTCCTTTTACCAGAATAAACAACAAACAAGGAAGATGTTTGTCCGAAATCTTTAGTAGCCTCTAAATAGAACTTTAAGAAAACCAGGCTTAGTACGCAAAACCACCTTATCTGCATGGACCACCAGATAAGGAGGAGAACACTGCAGAGCAGATAACTCTGAAACTCTTCTAGCAGAAGAAATTGCAACCAAAAACAAAACTTTCCAAGATAGTAACTTAATATCTATGGAATGTAAGGGTTCAAACGGAACCCCTTGAAGAACTGAAAGAACTAGATTTAGACTCCAGGGAGGAGTCAAAGGTCTGTAAACAGGCTTGATCCTAACCAGAGCCTGAACAAATGCTTGAACATCTGGCACAGCTGCCAGTCTTTTGTGTAGTAAGACAGATAAAGCAGAGGTCTGTCCCTTTAGAGAACTTGCAGATAATCCTTTCTCCAAACCTTCTTGAAGAAAGGAGAGAATCTTAGGAATTTTTATCTTATTCCATGGGAATCCTTTGGATTCACACCAACAGATATATTTTTTCCATATTTTATGGTAAATTTTATGGTAAATTTTTCTAGTTACAGGTTTTCTGGCCTGAACCAGAGTATCTATCACCGAATCTGAAAACCCACGCTTTGATAGAATCAAGCGTTCAATCTCCAAGCCGTCAGTTGGAGGGAGACCAGATTTGGGTGTTCGAATGGACCTTGAACAAGAAGGTCCTGTCTCAAAGGTAGCTTCCATGGTGGAGCCGATGACATATTCACCAGGTCTGCATACCAAGTCCTGCGTGGCCACGCAGGAGCTATCAAGATCACCAAGGCCCTCTCCTGATTGATCCTGGCTACCAGCCTGGGAATGAGAGGAAACGGTGGGAATACGTAAGCTAGGTTGAAAGTCCAAGGTGCTACTAGTGCATCTACTAGAGTCGCCTTGGGATCCCTGGATCTGGACCCGTAGCAAGGAACCTTGAAGTTCTGACGAGACGCCATCAGATCCATGTCTGGAATGCCCCATAATTGAATTATTTGGGCAAAGATTTCCGGATGGAGTTCCCACTCCCCCGGATGAAATGTCTGACGACTCAGAAAATCCGCTTCCCAATTTTCCACTCCTGGGATGTGGATCGCAGACAAGTGGCAGGAGTGATCCTCCGCCCATTGAATTATTTTGGTCACTTCTTTCATCGCCAGGGAACTCTTTGTTCCCCCTTGATGATTGATATATGCAACAGTCGTCATGTTGTCTGATTGGAACCTTATGAATTTTGCCTTTGCTAGTTGAGGCCAAGCTCTGAGAGCATTGAATATCGCTCTCAGTTCCAGAATGTTTATCGGGAGAAGAGACTCTTCCCGAGACCATAGACCCTGAGCTTTCAGGGATTCCCAGACCGCACCCCAGCCCACTAGACTGGCGTCGGTCGTGACAATGACCCACTCTGGCCTGCGGAAGCTCATTCCCTGGGACAGATGGTCCAGGGTCAGCCACCAACGGAGTGAATCTCTGGTCTTTTGATCTACTTGAATCATTGGAGACAAGTCTGTATAATCCCCATTCCACTGTTTGAGCATGCACAGTTGTAATGGTCTTAGATGAATTTGTGCAAAAGGAACTATGTCCATTGTTGCAACCATCAATCCTATTACTTCCATGCACTGCGCTATGGAAGGACGAGGAACAGAATGAAGCACTTGACAAGAGCTTAGAAGTTTTGATTTTCTGACCTCTGTCAGAAAAATCCTCATTTCTAAGGAATCTATTATTGTTCCCAAGAAGGGAACTCTTGTTGACGGGGACAGAGAACTCTTTTCTTTGTTCACCTTCCATCCGTGAGATGTGAGAAAGGCTAGAACGATGTCCGTATGAGCCTTTGCCTTTGACAGGGACGACGCTTGTATTAGAATGTCGTCCAAGTAAGGTACTACTGCAATGCCCCTTGGTCTTAGAACCGCTAGAAGGGACCCTAGCACCTTTGTGAAAATCCTTGGAGCAGTGGCTAATCCGAATAGAAGAGCCACAAACTGGTAATGTTTGTCCAGAAAAGCGAACCTTAGGAACTGATGATGTTCCTTGTGGATAGGGATATGTAGGTACGCATCCTTTAGATCCACGGTAGTCATAAATTGACTTTCCTGGATGGTGGGTAGAATCGTTCGAATAGTTTCCATTTTGAACGATGGTACCCTGATAAATTTGTTTAGGATCTTCAAATCCAAAATTGGTCTGAACGTTCCCTCTTTTTTGGGAACTACGAACGGATTGGAATAAAATCCCATTCCTTGTTCCTTTATTGGAACTGGGTGTATCACTCCCATCTTTAACAGGTCTTCTACACAATGTAAGAATGCCTGTCTCTTTATTTGGTTTGAGGATAAGTGAGACTTGTGGAACCTTCCCCTTGGGGGTAGTTCCTTGAATTCCAGGAGATAACCTTGAGAAACTATTTCTAGCGCCCAAAGATCCTGAACATCTCTTGCCCAAGCCTGAGCAAAGAGAGAGAGTCTGCCCCCCACCAGATCCGGTCCCGGATCGGGGGCTACTCCTTCATGCTGTCTTGTTAGCAGTGGCAGGCTTCTTGGCCTGCTTACCCTTGCATTGGTTTCCAAGCTGGTTTGGGTTGTGAGGCATTACCCTCTTGCTTAGAGGATGCAGAATTAGAGGCTGGTCCATTTCTGCGAAAAGGACGAAAATTAGGCTTATTTTTAGCCTTAAAAGACCTATCCTGTGGAAGGGCGTGGCCCTTTCCCCCAGTGATGTCTGAAATAATCTCTTTCAAATCAGGTCCAAATAAAGTTTTACCTTTGAAAGGAATGTTAAGTAATTTTGTCTTGGATGACACATCCGCTGACCAAGACTTTAGCCAAAGCGCTCTGCGCGCCACAATAGCAAACCCTGAATTTTTCGCCGCTAATTTTGCTAATTGCAAAGCGGCATCTAAAATAAAAGAGTTAGCCAATTTAAGTGCGTGAACTCTGTCCATAACCTCCTCATATGGAGTTTCTCTACTGAGCGACTTTTCTAGTTCCTCGAACCAGAACCACGCTGCCGTAGTGACAGGAACAATGCATGAAATTGGTTGTAGAAGGTAGCCTTGCTGTACAAAAATCTTTTTAAGCAAACCTTCCAATTTTTTATCCATAGGATCTTTAAAAGCACAACTATCTTCGATAGGAATAGTAGTGCGTTTGTTTAGAGTAGAAACTGCCCCCTCGACCTTGGGGACTGTCTGCCATAAGTCCTTTCTGGGGTCGACCATAGGAAATAATTTCTTAAATATAGGGGGAGGAACAAAAGGTATGCCGGGCTTTTCCCACTCTTTATTTACTATGTCCGCCACCCGCTTGGGTATAGGAAAAGCGTCAGGGGGCACCGGAACCTCTAGGAACCTGTCCATCTTGCATAATTTCTCTGGAATGACCAAATTGTCACAATCATCCAGAGTAGATAATACCTCCTTAAGCAGTGCGCGGAGATGTTCTAATTTAAATTTAAATGTCACAACATCAGGTTCAGCTTGATGAGAAATTTTTCCTGAATCTGAAATTTCTCCCTCAGACAAAACCTCCCTCATGGCCCCTTCAGATTGGTGTGAGGGTATGACAGAACAATTATCATCAGCGTCCTCTTGCTCTTCAGTGTTTAAAACAGAGCAATCGCGCTTTCTCTGATAAGTAGGCATTTTGGATAAAAGATTTGCTATGGAGTTATCCATTACAGCCGTTAATTGTTGCATGGTAATAAGTATTGGCGCACTAGATGTACTAGGGGCCTCCTGCATGGGCAAAACTGGTGTAGACACAGTAGGAGATGTAGTATCATGTTTACTCCCCTCATTTGAGGAATCAGCTTGGGCAATATCATTATTTGTGGCAGTACTGTCCTTACTTTGTTTGGACGCTATGGCACAATTATCACATAAATTTAAATGGGGAGACACATTGGCTTTCATACATATAGAACATAGCTTATCTGAAGGTACAGACATGTTAAACAGGCTTAAACTTGTCAACAATGCACAAAAAACGTTTTAAAATAAAACCGTTACTGTCACTTTAAATTTCAAACAGAAAACACTTTATTACTGAATATGTGAAAAAGTATGAAGGAATTGTTCAAAAATTACTAATTTTCACCACAGTGTCTTACAGCCTTAAAAGTATTGCACACCAAATTTCAGAGCTTTAACCCTTAAAATAACGGAACCGGAGCCGTTTTTCAATTTAACCCCTATACAGTCCCAGATACAGTCTTTGCTAAGACCCAACCAAGCCCTGAGGGGAATACGATACCAAATGAAGCCTTCTAAAAGCTTTTTCAGAGATTCTTAGATCCTCACACATGCATCTGCATGCCCTGCTCTCAAAAAACAACTGCGCATTAATGGCGCGAAAATGAGGCTCAGTCTATGACTAGAAAGGCCCCCTGACTGAAAAAGGTGTCCAATACAGTGCCTGCCGTTTTATAAACGTTCCCCAAGATTATAAATGTCAATAGTTAGTCTAGATTTGAATAATATGCACAAATAAAGCAATCGATTTAGCCCATAAAAATGTCTACCAGTTTTTTAGCCCATAATAAGCCCTTTATTCTGTTTGTTTTTGACTAAGAAAATGGCTTACCGGTCCCCATGAGGGGAAATGACAGCCTTCCAGCATTACACAGTCTTGTTAGAAATATGGCTAGTCATACCTTAAGCAGAAAAGTCTGCTAACTGTTTCCCCCAACTGAAGTTACTTCATCTCAACAGTCCTATGTGGAAACAGCAATCGATTTTAGTTACTGTCTGCTAAAATCATCTTCCTCTTACAAACAGAAATCTTCATCCTTTTCTGTTTCAGAGTAAATAGTACATACCAGCACTATTTTAAAATAACAAACACTTGATAGAAGAATAAAAACTACATTTAAACACCAAAAAACTCTTAACCATCTCCGTGGAGATGTTGCCTGTGCAACGGCAAAGAGAATGACTGGGGTGGGCGGAGCCTAGGAGGGATCATGTGACCAGCTTTGCTGGAACTCTTTGCCATTTCCTGTTGGGGAAGAGAATATCCCACAAGTAAAGATGACGCCGTGGACCGGACACACCAATGTTGGAGAAAAATTGTTTTATTCTTCAGTTAACCAACACATTGCAATGTAACTGGTGCTTTAGTGTAACTGTCTAATTTAAAATTGAATTTTATTGAAAAATGACCTGCAGAAAAAAATCTCACTAAATTTATGTAAGAACTTACCTGATAAATTTATTTCTTTCATATTGGCAAGAGTCCATGAGCTAGTGACGTATGGGATATACAATCCTACCAGGAGGGGCAAAGTTTCCCAAACCTCAAAATGCCTATAAATACACCCCTCACCACACCCACAATTCAGTTTAACGAATAGCCAAGCAGTGGGGTGATAAAGAAAGGAGTAGAAAGCATCAACAAAAGAAATTTGGAAATAATTGTGCTTTATACAAAAAAATCATAACCACCATAAAAAAGGGTGGGCCTCATGGACTCTTGCCAATATGAAAGAAATGAATTTATCAGGTAACTTCTTTCATAAATTATGTTTTCTTTCATGTAATTGGCAAGAGTCCATGAGCTAGTAACGTATGGGATAGCAATACTCAAGATGTGGAACTCCACGCAAGACTCACTAGAGAGGGAGGGATAAAACAAAAACAGCAATTATTTGCTGAAAAAAAATAATCCACAACCCAAAATATAAGTTTATTCTCATAAATGAAAAGAAAAACTTAAAACATAAGCAGAAAAATCAAACTGAAACAGCTGCCTGAAGAACTTTTCTACCAAAAACTGCTTCCGAAGAAGCAAATACATCAAAACGGTAGAATTTAGTAAATGTATGCAAAGAAGACCAAGTTGCTGCTTTGCAAATCTGATCAACTGAAGCTTCATTCTTAAAAGCCCACGAAGTGGAGACTGATCTAGTAGAATGAGCTGTAATTCTCTGAGGCGGGGATTAACCAGACTCCAAATAAGCTTGATGAATCAAAAGCTTTAACCACGAAGCCAAGGAAACAGCAGAAGCCTTCTGACCTTTCTTAGAACCAGAAAATATAACAAATAGACTAGAAGACTTCCTGAAATCTTTAGTAGCTTCAACATAATATTTCAAAGCTCTTACCACATCCAAAGAATGTAAGGATCTCTCCAAAGAATTCTTAGGATTAGGACACAAGGAAGGGACAACAATTTCTCTATTAATGTTTGAATTCACAACCTTAGGAAAGAATTTAAATGAAGTCCGCAAAACCGCCTTATCCTGATGAAAAGGAGATTCACAAGAGAGAGCGGATAATTCAGAAACTCTTCTAGCAGAAGAGATGGCCAAAAGAAACAAGAAACAACACTTTCCAAGAAAGAAGTTTAATGTCCAAAGAATGCATAGGCTCAAATGGAGGAGCCTGTAAAGCCTTCAGAAGCAAATTAAGACTCCAAGGAGGAGAAATTGATTTAATGATGGGCTTAATACGAACTAAAGCCTGTACAAAACAGTGAATATCAGGAAGTATAGCAATCTTTCTGTGAAATAAAACAGAAAGAGCAGAGATTTGTCCCTTCAAGGAACTTGCAGACAAACCCTTATCCAAAAAATCCTGAAGAAACTGTAAAATTCTAGGAATTCTAAAAGAATGCCAGGAGAATTTATGAGAAGAACCATGAAATGTAACTCTTCCAAACTCTATAATAAATCTTTCTAGAGACAGATTCACAAGCTTGTAACATAGTATTAATCATTGAGTCAGAGAAACCTCTATGACTTAGTACTAAGCGTTCAATTTCCATACCTTCAAATTTAATGATTTGAGATCCTGATGGAAAAACGGACCTTGAGACAGTAGGTCTGGCCTTAACGGAAGTGGCCAAGGCGGGTAACTGGACATCCGAACCAGATCCGCATACCAAAACCTGTGTGGCCATGCTGGAGCCACCAGCAACACAAATGATTGTTCCATGATGATTTTGGAGATCACTCTTGGAAGGAGAACTAGAGGCAGGAAAATGTAAGCAGGATAATAACACCAAGGAAGTATCAGCGCATCCACTGCTTCCGCCTGAACATCCCTGGACCTGGACAGGTATCTGGGAAGTTTCTTGTTTAGATGAGAGGCCATGAGATCTATCTCTGGAAGACCCCACATCTGAACAAACTGAGAAAACACACCTGGATGGAGAGACCACTCCCCTAGATGTAAAGTCTGAGATAATCCGCCTCCCAATTGTCTACACCTGGGATATGCACCGCAGAGATTAGACAGGAGCTGGATACCGCCCAAGCAAGTATCCAAGATACTTCTTTCATAGCTTGGGGACTGTGAGTCCCACCCTGATGATTGACATATGCCACTGTTGTGATATTGTCTGTCTGAAAACAAATGAACGGTACACTCTTTAACAGAGGCCAAAACTGAAAAGCTCTGAGAATTGCACGGAGTTCTAAAATATTTATTGGTAATCTCGCCTCTTGAGATTTCCAAACCCCTTGTGCTGTCAGAGATCCCCAAACAGCTCCCCAACCTGAAAGACTCGCATCTGTTTTGATCACAGTCCAGGTTGGCCGAGCAAAAGAAGCCCCTTGAACTAAACGATGGTGATCTATCCACCACGTCAGAGAGTGTCGTACATTGGGATTTAAGGATATTAATTGTGATATCTTTGTATAATCCCTGCACCATTGGTTCAGCATACAAAGCTGTAGAGGCCTAAAACTTCCATGCACATAGCCACTGAAGGGAATGACTGAGACTGAAGGTGCCGGCAGGCTGCAACCAATTTTAAATGTCTCTTGTCTGTTAGAGACAGAGTCATGGACACTGAATCTATCTGGAAGCCTAAAAAGGTGACCCTTGTCTGAGGAATCAAGAAACTTTTTGGTAAATTGATCCTCCAACCATGTTTCCAAAGAAACAACACTAGTTGATTCGTGTGAGATTCTGCAGAACGTAAAGACTGAGCTAGTACCAAGATATCGTCCAAATAAGGAAACACCACAATACCCTGTTCTCTGATTAAAGAGAGTAGGGCACCTAGAACCTTTGAAAAGATTATTGGAGCTGTGACTAGGCCAAATGGAAGAGCAACAAATTGGTAATGCTTGTCTAGAAAAGAGAATCTCAGAAACTGATAATGTTCTGGATGAATTGTAATATGAAATTATGCATCCTGCAAGTCTATTGTGGACATATAATGTCCTCGCTGAACAAAAGGCAGAATAGTCCTTATAGTCACCATCTTGAAAGTTGGTACTCTTACATAACGATTCAAAATTTTCAGATCTAGAACTGGTCTGAATAGATTTTCCTTCTTTGGGACAATGAATAGATTTGAATAAAACCCCAAACCTTGTTCCTGAAAAGAAACTGGCATGATTACCCCTGAAGACTCCAGATCTGAAACACACTTCAGGAAAGCCTGAGCTTTTACTGGATTTGCTGGGATACGTGAGAGAAAAAATCTTCTCACAGGAGGTCTTACTCTGAATCCTATTCGATACCCTTGAGAGACAATGCTCTGAATCCATTGAATTTTGGACAGAATTTATCCAAAAATCCTTGAAAAACCTTAATCTGCCCCCTACCAGCTGAGCTGGAATGAGGGCCGCACCTTCATGCAGACTTAGGGGCTGACTTTGATTTCTTAAATGGCTTGGATTTATTCCAATTTGAGGAAGGCTTCCAATTGGAAACAGATTCCTTAGGGGAAGGATTACGTTTTTGTTCCTTTTTTTGACGAAAGGAACGAAAACGGTTAGAAGCCTTAGATTTACCCTTAGGTTTTTTTATCCTGAGGCAGAAAAACTCCCTTTCCCCCAGTGACAGTTGAAATAATAGAATCCAACTGAGAACCAAATAAATTATTACCTTGGAAAGAAAGAGATAGTAATCTAGATTTAGATGTCATATCAGCATTCCAAGATTTAAGCCACAAAGCTCTTCTAGCTAAAATAGCTAAAGACATGGATCTAACATCAATTTTGATAATATAAAAAATGGCATCACAAATAAAATGATTAGCATATTGCAGTAAGCGAGTAATGCTAGATATGTCAGAATTCAATTCTTATTGCGCTAAATTCTCCAACCAGAAAGTTGATGCAGCCGCAACATCAGCCAAAGAAATTGCAGGTCTGAGAAGATGACCTGAATATAAATAGGCCTTCCTTAGATAAGATTCAAGCTTCTAAAGGATCTAAAGGATCCTTAAAAGGAAGTACTATCTTCCATAGGAATAGTGGTACGTTTAGCAAGAGTAGAAATAGCCCCATCAACTTTGGGGATTTTTTCCCAAAACTCTATAGAATTTGCTGGTAAAGGATACAATTTTTTAAACCTTGAAGAAGGAATAAAAGAAGTAACTGGCTTATTCCATTCCTTAGAAATCATATCAGAAATAGCCTCAGGAATAGGAAAACCACAGGAGGTTTAAAAACAGAATTTATGCTTACCTGATAAATTACTTTCTCTTGCGGTGTATCCAGTCCACGGATTCATCCTTTACTTGTGGGATATTCTCATTCCCTACAGGAAGTGGCAAAGAGAGCACACAGCAGAGCTGTCCATATAGCTCCCCCTCTAGCTCCACCCCCCAGTCATTCGACCAAAGCTTAGGAAGAAAAAGGAGAAACCATAGGGTGCAGTGGTGACTGTAGTTTAAACAAAACATTTTACCTGACTTAATTGCCAGGGCAGGCCGTGGACTGGATACACCGCAAGAGAAAGTAATTTATCAGGTAAGCATAAATTCTGTTTTCTCTTGCAAGGTGTATCTAGTCCACGGATTCATCCTTTACTTGTGGGATACCAATACCAAAGCTTTAGGACACGGATGAAGGGAGGGAACAAGGCAGGTACCTTAAACGGAAGGCACCACTGCTTGCAAAACCTTTCTCCCAAAAATAGCCTCCGAAGAAGCAAAAGAATTGAATTTGTAAAATTTTGAAAAAGTATGCAGTGAAGACCAAGTCGCTGCCTTACAAATCTGTTCAACAGAAGCCTCGTTTTTAAAAACCCATTTGGAAGCCACTGCTCTGGTAGAATGAGCAGTAATAGTTTCAGGAGGCTGCTGGCCAGCAGTCTCATAAGCCAAACGGATGATGCTTTTCAGCCAAAAGGAAAGAGAGGTAGCAGTCGCTTTCTGACCTGTCCTCTTACCAGAATAGATAACAAACAAGGAAGATGTTTGTCTGAAATCCTTAGTTGCTTGCAAATAGAACTTTAGAGCACAAACTATATCAAGATTGTGCAACAGACGTTCCTTCTTCGAAGAAGGATTAGGACACAGAGAAAGAACAACTATTTCCTGGTTAATATTCTTATTAGAAACCACTTTAGGAAGGAAACCAGATTTGGTACGCAAAACTACCTTATTTGCGTGGAACACCAGGTAAGGTGAATCGCACTGTAAGGCAGATAATTCTGAGACTCTTCAAGCAGAAGAGATAGCTACCAAAAACAAAACTTTCCAAGATAAAAGCTTAATATCTATGGAATGTAAAGGTTCAAACGGACTATGTCCATTGCCGCTACCATTAATCCGATTGCCTCCATGCACTGAGCTACAGATGGCCGAGGAATGGAATGAATAACTCGGCAAGTAGTTAAAAGTTTCAACTTTCTGACCTCCGTCAGAAATATTTTAATTTCTACCGAATCTATTAGTGTTCCTAGGAAGGGAACCCTTGTGAGTGGGGATAGAGAACTCTTTTTGATGTTCACCTTCCACCCGTGAGACCTCAGAAAGGCCAATACAATCTCTGTGTGAGCCTTGGCTCTGTGAAAGGACGGCGCCTGAATTAAGATGTCGTCCAAATAAGACGCCACTGCTATGCCCCGCGGTCTTAGAACCGCCAGAAGGGACCCTAGCACCTTTGTGAAAATTCTGGGAGCAGTGGCTAAACCGAATGGAAGAGCCACGAACTGGTAATGCTTGTCTAGAAAAGCGAACCTGAGGAACTGATGATGATGATGATCTTTGTGGATAGGATCCTTTAAATCCACGGTAGTCATATATTGACCTTCCTGGATCATAGGTAAGATTGTCCGAATGGTCTCCATCTTGAATGATGGGACTCTGAGGAATCTTTTTAGAATTTTTAGATCCACGATTGGTCTGAAAGTTCCTTCTTTTTTGGGAACCACAAACAGGTTTGAGTAAAAACCCAGTCCTTGTTCTGCAATTGGAACTGGGTATATCACTCCCATCGTATGTAGATCTTCTACACAGCGTAAGGACGCCTCTTTCTTTGTCTGGTCTGTAGACAGACGAGAAATGTGGAACCTTCCCCTTGGAGGGGAGTACTTGAATTCTAGAAGATATCCCTGGGAAACAATCTCTAATGCCCAGGGATCGTGAACATCTCTTGCCCAGGCCTGAGCGAAGAGAAAGTCTGAGAAAGTCTGCCCCCTACTAGATCCGGTCCCGGATCAGGGGCTACCCCTTCATGCTGTCTTGGTAGTAGCTGCAGGCTTTTTGGCCTGTTTACCCTTGTTCCAGCCCTGGTAAGGCTTCCAGGTTGCCTTGGGCTGTGAAGCGTTACCCTCTTGCTTTGCAGCTGTAGAGGCTAAAGTGGGACCGCTCCTGAAATTACGAAAGGAACGAAAATTAGCTTTGTTTTTAGTCTTAAAGGGCTTGTCCTGAGGGAGAGCATGGCCCTTTCCCCCGGTGATTTCTGAAATAATCTCTTTCAATTCTGGCCCGAAAAGGGTCTTTCCTTTGAAAGGGATATTTAACGACACATCAGCCAACCATGACTTGAGCCAAACTTGAGCTTTAAAAGCACAACTGTCTTCAATTGGTATGGTTGTGCGTTTAGCAAGCGAAGAAACAGCCCCCTCTACCTTAGGGACCGTCTGCCACGAGTCCCGCCTGGGGTCAGTAATGGGGAACATTTTCTTAAAAATAGGGGAGGGGGGGAACAAAAGGGACACCTGGTCTATCCAACTCCCTAGTAACAATATCCGCAACCCTCTCAGGGATCGGAAACGCATCAGTGTATACAGGGACCTCTAGGTACTTTTCCATTTTACACAATTTCTCTGGGACCACCATAGGGTCACAATCATCCAGAGTAGCTAATACCTCCCTGAGCAATATGCGGAGGTGTTCCAATTTAAATTTAAACGCTAATGAATCTGACTCTGCCTGATGAGAAACCTTTCCTAAATCGGAAATTTCTCCCTCAGACATCAAGTCCCTCACTCCCACTTCAGAGCGTTGTGAGGGTACATCAGATAAGGCTACCAAAGCTTCAGATTGCTCATAATCTGTTCGTAAAACAGAGCTATCACGCTTTGCAGGAAAAACTGGCAGTTTAGATAGGAAGGCCGCAAGGGAGTTATCCATGACTGCCGCTAGTTGTTGCAATGTAATAGGGGCAGACGCACTAGAGGTACTAGGCATCGCTTGAGCGGGCGTAACTGGTTGTGACACATGGGGAGTGGTAGACGGACTATCCTCATTACCTTCAGTCCGAAAATCATCTAGGGCCACATTTTTAAGTGCAACAATATGATCTTTAAAGTGCATAGACACATTAGTGCAATTGGGTCACATTCTGAGAGGGGGTTCCACCATGGCTTCTAAACACATTGAACAAGGACTTTCCTTGGTTTTCAGACATGTTTAACAGACTAGCAATATGTACAAACAGGCTTAGAAATCACTTTAAACAAATAAAATACACAATTTGAAAAAACGTTACTGTGCCTTTAAGAGATAAAAAGAGCACACAATTTTACAAAACAGTGAAAAATGCAGCAATCCTTTTTGAAATTTTCACAGTATGTACCTAAAGCCTTTATAAGATTGCACCACAAGTTGCAAAACGATTAACCCCTTAATGCCCAAACCGGAGCAGCCTAAAGCCAATAACCGGTTAAATTGCTACAGCACCTTGCCACAGCTTACTGCTGTGGCCCTACCTGCCCTTAGGGATCAGTTTTGGGGGAATGTAGCTTCTTTTAGGCCCTCAAACAGCAGCAGGACCCTCCATGTGAAGCAGCATGAACTTGTCTTTCAATTCTAACTGCGCACCTGAGGCGCGAAATTAGGCCCCTCCCACTCCACAGCTATGAGGTAGCCCTCAGTTTACGCCGGGGTTAGGTTCCAGAAGGAATGGTTGTAAATCGGAACCGTTGCAAATTGAAACCCAGTTTATAATGTAAGTCAATAATGTAAGTCAATGGGAAGTGAGGGAGATAGGTTCCAGACCCCTCTCAAAATTGTCATAAGTAACACTTAATACATTATTTTTAAAGCTTTGAAATGAAGACTTTAAATGCTAGACAACATTATAAACCTAATAAAATAATCACACAACACAAAATATATAATTAAACTAAGTTAAATTAACAAAAAACATTTGCTAAACAGAATTATAAACCTAATAAAATAATCACACAACACAGACTTCACTTGCATTTTTCTGCAAACAGTTCTTTCTATGCATTCCAATCTGGACTGAGTTATAGACAGGAAGATCTTGCTCCTTTGAAATCTGCTCGATAGCTCAGGTCTGGTTAAAATTATTAATTTCAGCTTGCTTGGCTTTGCTGCAACACAAGCAGACAGCTCCACCTACCTGCTATTTTAATAAATGCACTGCTTCTCAATGCTTTTCAATAGCAGTCACATGACTGGAAAAAAAGGTTGTTATTCTGAAACGGTGTAAATTGAACCGTTGTAAAACGAGGGCCACCTGTACTCTATTTTAAATAAATACGTAGATTTGTCAGTGTCAATGTCTGAGGAAGGATCTTCTGTATCAGATAGATCCTCATCAGAAGAGGATAAATTATTATGTTGTTGGTCATTTGAAATTTCATCAACTGAGTGAGAAGTTTTAAAAGACCTTTTACGTTTATTAGAAGGTGGAAATGCAGACAAAGCCTTCTGGATAGAATCAGAAACAAATTCTTTAAAATTCATAGGTATATCATGTATATTAGAAGTTGAAGGAACTGCAACTGGCAATGTACTATTACTGATGGACACACTATCTGCATGTAAAAGTTTATCATGACAACTATTACAAATGACATTCGGCAAAATAATTTCCACAATCTTACAACAAATGCACTTAGCTTTGGTAGAACCGATGTCAGGCAGCAATGTTCCAGCAGAAACTTCTGAGGCAGGATCAGATTGAGACATCTTGCAAAATGTAAAAGAAAAAACAACATATAAAGCAAAATTATCAATTTCCTTATATGACAGTTTCAGGAATGGGGAAAAATGCAAATAGCATAGCCCTCTGATAGAGAAAAAGGCAAGAGGCAAACATCAATGGGGTATTGAAATAATGAAAAAAAGTTTGGCGCCAACTATGACGCACAACGTAACTGAAAACTTTTTTTGGCGCCAATAATAACCGGAAATTACACACTCTCGTCACTAATGACGCAACCGTGTGTAAGGCTTCGGCGTCAACTATGACGCCGGAAATGACGAAGTTGCATCATAGACGTATTTTTCGCGCCAAAAAATTCTCGCGCCAAGAATGACGCAATAAAGTTTAGCATTTGACGCACCCGCGGGCCTAATACCGTCCGCAATTTGCAAGAAGTAGTCAATTGAAAAAAAGACTAAACCCCAGGTAAGAAAAAAATTTCTTTAAAAAAATGTTTATATTCCCCAAATATGAAACGGACAGTCTGCAGAAGGAAATACATGAACCTGACTCATGGCAAATATAAGTACAATACATATATTTAGAACTTTATATAAATGCATAAAGTGCCAAACCATAGCTGAGGTGTCTTAAGTAATAAAAAACATACTTACCAAAAGACACCCATCCGCATATAGCAGATAGCCAAACCAGTACTGAAACAGTAATCAGTAGAGGTAATGGTAAATTGAGAGTATATCATCGATCTGAAAAGGGAGGTAGGAGATGAATCTCTACGACCGATAACAGAGAACCTATTAAATAGATCCTCGTGAAGAAAACCATTGCATTAAATAGGTGATATACTCCCTTCACATCCCTCTGACATTCACTGTACTCTGAGAGGAAACAGGCTTCAAAATGCTGAGAAGCGCATATCAACATAGAAATGTTAGCACAAACTTACTTCACCACCTCCATAGGAGGCAAAGTTTGTAAAACTGAATTGTGTGTGTGGTGAGGGGTGTATTTATAGGCATTTTGAGGTTTGGGGAACTTTGCCCCTCCTGGTAGGATTGTATATCCCATACGTCACTAGCTCATGGACTCTTGCCAATTACATGAAAGAAAAATCTCATCGCAGAAAATGAAGAAAAGTTCTGCCTCTGGGCCCACTTCTCATCTTAGCATAATGTCTAGAACCTTATTTGGGATAACAAGGGTCTAGATTATATTGCAAGGGTCATATTTTCTTCTTTCTGCAGATTAGCAAACGCAGGTTACATTGCTTTGTGCCTTGTGCTGAATTTGTATTTATTTATACTGAGACAGGCTTAAATAAACCAAAAGACATATAACACTATACAGTCTCCTTTTATCTTGTGCTTCAAATATTTTACTTCATGAACCGAACTGTGTAAATAAAACAAACAATCTGTAAGGAACAACCAGCAGTAGAGAGAGAAACTATATTGTATATGTCCCATGACTAAATGGCCTTTGTACACTGTACATGTGGACAGGTTTTTCCTGCTATACCATTTTAGCTCCGCAATAAAGCATTTACATATTTGCTTTCTTCTGTAAGGGCTGTATTTGTTTGCATTAGAGCTATTTTCTTTGAACAACATACAATGTATTTTTCATAACATTAAGTAAAACACTAGTATTTAGATCTCCTTATTCTTGTCTAATATGACAAATCATAACGGTGCAGGTGAGGGCCAGTGACTTTCTTTATATTTCTACACAATGTAAATGGGCGTACATAATTATAAACACAAGAACAATAAATCAGTTGGCTTCAGATTTGACTGTGAAGTTACTTATTAATTGCATTAGGTTATGTTTGTTAAGCTCAGACATGCATCGAATTTCTTTGTTTTATCATTTCTTAGAGGTACAAGATACAGCATAAAGTAAAAACTTTCCAATTTACTTCCATTATCAAATGTACTTAGTTCTATTGGTATCCTTTGTTTAAAAGCATGTAGGAAGGCTCAGGAGTGTGCACATGTCTGGATCGCTATATGGCAGCAGTTTTGTGAGAATGATTTTTACGATGTTAAACAATTTTGAGCACTAGATGGCAGAAGGGTTTGTACAATGTATAACTTAAAATCATTCTTGTAAAAATGTTGCCATTTAGTGCCACATACAAACTATAACCAGTATTCAGCAGTATTTGATATAAGGTGACACAAGCTGCTATCACTATGTCACTTGCTCATATACCTTATGAAAAAAAAATGTTACCAACCAAAAGGCTCTTCCGGTTCATCATCCTGTTCCTGATCGTCAAGCTCCTTTAAAATACTGGAAAGATCGGGAAGCATCAGCATTTTTTCTGACAATGGAGAATTCCTCTTTCTGTCCTTCGATCCTGATATAATGATGTCATCAGGCTGCTCTACCGCAGGCTACCAAAAATCAAACAAAATGTCTACCATTATGGTCTAAACTGTATACTTCTCTAGCTACACTATTTATCAAACACTTAGAACCCAATTCCCTAAAGCTCATTAGTCTGGCAAGATTATCTTAGACATCTCATCAGTATTGCAAGGTCCCTCAAGCTAAAATTTGCCTTATTAAATGTCTTTGAGAAGTAAAATACAAATAACCCATGATAGATAAGTGAATTTAAAGGGACAGTAAACCTTAAAAATAATGTTATATAATTCTGCACATAGTGCAGAATTATATAACATTATTTAAGTGCTATAGTTGTAAACGGCTTTTTTCTCTTCAAGGAGCGAGCTGCACTTAGTGCTATGGCGCGGTCGGGCCGGGCTGTGACTATACAGCTGGCCCGATGCGCTGACTGAATATTACAGACCCACTCAGCAGAGAGCGGGTCTGTAAAAGCGCCGTAATTTTTACTTATTTGAAGAGAAAAAAGCCGTTTAGAACTATAGCACTTAAATAATGTTATATAATTCTGCACTATGTGCAGAATTATATAACATTATTTTTAAGGTTTACTGTCCCTTTAAGAATGTTGTAGAACACAAGGAGAATATTAAATAAAACTCAACATTTATTGGTCTAAAAAGACAGCAAGAAAAACGGAAATCTGCCCCACAAATATTAAAAAACACATCTCTGCCTGAAATGATATAAATAGTATATATGCGTAAAGTTATTAGTGTGTGCTGCGAGATATCAATGGTTATAAGGGATAGCAGGAGGTTAGTACAGGGGCACCTATTATCCATGAACTGTAACCCTTGAGTAGATTAATATTTAGAAAGGTTTGCTCTCCATGTTAAAGCAGGGTTCTTCAAACCCCAGGTCCCAAACCCATTACTGGGTCGCAACAGGGTCACGCGCACACCTTTTTTTAATATATATATATATATATATATTTTTTTTTTTATGGCTTAATGAATATTTAGTACTGGAACTCAGGAGGCAGGTAGCGTACAACTGAAAAGTAGAAGGTGTAGAACAGTGTGAAGTAATGCGCGTTATGAAAGGTTGTCATCCTGCCCAGTAGTGCATATAAATAGGTTTAAGGAGGTTATTTCAGTAAGCGGACTTTGTCAAGGGGGTAATTACGTATTAATGGTTAAACAAGTGAAAAAGGTTGCTTGTGTTGGGGGTGGGGATCATAATATGAAACAGGGTCAGCCACACAATTTATTTTCGTTTGGTTGGGTCTTGTTGGGTTCGGTACAGTAGCAGTAAAAGTTTGTCAACAGAAAGATTTCATTGAAGTGGTAGAAGGTAATCAAGATTACACAAAATAATGTATTAAAAAAAAAATGCAGTATACATCCTTTGCATTCAGCATAATATGTAGTTTAGAAGCAGAGCAAAAACTAATTATTTTTTGGAAAACCTATAATAAAATTTGTGTGTGCTTAGCTTTATGAAAATGTGTGTGGTATGTGTGTTTGTTTTATGAGAGGGAGCATGTGTTATATGAGAGCGTGCAGCGGTTGTATGAGAGGGTGTGTGGTGGGTGTGTTTGTTATATGAGAGTATGGTGCGTGTGTGTGTGTGTGTTGTATGAGAATGTGTATGGTGTGTGTGTTATATGACAGGGTGTGTGTGTTGTATGAGAGTGTGTGTGGGTTGTATAAGAATGTGTGTGGTGTGTGTTTGTTATATGAGAGGGTGTGTGTGTTATTACCTTTTACAACACTTTCAAGTTTGACTAGGAGGAATAGCGTATGCACACATTTTAGTCACTTTGCCAAAAATCGAGGCTATCTTGTTGCATATTACTTCATAAATTTTCAGACAAACCGTGAAAACATAATTTATGCTTACTTGATAACTGTATTTATTTCATGGTGGTGAGAGTCAACGATCCATTACTCCTGGGAATTACTTTTCCCTACCACTAAGAGGAGGCAAATATTCCCAAACCCCAGGAGCTCTATAAAACCTATTCCACCTCACTGGCAACTCAGCCTGATGTATATCCAAGCTAAAGAGGTAGGAAAAGAATCAAGAGCAAATAGGAGCAGGGGAAAAAAATGTGCGAAAGAAGAAAAAAACACCAGAAAAACAAAGGGTGGGGTCTTGTGGACTTTCACCACCATAAAAGAAATTAATTTACCAGGTAAGCATAAAACAAAATTTATGCTTACCTGATAAATTTCTTTCTTTCCGGGCATGGAGAGTCCACAACGTCATTCCAATTACTAGTGGGATATTCAACTCCTGGCCAGCAGGAGGAGGCAAAGAACACCCCAGCAAAGCTGTTAAGTGTAACTTCCCTTACCTATAACCCCCAGTCATTCAGCCGCCGGAAAATGGAAAAAGAAGAAACACAAAAGTTATAGAGGTGCCTGAGGTTCACTCAAAAAAAAACTGCCAAATTATAATATATTATATGAGTAGAGAAAGAAAGAGGTACTATGTTAAAGAGAGTGTATGATAGATTGGCCATAATGGCCCCATTATAGAATAGAGATATTGTTATCAGTACACCCTACAGGAAAGGTACCTTATCACTTCTACCCACACGCTATGAGTTTATAAGAGAACTCAACCTCCAGAGGGCAGGCATGTGTATTTGTATGCTCTTTTAAAATGTCTATTATTTTTCAATTGTTATTAATAAAAGTTCAATTTTATTTCAATAAACCTCCCACTTTTTCCATTCCCTTGACCTAATTGAAATCAGTAAATTTCACAATAATATACTGAACCTCAGTGCCACATAGTACCTCTTTCTTTCTCTACTCATATAAAATATTAAAAACCAATGGTACTAGGCACTGCCCTCTACAGACACCTAGGTTTGTGTATTCTAGGATTTTTGTGAATTTACATCACTCTCCGCACCCTGTTTGAAAATATCTTTTCAGAAACCTTATCATATCAAATTATAATATAAAAAGGAGGGTGGGGTCGTGGACTCTCTATGCCCGGAAAGAAAGAAATTTATCAGGTAAGCATAAATTTTGTTTTCTTTCCTATGCCATGGAGAGTCTGCAATGTAATTCCAATTACTAGTGGGAACCAATACCCAAGCTACAGTACACGGAATGAAAAGGGAGGGAGAGCAAGGCAGGAGGACCTAAACAGAAGGCACCACCGTTTGAAGAACCTGTCTCCCAAAAGAGGCCTCAGCCGAGGCAAAAGTATCAAATTTGCAAGATTTGGAAAAAGTATACAAAGAGGACCATGTTGCCGCCTTGCAAAAGTGGTCAACAGCAGCTTCATTTTTTAAAGCCCAAGAAGAGGAGACAGCCCTAGTGGAATGAGCCATAATTCTCTCAGGAGGCTGCTGTCCAGCTGTCTCATAAGAAAAATGAATCATACCTCTTAACCAGAGGGAAAGAGTAGTAGAAGTGGCCTTCTGACCCTTACGCTTTCCAAAGAAAACAATAAACAGAGCAGAAGATGGCCTAAAAAAAACATAATTTATGCTTACCTGATAAATTTATTTCTCTTGTAGTGTATCCAGTCCACGGATCATCCATTACTTATGGAATATATTCTCCTTCCCAACAGGAAGTTGCAAGAGTCCACCCACAGCAAAGCTGCTATATAGCTCCTCCCCTAACTGCCATATTCAGTCATTCGACCGAAAACATGTAGAGAAAGGAAAAAACCATAGGGTGCAGTGGTGACTGTAGTTCAAATGAAAAAAATTACCTGCCTTAAAGTGACAGGGCGGGCCGTGGACTGGATACACTACAAGAGAAATACATTTATCAGGTAAGCATAAATTATGTTTTCTCTTGTTAAGTGTATCCAGTCCACGGATCATCCATTACTTATGGAATACCAATACCAAAGCTAAAGTACACGGATGATGGGAGGGACAAGGCAGGTACTTAAACAGAAGTTACCACTGCCTGTAAGAAACCCTTTCTCCCAAAAATAGCCTCCGAAGAAGCAAGGTATCAAATTTGTTAAATTTGAAAAAGTATGAAGCGCAGACCAAGACTCCGTCTTGTAAATCTGTTCCACAGAAGCCACATTTAAAAAAGGCCCAAGTGAAAACCACAGCTCTAGTAGAATGAGCTGTAATCCCTTCAGGAGGCTGCTGTCCAGCAGTCTCATAAGCTAAATGAATTATGCCTTTGTAACCAAAAAGACAGAGAGGCTGCCAAAGTCTTTTGACCTCTCCTCTGTCCAGAATAGACAACAAACAAGGTGAACGTTTGATGAAAACTGTAGTAGCTTGTAAGTAAAACTTTAAAGCACAAACCACGTCCAATATTGTGTAATAGACGTTCCTTCTTTGAGGAAGGATTAGGATACACGCATGGAACAACTATCTCTTGAGTGATGTTCTTGTTAGATACCACCTTAGGAAAAAACCCAGGTTGGTACGCAGGACTACCTTATCTGTACGAAGGACCAGATAAGGAGAATCACATTGTAACACAGATAACTTGGAGACTCTACGAGTCGAGGAAATAGCTACCCAAAAGGAACTTTCCAAGATAAAGATTGATATCTATGGAACAAAAAAGGTTCAAACGGAACTTCTTGAAGAACCTTAAGAACCAGGTTTAAGCTCCTTGGTGGAGCAACAGTTTTAAACACAGGCTTGGATCTAACCAAAGCCTGACCAAATGCCTGAACGTCTAGAATACCTGCCAGACGCTTGTGCAAAAAAATAGACAGAGTAAAAATCTGTCCCTTTTAAGGAATTAGCTGACAACCCTTTTCTCCAAAACATCTTGGAGAAAAGATAATATCCTGGGAATCCAGACTTTACTCCATGAATAACCCTTGGATTCATAACAATCAGATATTTACACCATATCTATGTTCAATTTTCCTAGAGACAGGCTTTCATGTCTGTATTAAGGTATCAATGGCTGACTCGGAGAAGCCATGCTTTGATAACATCAAGCGTTCAGTCTCCAGGCAGTCCATCTCAGATTGATTCTATTTAGAAGGTTGAAAGGACCCTGAGGTAGAGGGACCTGTCTCAGAAGCAGAGACCGTGATGGAAAGGATGACATGTCCACCAGATCTGCATACCAGGTCCTGCGTGGCTACGCAGGCGCTGTCAAAAACACCAAAGCCCTCTCCTGCTTGGTCTTGACCTCCGGAGGAAATCCCACTCCCCCGGAAGAAAAGTCTGACGACTTAGAAAATCCACCTCCCAGTTCTCAACACCTGGGATATGGATAGCTGATAGACAAGAGTGAGTCTCTGTCCAGTGAATTATTGTAAGACTTCTAACATCGCTAGGGAACTTCTGTTCCCCATTGATGGCTGATGTAAGCCACAGTCGTGTATATTGTCCGACTGAGTATGATGTACCTCAGAGTTGCTAACTGAGGCCAAGTCTGAAGAGCATGGAATATCACTCCCAGTTCCAGAATATTTATTAGAAGGAGGGTCTCCTCCTAAGTCCACTATCCCTGAGCCTTCAGGGAGTTCCAGACTGCATCCCAACCTAAAAGGCTGGCATCTATTGTAACAATTGTCCTATCTGACCTGCGTAAGGTCATACCCTTGGACAGATGGACCTGATATAGTCACCAGAGAAGAGAATCTCTGGTCTCTTGGTCCAGGTTAAACAGGGGAACAAATCTGTGTAATCCCCGTTCCTCTGACTGAGCATGCATAGTTGCAGTGGTCTGAAATGTAGAAGTGCAAACGGTACTATGTCCCTTGCCGCTACCATTAAGCCGATTTCATTCATGTACTGAGCCACCGAAGGGCGCGGATGGGATGAAAAACACGGCAGAAATTTAGAAACTTTGACAACCTGGACTCCGTCAGGTAAATTTTCATTTCTACAGAATCTATCAGAGTCCCTAGGAGGGAAAACCTTGAGATTGGGGATAGAGAACTCTATCCTTGTTCACTTTCCACCCATGTGATCTCAGAAATGCCAGTACTACGTCCGTATGAGACTTGGCAATTTGGATGTTTGACGCCTGTATCAGGATGTCGTCTAAATAAGGGGCCACTTCTATGCCCCGCGGCCTAAGGACCGCCAAAGCGACCCCAGAACCTCCATAAAGATTCTTGGGGCTGTAGATATCCCAAAGGAAAGAGCTACAAACTGGTAATGCCTGTCTAGAAAGGCAAACCTGAAAAAACGAAGGTGATCTTTATGCATCCCAATGTGAGGATAAGCATCCTTCAAATCCATTGTAGTCCTCTATTGACTCTCCTGGATCATAGTTAAGATGGTACGAATAGTTTCCATCTGAAATGACGGAATTCTGAGGAATTTGTTTAAGATCTTTAGATCCAAAATAGGTCTGAAGGTTCCCTCACCTTGGGAACCACAAACAGATATGAGTAAAAACTCTGTCCCTGTTCCTCTCTTGGAACTGGATGGATCTCGTACACAATGTAAGAATGCCTCCTTCTTTATCTGGTTTGCAGATAATTGTGAAAGGCGAAATCTCCCCTTTTTTTGGGGGGGAATCTTTGAAATCCAGAAGATATCTCTGGGATATAAATTCCAATGCCTAGGGATCCTGGGCATCTCTTGCCCACGCCTGGGCGAAGAATGAAAGTCTGCCCCCTATAGGATCCGTTACCGGATAGGGGTACGTTCCTTCATGCTGCCTTAGAGGTAGCAGCAGGCTCCTTGGCCTGCTTATCTTTGTTCCAGGTCCGATTGTCTCCAGACCGCCTTGGACTGAGCAAAAATTAGACCTTTTTTGGCCCTTGATTTGGACCTATCCTGAGGAAGGGCATGACCTTTTCCTCCAGTGATATAAGCAATAATCTCCTTCAAACCAGGCCCGATAGGGTCTGCCCCTTGAAGGGAAGTTAAATAGTTTATTTATTAAAGTCACGACAGCTGACCATGATATAAGTCATAGCGCTCTGCGCGCCAGTATAGTAAAAAACAGAATTCTTAGCCGTTAGTCTAGTCAAATGAACAAAGGCATCAGAAAACAAAGGAATTGGCTAGCATAAGCTTGTCAAATATATTCATCCAATGGAGTCGCTAACTGTAAAGCCTCATCAAGAGACTCAACCCAGAACGCCGCAGCAGCAGTGACAGAAGCAATGTATGCAAGGGGCTGCAGGATAAAAACCCTGTTGAATAAACATTTTTTATCCATTGGATCTAAAAAGCACAACTGTCCTCGCCAGAGGTAGTGGTACGCTTAGCTAGAGTAGAAACTCTTCTCTCCACCTTAGGAACTGTCTGCCAGAAGTCCCGTGTGGCGGTAACTATTAGAAAACATTCTTCTAAAAAATAGGAGGGGAAGAGAACGGCACACCTGGTCTATCCCATTCCTTATTAAAACATTTTTAGTAAACCTCTTTAGGTATTGGAAAAACATCAGTACACACCGGCACTGCATATTATTTATCCAGTCTACACAATTTCTCTGGCCCTGCGATTGTACACATTCATTCAGAGCAGCCAAAGCCTCCCTGAGCGACAAGTGGAGGTTCTCAAGCATAAATTTTAAATGTAGAAATATCAGAATCAGGTTAAATCATCTTCCCTGAGTCAAAAAAAAATCACCCACAGACTAAGCATATTGTGAGGTAGTATCATACATGGTTCTTAAAGCGTCTGTATGCTCTGTATCTACCCCCAGAGCTATCTGCTTTCCTTTAATTTCAGGTAGTCTGACTAATACTGCTGCCAGAGTATTATTCACCACCTTTGCCATGTCTTGTAAAATAAACGCTATGGGCGCCCTTGATGTACTTGGCGCCATTTGAGCGTGAGTCCCTGAAGCGGGAGTCGAAGGGTCTGACACGTGGGGAGAGTTAGTTGGCATAACTTTCCCCTTGACAGAATCCCCTGGTAAAATAAACGCTATGGGTGCCCTTGATGTACTTGGCGCCATTTGAGCGTGAGTCCCTAAAGCGGGAGTCAAAAGGTCTGACACGTGGGGAGAGTTAGTCGGCATAACTACCCCCACGACAGAATCCACTGGTGATAATGTTTTTAAAAACAAAAAATGATCTTTATTGTTTAACATGAAATCAGTACATCTGGTACACATTCTAAGATGGGGTTCCACCATGGCTTTAAAACATAATGAACACAGAGCTTCCTCTATGTCAGACATGTTAAAACAGACTAATAATGAGACTAGTAAGCTTGGAAAACACTTTAAATCAAGTTAACAAGCAAATATATAAAACGTTACTGTGCCTTTAAGAGAAACAAATTTTGTCAAAATTTGAAAAACAGTGAAAAAAGACAGTAAAACAAACAAAATTTTTACAGTACATGTAATAAGGTAACAGAGCATTGCACCCACTTGCCAATGGATGATTAACCCCTTAATGCAAAAAACAGATAAAAAAAACGACATAGACGTTTTTAAAAACAGACACAACAAAACTGCCACAGCAGAGCTGTGGATTACCTTCCCTATAAACGATTTTGGAAGTCTTTTTTAGCCCTTTAGAAAAGTCCTGTAGTATTCATGGGACTGCTGAGGGAATCTGGATGATTCATTTTGTAATTTTAACTGCGCAAAAAAGCGCTAAATTAGGCCCCTCCCACTCATATTACAACAGTGGGAAGCTTCAGTTAACTGTTTCTATGCAAAATTTAAGCCAGCCAATAAGTTTTATCACCAAACATATGTTAAAAAAACGATTAAACATGCCAGCAAATGTTTTAAAACACATTTTTACAAGAGTATGTATCTCTATTAATAAGCCTGATACCAGTCGCTTTTACTGCATTTAAGGCTATACCAACATTACAGTGTTATCACCAATGTACGTTAAAAAACGATTAAACATGCCAGCAAACGTTTTAAAACACATTTTTATAAGAGTATGTATCTCTATTAATAAGCCTGATACCAGTCGCTATCGCTGCATTTAAGGCTTTACTTACATTACTTCGGTATCAGCAGTATTTTCTTAGTCAATTCCATTCCTAGAAAAATATTTTACTGCACATACCTTTTCTGCAGGAAAACCTGCACGCCATTCCCCCTCTGAAGTACCTCACTCCTCAGAATGTGTGAGAACAGCAAATGGATCTTAGTTACGTCTGCTAAGATCATAGAAAAACGCAGGCAGATTCTTCTTCCAAATACTGCCTGAGAAAAACAGCAAACTCCGGTGCCATTTAAAAATAACAAACTTTTGATTGAAGAATAAACTAAGTATAAATCACCACAGACTCTCACAACCTCCTATCTATGTTGAGGCTTGCAAGAGAATGACTGAATATGGCAGTTAGGGGAGGAGCTATATAGCAGCTTTGCTGTGGGTGGACTCTTGCAACTTCCTGTTGGGAAGGAGAATATATTCCATAAGTAATGGATGATCCGTGGACTGGATACACTTAACAAGAGAAATCAGTAATTTGAAGGAAAAACCTTAGAGTACGCACAACATCCAGATTATGCAAAAAACGTACCTTATGTGAAGGATTGGAACCATAAGAAGGAACAACAATTTTCTGACTAATATTTCAATCTGAGACTACCTAGGGGAGAAAACCCAGGTTGGTACGAAGGACCGCCTTATCCCCATGAAAAATAAGGAAAGGGGAATCACACAGCAGAACCGCAAGCTCAGAAAACTCTGCAAAACAGAGGAAACAGGAAAACAGTTTCATATCAACAGAATGCAACGGCTCCAAAGGAGCCTGCTGGAAAAACTTGAAGAACAAGATTAGAACTCCAAGAAGGAGCAACGGGTCTAAACAGAGTCCTGATTCTGACCAGGGACTGAACAAAGATTGAAAATCTGTGGTAGGTCAGCCAGGCATATAAGCAAAGGAATCGAAATAAAAACCTATCTTATCCTTCAAAAAACTGATTGTCACGCCTTTCTCTATGTCCTCAGAGAGAAAAGAAGGAAAGAGAGGAAGTGAGGAAAACTCACCCTACTCCAAAAAGGAGACCCTAGATACGAACCAATAAAGGAATATACAGCTCACCTTATGGAACCCTATTTGGAAAACCACGCCTAGACAATACTAGGTGGTCAAACTCCAAGCAGAGAGCTTCATACAAAGTTGGTTTGAAAAAGAAAGGGACCTTGAATAAAAAGGTCCTTCCTTAGCGGCAATTTAAAGGAACCAGAAGAGCAAACCGCAGAAAATAGAATGACCCGTAAGATACACACGTCCTTCAGAACTATTGAAGTCCTGAATTGACCCTCCTAAAACAAAGGAGAATAAAAGGAAGTCTCTAGTTTGAAAGACAATGAAAAAATGAGACCCTCTAGGTCTAAAAAAAAGGTGAAAAAAAATCCCTCTTTCTTGGGAACCGCAAACAGGATGAAAAAGATCCTAGACCTTGATCAGCTAGAAGAACTGGACAACTTCTAAAGAGGCGAGAACTTTTAATAAAGCCTCTCCTGATCCAACCTGAAAATATTCTTAACAGGAGAAATCAGCCTCAGAGAGGACACAAGAAGAATAACATCCGAAAAACCTGAGATACTACTTCCACTGGCCAAAGGAATCTAGACAAGGCAAACCCAAGCCTGCTGAAAGAAGGAAAACCTACCCCTTACTTGATCCATGCTTGGACCGGGGGCGGACCCTTTAATAAAATATAAACTCAAAGGAAGGCTACTAAACTCTGGGGAGAGGATTGCTGCCCCTATACCAAGCCATAGTAGACCGGCATGAGGTCAAAACCTGCTCATAAATAAAATAATAAGAGAAAAAAATACATCCAGCGCCAGCAGCTGGATATAAACCAACAACCTATGTGTTGCAAGCAACAAGGCTAATCACTAGGATCCATAAGCCTGTTCCCAGTATAGGCAGCAAACCGGAAAATCTCATATACGAAGCTGCGACTGAACCACTGAGCTATTTGACCAGTACCCCAGCGACCCTATGGACTACATTTGAGGTCTTGAAGAAGAAGGACTCCATTTACACCAAGAAAAATAGACCAATAAACCAGGACCAAATCTTAGATCTAGATAAAAAAAAAAAGTCAGCTGTAGCCACTGGGCCCTGCGATAGAAATAAAATATATCATAAACTGGAAACCACGCAGTTTGCAGAATGTGTAATTGTCATCACATATAAGGGGAAAAACACCTTAGTAGTGCTATAAATGATAACATAGAAAACTATAGATTAGTGTCCCAAGTAACACTAAGAGATTGAGTATGATAGCAGAAACCATACATCACACACAATAGAAAAATTAGTGTCAATAAAGACACTAAAAGTATGATATCTGGACCATACAAGTTGAAATAGGATCCTTACATAAAAAAGGATAATAGACAATCAATGGAAAACAAGAAGCCTGAATGCAAACTGCACATCGAGGACACCGCTGGTGACTCTGTTGCGGAGCTCTGTCTGGGATTGAACCCGGAACTCCAGATTCAGAATCCAGTATGCTCTGTCTGTAGCACTGGTAAGCCTACCGCACCTGGTGTTCCCAGGCGGACTCCCATCCAGGTACAGACCAGGTGTGATATACCTTTAAGGTATATCCCCTCCCATTTTGCTACCATCCTATTTAAAGGAGTCCTTTACACTTTAACCCTGCCTGAAAATTGTAGCACCTTGTGTTACTAGCTAAAGTTCTGCTTATTTAGCTGTTATTTCTTCAGGTCTAACATTAGACTATCTGGGACAGAATTGTCTTATATTTTGAGTTCCTGTTTATAGAAATGCTAACCTTCGTATTTGCTTATTCTCCTTTTTGTCCTCTTGGAGCTATTTGTGTTAAGCTTTGACCGGCTTCTCCTTGGATCACTCCTCCAGCTGTTACCCAAGACGGAACTACTTTCCCCGGCGTCCTGGATGTTAGCCACACTCACACCGGACTTCTCTGTGAATGGAGCAGTACGTATATGAGGAATTTGTTGGTTTAAGGTATCGTTCTCACTATTAACTTGCTGGATTTACTTGTAACCCCTCCTCAGCTACCTTGGGTCATAACTACTTATTCTCAGCAGTATTACCGTAACTCTGATCATACTTATGCTCGCTTGACTCTGCATTTGTATCACACTTGTTGCATTTGCCAGTAACCTTTATGCTTGTTCTCCCTTACGCAAAATTCATCAGATATCATATATATGTTGTGGTACTTTGGCAGCATTTAAGGAAACCACTTTGCTTGCATAAGTATGTATGAGAGAGTGTCTGGACTTTGTACATATTTTAGTGTGAACGGTTGTGTGAGTGTGTGAAGACAGTTCTAATCCAGACTACGGATTTCTCATCTCATCTAAAAGCTGGGCTTATACTATCTGAAAACCTTTGGCAAGAGGTTTTGCACTGATTCTCTTTAACCCTTTCTTATCTGGAATCTGGGTTAATATTACTTGATTGAACTCTAAAGGACATATACCAACTTGTTCTCTTAAGGATATTAACTGCTTGATCACTAAGCATCTTTTCTCTATACAATCCAGTTGAGGATTTATTTTATATTAACCCTCACCTATTTGAATTCTTCCTCATTAAAGTGTCTCACTGTATATCCCCCAGATAACATAGCCATTGATACCTGGTGGGTACTAATTAAGAGCTACACTACCTGATAGGTAGACTTTGTATAAGGTAAACTCAGGTTGAGTTATTATATATTTCACTCATATACCACATAATTTTCAGGCCACAAAATAGATTGGTATCAGATATTTTATACATACCAATCAACATGAATCCTGAGGAAATAAAAAATGAGTTTACTAATATACATCAGAAACTTGATCACTTAACCCGCGGCCTCACTGAGGTGCAGGCAGAACATATTGTTTTAAAAAGTATTAATAAAGATTGCATGCCATCAAAAGAAATTGAAATTCCTGAACCACATATCCAACATCCTACACCATTTTCTGGTAAACAAAGTGACTTCAGAGATTTTAAAAATGCATGCAATCTATTATTCTCGTTAAAACCACAAACCTATCACTCAGACAGGATTAAAGTGTGTACTGTAATCTCTTATGTACAAGGTGAACCTCGGTCTTGGGCGAACCGATTCTATGAAACTAATAAACTGTAATGGAATAGGATTTCTGTTCGAAGCTCAACTGCAGATATACTGACTGAAAATTATATTATACACAGTGTTTGACTTGTATCACTTCAGTATGTGATTGCACAGAGATGTTGAAGTACAATCAGGATTGTGGGAGTGAATTTATTCTGAGAAACCAATTATGTAAAAGACAGTATGCTACTGAGAGAATGTCTCTTTAAAGGTATCAGTGTCTGAGAAGATTCACTTGTATGATATTATTAGTAATTGCAAAGTTTAGCTGAGAGGTAAAGCTAATTCAAATTCCTTGTAAGCAGGAATTAACACACAGCAGGGTTTTATACAAGCTGAGGTGACTGAGGTCAGAGCACAAATATGTTAACTAAGAAATTCAGGACAGAACGAGTGATGTTACTTTTACCCTGAATGCTTCTGTGCTCTTTTCACTGCTGCAGAGAAAAAAAATGACAGGCAGCTGAAAGTGAAAGGAATTTCAGGGAGGAGTTCTCCAGATGGCTGAATCGGCTTCTACAGGTCTGAGATAACCTTCCAAAGGTCAAATAACATTGCGGTGCAAATATATACAGTGAGATTGTGAAGCAGGAGGTAACGGTTGATTGCAGAGAAAGAGGTTAGAAAGTCACAGTTCAATCAGCTGTCTCCTGGTAGTAGCTGAAATAGCTCAGCGTGGTTGAAACAAACTGAATCCCTTCAATGGAAACAATGTTGCAAAGTTTTCCAAAACCAGACTTAGTTAGAAAGTTCACACGTTGTAGATTTAGGCAATAAATCAAGTAGAGGTTTAGTAATAAAGCTCAGTGGTGCTGCTGCTATACTGTTTAGCTCAGTGTTTTTCAACCATTGTGCCGTGGCACACTAGTGTGCCGTGAGAGATCCTCAGGTGTGCCACGGCAGACTGACAACAGTGTGACATATTTTTTAAACTTTGCTTGTTTTTTACTCCCAGTGCAGGGGTAGTTTGTAGGAGGCATGGCATAACAGCACAATACATACAGTATGTGTGTGTTTGTGTGTATGTGTATATATATATATATATATGCTGTATTAGGCTACAATGTGTGATTTTTTTAAAATTTTGGGATGGTGGTGTGCCACAGGATTTTTTTATGTAAAAAAGTGTGCCACGGCAAAAAAAAGGTTAAAAATCACTGGTTTAGCTAACAAAATACTAAGCACTGATCGTTGTACACACAGCTGATTTATCACCTTGGTAGGCAGGGCTTGATGACTCATGGCAGATAATTAAAAGGTACAGAGCAAGCAAGCCAAATCCCTGACATTAACCTATTTTAGATTCACTACAAGACTTCTTCACGGCTATGTACGAGGATGTTAACACTCAGTTACATGCAGAGACACGCCTCCGTCAATTAAAACAAGGTAAACGCACAGTGGAAGAATACACTACAGACTTCCAGATGTGGGCCACTGATTCTCAGTGGAATGAGATCAGTCTAAAAAACCAGTTCCGCATGGATCTCTCAGAAACTGTAAAAATATAATTTATGCTTACCTGATAAATTCATTTCTCCTGTAGTGTAGTCAGTCCACGGGTCATCCATTACTTATGGGATTATAACTCCTCCCTAACAGGAAGTGCAAGAGGATCACCCAAGCAGAGCTGCTATATAGCTCCTCCCCTCTACGTCATATCCAGTCATTCGACCGAAACCATACGAGAAAGGAGAAACTATAGGGTGCAGTGGTGACTGGAGTTTAATTAAAATTTAGACCTGCCGTAAAAACAGGGCGGGCCGTGGACTAACTACACTACAGGAGAAATGAATTTATCAGGTAAGCATAAATTATATTTTCTCCTGTTAAGTGTAGTCAGTCCACGGGTCATCCATTACTTATGGGATACCAATAACATAATTTATGCTTACCTGATAAATTTATTTCTCTTGTAGTGTAGTCAGTCCACGGGTCATCCATTACTTATGGAATATATCTCTTCCTAACAGGAAGCTGCAAGAGGATCACCCAGCAGAGCTTGCTACATAGCTCCTCCCCTCACATGTCATATTCAGTCATTCGACCAAAGCAGACGAGAAAGGAGAAACCATAGGGTGCAGTGGTGACTGGAGTTTAATTAAAATTTAGGTCTGCCTTAAAGACAGGGCGGGCCGTGGACTGACTACACTACAAGAGAAATAAATTTATCAGGTAAGCATAAATTATGTTTTCTCTTGTCAAGTGTAGTCAGTCCACGGGTCATCCATTACTTATGGAATACCAATACCAAAGCTAAAGTACACGGATGAAGGGAGGGACAAGGCAGGAACATTAAACAGAAGGAACCACTGCCTGAAGTACCTTTCTCCCAAAAATAGCCTCCGAAGAAGCAAAAGTGTCAAATTTGTAAAATTTTGAAAAGGTGTGAAGCGAAGACCAAGTCGCAGCCTTGCAAATCTGTTCAACAGAGGCCTCATTTTTAAAGGCCCAGGTGGAAGCCACAGCTCTAGTAGAATGAGCTGTAATCCTTTCAGGAGGCTGCTGTCCAGCAGTCTCATAGGCTAAACGTATTATGCTACGAAGCCAAAAAGAGAGAGAGGTAGCCGAAGCCTTTTGACCTCTTCTCTGTCCAGAGTAAACGACAAACAGGGAAGAAGTTTGACGAAAATCTTTAGTTGCCTGCAAATAGAACTTCAGGACACGGACTATGTCCAAATTATGCAAAAGTCGTTCCTTCTTTGAAGAAGGGTTAGGACACAGTGATGGAACAACAATCTCTTGATTGATATTCCTGTTAGTAACTACCTTAGGTAAGAACCCAGGTTTAGTACGCAGAACTACCTTGTCTGAATGAAAAATCAGATAAGGAGAATCACAATGTAAGGCAGATAACTCAGAGACTCTTCGAGCCGAGGAAATAGCCATCAAAAACAAAACCTTCCAGGATAACAGCATGATATCAATGGAATGAAGGGGTTCAAATGGAACGCCTTGAAGAACATTAAGAACTAAGTTTAAGCTCCACGGCGGAGCAACAGTCTTAAACACAGGCTTAATCCTAGTTAAAGCCTGACAAAAAACCTGAACGTCTGGAACTTCAGCCAGACGTTTGTGTAGAAGAATAGACAGAGCAGAAATCTGTCCCTTTAACGAACTAGCAGATAAGCCCTTTTCTAAACCCTCTTGTAGAAAGGACAATATCCTAGGAATCCTAACCTTACTCCATGAGTAACTCTTGGATTCGCACCAATATAAATATTTACGCCATATCTTATGGTAAATTTTTCTGGTAACAGGCTTCCTAGCCTGTATTAAGGTATCAATAACCGACTCCGAGAAGCCACGCTTTGATATAATCAAGCGTTCAATCTCCATGCAGTCAGCCTCAGAGAAATTAGATTTGGATGTTTGAAAGGACCCTGAATTAGAAGGTCCTGTCTCAGAGGTAGAGACCACGGTGGACAGGACGACATGTCCACTAGGTCTGCATACCAGGTCCTGCGTGGCCACGCAGGCGCTATCAGAATCACCGAAGCTCTCTCCTGTTTGATCTTGGCAATCAAACGAGGAAGCATCGGGAATGGTGGAAACACATAAGCCATGTTGAAGACCCAAGGGGCTGTCAGAGCATCTATCAGCACCGCTCCCGGGTCCCTGGACCTGGATCCGTAACAAGGAAGCTTGGCGTTCTGGCGAGACGCCATGAGATCCAGATCTGGTTTGCCCCAACGAAGAATCAGTTGAGCAAAGACCTCCGGATGAAGTTCCCACTTCCCCGGATGAAAAGTCTGGCGACTTAGAAAATCCGCCTCCCAGTTCTCTACGCCTGGGATGTAAATCGCTGACAGGTGGCAAGAGTGAGACTCTGCCCAGCGAATTATCTTTGAGACTTCCAACATCGCTAGGGAACTTCTGGTTCCCCCTTGATGGTTGATGTAAGCCACAGTCGTGATGTTGCCCGACTGAAATCTGATGAACCTCAGAGTTGCTAACTGAGGCCAAGCTATGAGAGCATTGAATATTGCTCTTAATTCCAGAATATTTATTGGGAGGAGTTTCTCCTCCTGAGTCCATAATCCCTGAGCTTTCAGCGAGTTCCAGACTGCGCCCCAGCCTAGAAGGCTGGCGTCTGTTGTTACAATCGTCCAATCTGGCCTGTGAAAGGTCATCCCCTTGGACAGATGTGGCCGAGAGAGCCACCATAGAAGAGAATCTCTGGTCTCTTGATCCAGACTTAGTAGGGGGGACAAATCTGAGTAATCCCCGTTCCACTGATTTAGCATGCACAATTGCAGCGGTCTGAGATGCAGGCGCGCAAATGGTACTATGTCCATTGCCGCTACCATTAAGCCGATTACTTCCATGCACTGAGCTACTGACGGGTGTGGAATGGAATGAAGGACACGGCAAGCATTTAGAAGTTTTAATAACCTGGCCTCTGTCAGGTAAATTTTCATCTCTACAGAATCTATAAGAGTCCCTAGAAAGGGAACTCTTGTAAGTGGTAATAGAGAACTCTTTTCCACGTTCACCTTCCACCCATGCGACCTCAGAAATGCCAGAACTATCTCTGTATGAGACTTGGCAGTTTGAAAACTTGACGCTTGTATCAGAATGTCGTCTAGGTGCGGAGTCACCGCTATGCCTCGCGGTCTTAGTACCGCCAGAAGTGAGCCCAGAACTTTTATAAAGATTCTTGGAGCCGTAGCTAATCCGAAGGGAAGAGCTACAAACTGGTAATGCCTGTCTAGGAAAGCAAATCTTAGGTACCGATAATGATCCTTGTGAATCGGTATGTGAAGGTAGGCATCCTTTAAATCCACTGTGGTCATGTACTGACCCTCTTGGATCATGGGAAGGATGGTTCGAATAGTTTCCATTTTGAATGATGGAACTCTTAGAAATTTGTTTAGGATTTTTAAGTCCAAGATTGGTCTGAAGGTTCCCTCTTTCTTGGGAACCACAAATAGATTTGAATAGAATCCCTGCCCGTGTTCCGTCCGCGGAACTGGGTGGATCACCCCCATTAGTAAAAGGTCTTGTACACAGCGTAGAAACGCCTCTTTCTTTATTTGGTTTGCTGATAACCTTGAAAGATGAAATCTCCCTCGTGGAGGAGAAGTTTTGAAGTCCAGGAGATATCCCTGAGATATGATCTCCAACGCCCAGGGATCCTGGGCATCTCTTGCCCAAGCCTGGGCGAAGAGAGAAAGTCTGCCCCCCACTAGATCCGTTTCCGGATAGGGGGCCCTCTCTTCATGCTGTCTTGGGGGCAGCAGCAGGTTTCTTGGCCTGCTTGCCCTTGTTCCAGGACTGGTTAACTTTCCAGCCCTGCCTGTAACGAGCAACAGCTCCTTCCTGTTTTGGAGCGGAGGAAGTTGATGCTGCTCCAGCCTTGAAGTTACGAAAGGCACGAAAATTAGACTGTTTGGCCTTTGATTTGGCCCTGTCCTGAGGTAGAGCATGGCCCTTACCTCCCGTAATGTCAGCTATAATTTCTTTCAAGCCGGGCCCGAATAAGGTCTGCCCTTTGAAAGGAATATTAAGCAATTTAGATTTAGAAGTCACGTCAGCTGACCAGGATTTAAGCCATAGCGCTCTGCGCGCTTGGATGGCGAATCCGGAATTCTTAGCCGTAAGTTTGGTTAAATGTACGACGGCATCAGAAACAAATGCTTTAAGCTTGTTCATAATTTCATCCAATGGAGCTGTGCGAATGGCCTCTTCCAGAGACTCAAACCAGAATGCCGCCGCAGCAGTGACAGGCGCAATGCATGCAAGGGGCTGTAAGATAAAACCTTGTTGAACAAACATTTTCTTAAGGTAACCCTCTAATTTCTTATCCATTGGATCTGACGGGAGGGACAGGCAGGATCTTTACACGGAAGGAACCACTGCCTGTAGAACCTTTCTCCCAAAAACAGCCTCCGAAGAAGCAAAAGTGTCAAATTTGTACAATTTTGAAAAAGTGTGAAGTGAAGACCAAGTTGCAGCCTTGCAAATCTGTTCAACAGAGGCCTCATTCTTAAAGGCCCAAGTGGAAGCCACAGCTCTAGTAGAATGAGCTGTAATCCTTTCAGGAGGCTGCTGTCCAGCAGTCTCATAGGCTAAACGTATTATGCTACGAAGCCAAAAAGAGAGAGAGGTAGCCGAAGCTTTTTGACCTCTCCTCTGTCCAGAATAAACGACAAACAGGGAAGAAGTTTGACGAAAATCTTTAGTTGCCTGCAAATAAAATTTCAGGGCACGGACGACGTCCAGATTGTGCAAAAGTCATTCCTTCTTTGAAGAAGGATTAGGGCACAATGATGGAACAACAATCTCTTGATTGATATTCTTGTTAGTGACTACCTTAGGTAAGAACCCAGGTTTAGTACGCAGAACTACCTTGTCTGAATGAAAAATCAGATAAGGAGAATCACAATGTAAGGCCGATAACTCAGAGACTCTTCGAGCCGAGGAAATAGCCATTAAAAACAGAACTTTCCAAGATAACAGCTTGATATCGATGGAATGAAGGGGTTCAAGCGGAACACCTTGCAGAACGTTAAGAACCAAGTTTAAGCTCCACGGCGGAGCAACAGTCTTAAACACAGGCTTAATCCTAGCCAAAGCCTGACAAAAAGCCTGAACGTCTGGAACTTCTGCCAGATGTTTGTGTAAAAGGATAGACAGAGCTGAAATCTGTCCCTTTAACGAACTAGCAGATAAACCCTTTTCTAAACCCTCTTGTAGAAAAGACAATATCCTAGGAATCCTAACCTTACTCCATGAGTAACTCTTGGATTCGCACCAATATAAGTATTTACGCCATATTTTATGGTAAATTTTCCTGGTAACAGGTTTCCTAGCCTGTATTAAGGTATCAATCACTGACTCCGAGAATCCACGCTTTGATAGAATCAAGCGTTCAATCTCCATGCAGTCAGCCTCAGAGAAATTAGATTTGGATGTTTGAAAGGACCCTGAATCAGAAGGTCCTGTCTCAGAGGCAGAGACCATGGTGGACAGGACGACATGTCCACTAGATCTGCATACCAGGTCCTGCGTGGCAACGCAGGCGCTATTAGAATCACCGATGCTCTCTCCTGTTTGATCCTGGCAATCAATCGAGGAAGCATCGGGAAAGGTGGAAACACATAAGCCATGTTGAAGACCCAAGGTGCTGTCAGAGCATCTATCAGCACCGCTCCCGGGTCCCTGGACCTGGATCCGTAACAAGGAAGCTTGGCGTTCTGGCGAGACGCCATGAGATCCAGATCTGGTTTGCCCCAATGATGAAGCAGTTGGGCAAACACCTCCGGATGAAGTTCCCACTCCCCCGGATGAAAGGTCTGGCGACTTAGAAAATCCGCCTCCCAGTTCTCCACGCCTGGGATGTGGATCGCTGACAGGTGGCAAGAGTGAGACTCTGCCCAGCGAATTATCTTTGAGACTTCCATCATCGCTAGAGAACTCCTTGTTCCTCCTTGATGGTTGATGTAAGCCACAGTCGTGATGTTGTCCGACTGAAACCTGATGAACCTCAGAGCTGCTAACTGAGGCCAAGCCAGAAGAGCATTGAAAATTGCTCTTAATTCCAGAATGTTTATTGGAAGGAGTCTCTCCTCCTGAGTCCATGATCCCTGAGCCTTCAGGGAATTCCAGACTGCACCCCAACCTAGAAGGCTGGCATCTGTTGTTACAATCGTCCAATCTGGCCTGCGGAAGGGCATCCCCTTGGACAGATGTGGCCGAGAAAGCCACCATAGAAGAGAATCTCTGGTCTCTTGATCCAGATTTAGCAGAGGGGACAAATCTGAGTAATCCCCATTCCACTGACTTAGCATGCACAATTGCAGTGGTCTGAGATGCAGGCGCGCAAATGGTACTATGTCCATTGCCGCTACCATTAAGCCGATTACCTCCATGCACTGAGCCACTGACGGGTGTTGACTGGAATGAAAGACACGGCAAGCATTTAGAAGTTTTGATAACCTGTCCTCCGTCAGGTAAATTTTCATTTCTACAGAATCTATAAGAGTCCCTAGAAAGGGAACTCTTGTGAGTGGCAATAGAGAACTCTTTTCTACGTTCACCTTCCACCCATGCGACCTTAGAAATGACAGAACTAACTCTGTATGAGACTTGGCAGTTTGGAAACTTGACGCTTGTATCAGAATGTCGTCTAGGTACGGAGCTACCGCTATGCCTCGCGGTCTTAGTACCGCCAGAAGAGAGCCCAGAACCTTTGTAAAGATTCTTGGAGCCATAGCTAACCAGATGGGAAGAGCTGCAAACTAGGAATGACTGTTTAGGAAGGCAAATCTTAGATACCGGTAATGATCCTTGTGAATCGGTATGTGAAGGTAGGCATCCTTTAAATCCACTGTGGTCATGTACTGACCCTCTTGGATCATGGGTAAGATGGTTCGAATAGTTTCCATTTTGAACGATGGAACTCTTAGGAATTTGTTTAGGATCTTTAAGTCCAAGATTGGTCTGAAGGTTCCCTCTTTTTTGGGAACCACAAACAGATTTGAATAGAATCCTTGCCCGTGTTCCGACCGTGGAACTGGGTGGATCCCTCCCATTAGTAAGAGGTCTTGTACACAGCGTAGAAACGCCTCTTTCTTTATCTGGTTTGCTGATAACCTTGAAAGATGAAATCTCCCTTGTGGAGGAGAAGCTTTGAAGTCCAGAAGATATCCCTGAGATATGATTTCCAACACCCAGGGATCCTGGACATCTCTTGCCCAAGCCTGGGCAAAGAGAGAAAGTCTGCCCCCCACTATATCCGTTTCCGGATCGGGGGCCCTCACTTCATGCTGTCTTAGGGGCAGCAGCAGGTTTTCTGGCCTGCTTGCCCTTGTTCCAGGACTGGTTAGGTTTCCAGCCCTGTCTGTAGCGAGCAACAGTTCCTTCCTGTCTTGGAGCGGAGGAAGTTGATGCTGCTCCTGTCTTGAAATTACGAAAGGCACGAAAATTAGACTGTTTAGCCTTTGGTTTGGCCCTGTCTTGAGGCAGGGCATGGCCCTTACCTCCAGTAATGTCAGCGATAATTTCTTTCAAGCCGGGCCCGAATAATGTCTGCCCTTTGAAAGGAATATTAAGCAATTTAGATTTAGAAGTCACATCAGCTGACCAGGATTTAAGCCACAGTGCTCTGCGCGCTTGAATGGCGAATCCGGAGTTCTTAGCCGTAAGTTTGGTTAAGTGTACTACGGCATCAGAAATAAATGAATTAGCTAGCTTAAGGGCTTTAAGCTTGTTCATAATCTCATCCAATGGAGCTGTGCTAAGGGTCTCTTCCAGAGACTCAAACCAGAATGCCGCCGCAGCAGTGACAGGCGCGATGCATGCAAGGGGTTGTAATATAAAACCTTGCTGAACAAACATTTTCTTAAGGTAACCCTCTAACTTTTTATCCATTGGATCTGAAAAAGCACAGCTATCCTCCACCGGGATAGTGGTGCGCTTAGCCAGAGTGGAAACTGCTCCCTCCACCTTAGGGACCGTCTGCCATAGGTCCCGTGTGGTGGCGTCTATTGGAAACATTTTTCTAAATATAGGAGGGGGTGAAAAGGGCACACCGGGTCTATCCCTCTCCTTGTTAACAATTTCTGTAAGCCTTTTAGGTATAGGAAAAACGTCAGTACCACAAAATATTTATCCAGCCTACATACTTTCTCTGGAATTGCAACCGTGTTACAATCATTCAGAGCCGCTAATACCTCCCCTAGTAATACACAGAGGTTCTCAAGCTTAAATTTAAAATTTGAAATCTCTGAATCCAGTTTACTTGGATCAGATCCGTCACCCACAGAATGAAACTCTCCGTCCTCATGTTCGGCAAATTGTGACGCAGTATCAGACATGGCTCTACTATTATCAGCGCACTCTGTTCTTACCCCAGAGTGATAGCGTTTACCTCTTAATTCTGGCAATTTAGATAGTACTTCAGTCATAACATTAGCCATGTCTTGCAAAGTGATTTGTATGGGCCGCCCTGATGTACTTGGCGCCACAATATCACGCACCTCCTGAGCGGGAGGCGAAGGTACTGACACGTGAGGAGAGTTAGTCGGCATAACTTTCCCCTCGTTGTCTGGTGATATTTTTTTAACATATAAAGTTTTACTTTTATTCAAAGTAACATCTATACATTGAGTGCACAAATTTCTATTGGGCTCCACATTGGCCTTTAAACATAGTGAACAAACAGATTCATCTGTGTCAGACATGTTTAAACAGACTAGCAATAACACTAGCAAGCTTGGAAAAAAACTTTTTTTAAATAAATTTACAAGCTATATAAAAAACGCTACTGCGCCTTTAAGAAACATAAAAATGTGACACAGTTGAATTAACAATGAACCAAATATGTTAAAACAACCAAATTTTAACAGAAAATGTATAAAGTTAGCAGAGGATTGCACCCACCAGCAAAAGGATGATTAACCCCTTAATACCCAAAACGGATAACAGTTGAAATAATAAACGTTTTTATCACAGTCAAACACACTGTCACAGGTCTGCTGTGACTGATTACCTCCCTCAAAACTAGTTTTGGAGACCCCTGGGCTCTGTAGAGACGTCCTGGATCATGGAGGAAGAAATAGGAAGACTGTGACTAAATTTTTACTGCGCAATAAAGCGCTAAAATAGGCCCCTCCCACTCATATTACAACAGTAGGGAAGCTCAGTAAACTGTTTTTATGCAGAAAAAAAAAACGACAGCCATGTGGTAAAAATCATGCCCATAAAGTTTTATCACCAAGTACCTCAGAAAAAACGATTAACATGCCAGTAAACGTTTTAAAATTGAAAATTATGAAGTGTTATTAATAAGCCTGCTGCTAGTCGCTTTCACTGCAGTGCAGGCTCAAATATTACTTTAATATTGACAGTATTTTCTTAGTGAAATTCCATTCCCCAGAAATACCTCAGAGTATACATACATACATATCAGCCTGATACCAGTCGCTACTACTGAATTTAAGGCTGCACTTACATTACATCGGTATTAGCAGTATTTTCTCAGTCAATTCCATTCCTTAGAAAATAATTTACTGCACATACCTCCTTGAAGGTGGGCCCTGCATGCTATCCCCTGTTCTGGTTACCTCACTCCTCAGAATGGCCGAGAACAGCAAGTGGATCTTAGTTACGACCGCTAAGATCATAGAAAACTCAGGCAGATTCTTCTTCTAAAGCTGTCTGAGAACAAACAACACACTCCGGTGCCGTTTAAAATAACAAACTTTTGATTGAAGAAATAAAAACTAAGTTTAACACACCACAGTCCTCTCACACGTCCTATCTTTAGTTAGGTGCAAGAGAATGACTGGATATGACGTAGAGGGGAGGAGCTATATAGCAGCTCTGCTTGGGTGATCCTCTTGCACTTCCTGTTAGGGAGGAGTTATAATCCCATAAGTAATGGATGACCCGTGGACTGACTACACTTAACAGGAGAAAGATGAACTTTCTAGAGTAGAGATCCCAGAAACTTTAAACTCACTTATAAAGTTAAGTACAACTCTGGACCGTAGACTACGGGAAAGGAGAGCTGAGAGAGCAACCTCTGAGACAACTATAAGACGTCCCTTTGCTTCCAGCTCAGAAAAAACATCCACCCCCATGGAAATAGGCACCATCAAAGGACCACTAGACCAGGAGAAGACTAGGAAATCTCTGTCTATATTGTGCCCACAAAGAGCATTCCGTTTCAACATGTCCATTGTTAGCTAAACAAAAGAAGGGTAAGCCTTACAAAGCAAATCCCATTCACAGTTTAGTAAACTTAACACACATGGTAATTCCTCTCTCTTTACAGTGGGACCAGACAAATATTCAGGTTAAAGGACTGATTGACTCAGGAGCATCTGAGAACTACATTGATGCAACTTATGTTGAAAACAATAAAATTCTGATAGTGTGTAAGCATAACCCAGTGTTTGTGAAATTAATTGACGGAAGACTGATACAGAAAGGACCTATAACACACCATACCATACCCATACTGATAACCACAGTTTCAGGTCACTTAGAATATCTCAGCTTTGATGTTCTACCCAACTCTATACATCCTATTATATTGGGATATACATGGTTAGTCAGACACAACGAAGTAATTTTCCAGCCTCCGGTAAAATTTAAAAGACCTTTATTGTCTCCTTGCAGGGTCCATCATACAAACAACGTTTCAAACCACAACCTGGTTCTTAATAATGATTAAGAACCAGGTTGTGGTTTAAAACGTTGTTTGTATGATGGACCCTGCAAGGAGACAATAAAGGTCTTTTAAATTTTACTGGAGGCTGGAAAATTACTTCTTTGGACTCTACATTGGGGTTTGGCTAACCCATTCCTGTGCCCCAGTACATCAGTAAAGGTGCTGTCTTCCACTACTATATTTAGTCAGACACAACCCCAGAATTGACTGGGTACAACATATAGCAACATTTGACTCACCATACTGCCAAAAAAATTGTTACCCACATTGCACTCTCTCTTTAGCTACTGCTAGTATACCTAGGTCTTATCGGGATTTGGCTGAAGTGTTCAATATGAAAGAGGCTGAAAGCTTACCTCCACATAGAACATTCGATTGCCCTATAGATATCATACCGGGATCTCAGATCCCCCATGGGAAAATATATCCATTATCCCAAACTGAATTAACATATCTAAGATCATACTTAGACGAGAATCTAAAGAAGAGATTTATCTCTCATTCTACTTCACCAGCAGCTGCTGGCATGTTCCTAGTAAAAAACAAAGATGGAACACTTCACCCAATTATCGATTACAGAGCACTAAACGCCATCACGATAAAAAAAACAGGTACCCATTGCCCTTAATCCCTGAACTTCTAGAACATCTCAATGGAGCTACTATTTACACCAAACTGGATTTGAAAGGGGCTTATAATCTTATTAGAATTAGAAAGGGGGATGAATGGAAGACAGCATTCCGAACACGTTAAGGTCTCTTCCAATACAATGTTATGCCATTTGGTCTTACAAATGCCCGCGCAACATTTCAATTCTTTATCAATGAAATATTTCATGATCTGATAGATGTTTGTGTCATAATTTATCTTGATGATATTCTAATTTATTCCAAAGATCAAGCCCAACATGAGAAACATGTACGTTGGGTATTAACGAGATTAAAAGAACACAAGCTGTTTGCTAAACAGGAAAAATGTAGTTTTCATGTTAACCACATAAAGTTCCTTGGGTATATCATAACACCAAATAAGATATAAATGGATCCAGAGAAAATTACAGCAATCCTAGACTGGCCAATACCTACTACTGTAAAGACCGTACAACACTTTATTGGATTTGCAAATTTCTACAGGAAAATTATAAAGAATTTTTCTTCAATAGTTAAACCCTTAACTCAGCTAACAAGTAAAGAACATAAATTCAAATGGACCAAAGAAGCTCAAGAAGCTTTCACTTTTCTAAAAACAGAATTTATGCTTACCTGATAAATTACTTTCTCCAACGGTGTGTCCGGTCCACGGCGTCATCCTTACTTGTGGGAATATCTCTTCCCCAACAGGAAATGGCAAAGAGTCCCAGCAAAGCTGGCCATATAGTCCCTCCTAGGCTCCGCCCACCCCAGTCATTCGACCGACGGACAGGAGGAAAAATATAGGAGAAACCATATGGTACCGTGGTGACTGTAGTTAGAGAAAATAATTCCTCAGACCTGATTAAAAAACCAGGGCGGGCCGTGGACCGGACACACCGTTGGAGAAAGTAATTTATCAGGTAAGCATAAATTCTGTTTTCTCCAACATTGGTGTGTCCGGTCCACGGCGTCATCCTTACTTGTGGGAACCAAAACCAAAGCTTTAGGACACGGATGAAGGGAGGGAGCAAATCAGGTTACCTAAACGGAAGGCACCACGGCTTGCAAAACCTTTCTCCCAAAAATAGCCTCCGAAGAAGCAAAAGTATCAAATTTGTAAAATTTGGCAAAAGTGTGCAGTGAAGACCAAGTCGCTGCCTAACATATCTGGTCAACAGAAGCCTCGTTCTTGAAGGCCCATGTGGAAGCCACAGCCCTAGTGGAGTGAGCTGTGATTCGTTCAGGAGGCTGCCGTCCGGCAGTCTCATAAGCCAATCGGATGATGCTTTTAAGCCAAAAGGAAAGAGAGGTAGAAGTCGCTTTTTGACCTCTCCTTTTACCAGAATAGACAACAAACAAGGAAGATGTTTGTCTGAAATCTTTTGTAGCTTCTAAATAGAATTTTAGAGCACGGACTACGTCCAAATTGCGTAACAAACGTTCCTTCTTTGAAACTGGATTCGGACATAAAGAAGGTACAACTATCTCCTGGTTAATATTCTTGTTAGAAACAACCTTTGGAAGAAAACCAGGCTTAGTACGCAAAACCACCTTATCTGCATGGAACACCAGATAGGGCGGAGAACACTGCAGAGCAGATAACGCTGAAACTCTTCTAGCAGAAGAAATAGCAACCAAAAACAAAACTTTCCAAGATAGTAACTTAATATCTATGGAATGTAAAGGTTCAAACGGAACCCCTTGAAGAACTGAAAGAACTAGATTTAGACTCCAGGGAGGAGTCAAAGGTCTGTAAATAGGCTTGATCCTAACCAGAGCCTGAACAAATGCTTGAACATCTGGCACAGCTGCCAGTCTTTTGTGTAGTAAGACAGATAAAGCAGAGATCTGTCCCTTTAGAGAACTTGCAGATAATCCTTTCTCCAAACCTTCTTGTAGAAAGGAGAGAATCTTAGGAATTTTTATCTTATTCCATGGGATTCCTTTGGATTCACACCAACAGATATATCTTTTCCATATTTTATGGTAAATCTTTCTAGTTACCGGTTTTCTGGCCTGAACCAGAGTATCTATCACAGAATCTGAAAACCCACGCTTTGATAGAATCAAGCGTTCAATCTCCATGCCGTCAGCTGGAGGGAGACCAGATTTGGATGTTCGAACGGACCCTGAACAAGAAGGTCCTGTCTCAAAGGTAGCTTCCATGGTGGAACCGATGACATATTCACCAGGTCTGCATACCAAGTCCTGCGTGGCCACGCATGAGCTATCAAGATCACCGAGGCCCTCTCCTGTTTGATCCTGGCTACCAGCCTGGGAATGAGAGGAAACGGTGGAAATACATAAGCTAGGTTGAAGGTCCAAGGTGCTACTAGTGCATCTACTAGAGTCGCCTTGGGATCCCTGGATCTGGACCCGTAGCAAGGAACCTTGAAGTTCTGACGAGACTCCATCAGATCCATGTCTGGAATGCCCCATAATTGAGTTAGTTGGGCAAAGATCTCCGGGTGGAGTTACCACTCCCCCGGATGGAATGTCTGACGACTCAGATAATCCGCTTCCCAGTTTTCCACACCTGGGATGTGGATCGCAGATAGGTGGCAGGAGTGATCCTCCGCCCATTGAATTATTTTGGTCACTTCCTTCATCGCCAGGGAACTCCTTGTTCCCCCCTGATGATTGATATACGCAATGGTCGTCATGTTGTCTGATTGGAATCTTATGAATCTGGCCTTTGCTAGCTGAGGCCAAGCCCTGAGAGCATTGAAGATCGCTCTTAGTTCCCGAATGTTTATCGGGAGAAGAGACTCTTCCCGAGACCATAGTCCCTGAGCTTTCAGGGATTCCCAGACCGCGCCCCAGCCCACTAGACTGGCGTCGGTCGTGACAATGACCCACTCTGGTCTGCGGAAGATCATTCCCTGGGATAGATGGTCCAGGGTCAGCCACCAACGGAGTGAATCTCTGTTCTTCTGATCTACTTGAATCATTGGAGACAAGTCTGTATAGTCCCCATTCCACTGTTTGAGCATGCACAGTTGTAATGGTCTTAGATGAATTTGTGCAAAAGGAACTATGTCCATTGCTGCAACCATCAACCCTACTACTTCCATGCACTGCGCTATGGAAGTACGTGGAACAGAATGAATAACTTGACAAGTGCTTAGAAGTTTTGACTTTCTGACCTCTGTCAGAAAAATCCTCATTTCTAAGGAATCTATTATTGTTCCCAAGAAGGGAACTCTTGTTGACGGAGACAGAGAACTTTTTTCTATGTTCACCTTCCATCCGTGTGATCTGAGAAAGGCCAGAACGATGTCTGTATGAGCCTTTGCTTTTGACAGGGACGACGCTTGTATTAGAATGTCGTCCAAGTAAGGTACTACTGCAATACCCCTCGGTCTTAGAACCGCTAGAAGGGACCCTAGTACCTTTGTGAAAATCCTTGGAGCAGTGGCTAACCCGAATGGGAGGGCCACAAACTGGTAATGTTTGTCCAGAAAGGCGAACCTTAGGAACTGATGATGTTCTTTGTGGATAGGAATATGTAGGTACGCATCCTTTAGATCCACGGTAGTCATAAATTGACCTTCCTGGATAGTGAGTAGAATCGTTCGAATGGTTTCCATCTTGAACGATGGTACCCTGAGAAATTTGTTTAGGATCTTCAAATCCAAAATTGGTCTGAAAGTTCCCTCTTTTTTGGGAACTACGAACAGATTTGAATAAAATCCCATTCCTTGTTCCTTTATTGGAACTGGGTGTATCACTCCCATCTTTAACAGGTCTTCTACACAATGTAAGAACGCCTGTCTCTTTATTTGGTTTAAGGATAAGTGAGACATGTGGAACCTTCCCCTTGGGGGTAGTTCCCTGAATTCCAGAAGATAACCCTGAGAAACTATTTCTAGTGCCAGGGATCCTGAACATCTCTTGCCCAAGCCTGAGCAAAGAGAGAGAGTCTGCCCCCTACTAGATCCGGTCCCGGATCGGGGGCTACTCCTTCATGCTGTTTTGTTAGCAGCAGCAGGCTTCTTGGCCTGCTTACCCTTGTTCCAGCCTAGCATCGGTTTCCAGGCTGGTTTGGGTTGTGAGGCATTACCCTCTTGCTTAGAGGATGCAGAATTAGAGGCCGGTCCGTTCCTGAAATTGCGAAAGGAACGAAAATTAGACTTATTCTTGGCCTTGAAAGGCCTATCTTGTGGAAGGGCGTGGCCCTTTCTCCCAGTCATGTCTGAGATAATCTCTTTCAATTCTGGTCCAAATAGAGTTTTACCTTTGAAAGGGATGTTAAGCAATTTTGTCTTGGATGACACATCCGCTGACCAAGACTTTAGCCAAAGCGCTCTGCGCGCCACGATTGCAAACCCTGAATTTTTCGCCGCTAATCTAGCTAATTGCAAAGCGGCATCTAAAATAAAAGAGTTAGCCAACTTAAGTGCGTGAACTCTGTCCATAACCTCCTCATATGGAGTCTCTCTACTGAGCGACTTTTCTAGTTCCTCGAACCAGAACCACGCTGCTGTAGTGACAGGAACAATGCACGAAATGGGTTGTAGAAGGTAACCTTGCTGTACAAAAATCTTTTTACGCAAACCCTCCAATTTTTTATCCATAGGATCTTTGAAAGCACAACTATCCTCGATAGGAATAGTAGTGCGCTTGTTTAGAGTAGAAACTGCCCCCTCGACCTTAGGGACTGTCTGCCATAAGTCCTTTCTGGGGTCGACCATAGGAAATAATTTCTTAAATATAGGGGGGGAACAAAAGGTATGCCAGGCTTTTCCCACTCCTTATTCACTATGTCCGCCACCCGCTTGGGTATAGGAAAAGCGTCGGGGTGCACCGGAACCTCTAGGAACATGTCCATCTTGCATAATTTCTCTGGAATGACCAAGTTGTCACAATCATCCAGAGTAGATAACACCTCCTTAAGCAGTGCGCGGAGATGTTCTAATTTAAATTTAAATGTCACAACATCAGGTTCAGCTTGTTGAGAAATTTTTCCTGAATCTGAAATTTCCCCATCTGACAAAACCTCCCTCATGGCCACTTCAGATTGGTGTGAGGGTATGACAGAACAATTATCATCAGAGCCATCCTGCTCTTCAGTGTTTAAAACAGAGCAATCGCGCTTTCTCTGATATGTAGGCATTTTGGATAAAATATTTGCTATGGAGTTATCCATTACAGCCGTCAATTGTTGCATGGTAATAAGCATTGGCGCGCTAGATGTACTAGGGGCCTCCTGCGTGGGCAAAACTGTTGTAGACACAGTAGGAGATGATGTAGTATCATGTTTACTCCCCTCATCTGAGGAATCATCTTGGGCAATTTCATTATCTGTGGCAGTACTGTCCTTACTTTGTTTGGACGCTATGGCACAATTATCACACAAATTTAAATGGGGAGACACATTGGCTTTCATACATATAGAACATAGCTTATCCGAAGGCACAGACATGTTAAACAGGCTTAAACTTGTCAATAAAGCACAAAAAACGTTTTAAAACAAAACCGTTACTGTCTCTTTAAATTTTAAACAGAAAACACTTTATTACTGAATATGTGAAAAAGTATGAAGGAATTGTTCAAAAATTACCAAAATTTCACCACAGTGTCTTAAAGCATTAAGAGTATTGCACACCAATTTTCAGAGCTTTAACCCTTAAAATAACGGAACCGGAGCCGTTTACAAATTTAACCCCTATACAGTCCCAGCTATAGCTTTTGCTGTGACCTAACCAAGCCCAGAGGGGAATACGATACCAAGTGACGCCTTCTAGAAACTTTTCCAGCTACTTTCAGATCCTCACACATGCATCTGCATGTCTTGCTCTCAAAAACAACTGCGCAGTAATGGCGCGAAAATGAGGCTCAGCCTACAACTGGGAAGGCCCTCCCTGACTGGAAAAGGTGTCTAACATAGTGCCTGCCGTTAAAAAACGTTCCCCAAGTTTATAAATGTGAATTATCAGCATACACATGTATAAAATGACCAAATAAAGCAATCGATTTAGCCCATAAAAGTGTCTACCAGTTTTATAGCCCATATTAAGCCCTTTATTCTGTTTGCTTGACTAAGAAAATGGCTTACCGGTCCCCATGAGGGGAAGTGACAGCCTTCCAGCATTACATGGTCTTGTTAGAAATATGGCTAGTCATACCTTAAGCAGAAAAGTCTGCTAACTGTTTCCCCCAACTGAAGTTACTTCATCTCAACAGTCCTATGTGGAAACAGCAATCGATTTTAGTTACTGTCTGCTAAAATCATCTTCCTCTCACAAACAGAAATCTTCATCCTTTTCTGTTTCAGAGTAAATAGTACATACCAGCACTATTTTAAAATAACAAACACTTGATAGAAGAATAAAAAACTACATTTAATCACCAAAAAACTCTTAACCATCTCCATGGAGATGTTGCCTGTGCAACGGCAAAGAGAATGACTGGGGTGGGCGGAGCCTAGGAGGGACTATATGGCCAGCTTTGCTGGGACTCTTTGCCATTTCCTGTTGGGGAAGAGATATTCCCACAAGTAAGGATGACGCTGTGGACCGGACACACCAATGTTGGAGAAACAATGTTTTACTACAGCACCTGTATTAAGTATGCCTGATTATAACTTAAAAATTCATTTTGGAAGTAGATGCCTCAAACACTAGAATCGGTGCAGTACTATCCCAAATTGATAGTAAAACCGCTGACTCCCATCCAATAGAATTTTATTCCAGGGCATTAACAGCAGCAGAAAATAACTATTGTGTCGGCGACAAAGAGTTACTGGCAATAAAATGTTCACTTGAACATTGGAGGCACCTCCTTGAAGGCTCTAAGGAAGCCTTCATAATTTACACAGATCACAAGAATTTAGAGTACATCAAAAGAAACAAAACCTTAACAGCCCGCCAGGTAAGATGGTCCTTATTCCTAGACCGTTTTAATTTTTTCATAACTTACAGACCTGGACACCAAAATACTAAAGCTGACGCTTTATCCCATCAATTTGACTCCACTCCTGAACAGGAGATCATAGTACCCACTATTCCTCCTGAGAAAATTTTGGGAAACCTTACCACATTAGAGGAAGAAGTACTAGAGGCGTTAAAAAACGAGAGTAATCCACCTAACTCCTGTAACAAAGACACAACCACAGGTTTATTGTATCATGAAAACAAATTATACATACCTGAAACATTAAGGAAAGTTGTTCTAGGTCATACCCATGATAGTACCATGTCTGGACACTTAGGCACACAAAAAACTATAGATTTAACTAAAAGGAATTTCTGGTGGCCTCACTTAGAACAATATATATATATAACTACATCACCACCTGTGATATTTGTGCTCGTAACAAACTGGAACACAAAAAACCTGTAGGTTTACTCATGCCTCTGCCGATCCCTGATAAGTCTTGGTCCACTATATCTATGGACTTCATAGTAGATTTACCCATGTCACAACATTTCAACACCATACTTGTTATAGTAGATCATTTAACAAGGTTGGCACATTTTGTACCACTTAAAGGACTTCCGACTGCTAAAGTTACCGCAAAAGTATTTATAGATTCTGTTGTTCGCTTACATGGGTTACCCACTAATATCATCACTGACAGAGGTACTCAATTTACCTCCTCCTTTTGGGGATCTTTATGGCAGTTATTACGTATCAATTCTAGATACTCCACAGCATTTCACCCTCAAACAAAAGGTCTAACAAAAAGGTTAAAACAGTCCATAGAACAGTATTTGAGGTGTTATATCACATATCTCCAAGACAATTGGGAGTCATACCTCCCCATGGTGGAGTTTTCGTATAACAACTCAAAATTAACTTCTATAAAAATGTCACCATTTTTCGCCACATACGGGTATCATTCAAACATCATATCATTATCTAATACCGAGGTTAACTCCCCTAGTGCATCAGATTACTCATTGAATTTGCAGAAAATAATGGAACTACTTAAATCCCATCTGACTGAAGCTAAATAACACCAAAAACACAGACCAAGACCTAACTTTAAAGTAGGTGACCAGGTATTACTATCCACTAAACACCTCAAACTACACCTACCAAGCAAAAAATTGGCTAACCAATTCATAGGTCCCTTTGTTGTCAATAAAATTGCCAATCCTAACGCAATTGGATTACATCTACCTAAGGATTACAAGATACACACAACTTTTCATGTATCATTGTTGAAACCCTATGGGTCGGATGACCAAAGACTTAATTTAAATACACCCCCACCAATACTTGTCAACGATCAGGAACAGTTTGAAGTCCAAAACATTCTAGACTCTAGAATCAACCGAAACAAATTGGAGTATTTAATTAGGTGGAAAGGTTATGGACCGGAAGAGGATTCTTGGCAATCACATACTGACATACATGCCCCTCATTTACTCAAGAAGTTCCACCTTCGATATCCTCTCAAACCCCGAGTGGAATCCCCAGGGGTGATTCCTTAAGGAGGGGGATATGCGATATACCTTTAAAGGTATATCCCCTCCCATTTTGCTACCATCCAATTTAAGGGAGTCCTTTACACTTTAACCCTGCCTGAAAATTGTAGCACCTTGTGTTACTAGCTAAAGTTCTGCTTATTTAGTTGTTATTTCTTCAGGTCTAACTTTAGACTATCTGGGACAGAATTGTCTTATATTTTGAGTTCCTGTTTATAGAAATGCTAACCTTCGTATTTGCTTAATCTCCTTTTTGTCCTCTTGGAGCTATTTGTGTTAAGCTTTGACCGGCTTCTCCTTGGATCACTCCTCCAGCTGTTACCCAAGACGGAACTACTTTCCCCGGCGTTCCGGATGTTAGCCACACTAACACCGGACTTCTCTGTGAACGGAGCAGTACGTATATGAGGAATTTGTTGGTTTAAGGTATCGTTCTCACTATTAACTTGCTGGATTTACTTGTAACCCCTCCTCAGCTACCTTGGGTCATAACTACTCAGCCGTATTACCGTAACTCTGATCATACTTATGCTCGCTTGACTCTGCATTTGTATCACACTTGTTGCATTTGCCAGTAACCTTTATGCTTGTTCTCCCTTACGCAAAATTCATCAGATATCATATATATGTTGTGGTACTTTGGCAGCATTTAAGGAAACCACTTTGCTTGCATAAGTATGTATGAGAGAGTGTCTGGACTTTGTACATATTTTAGTGTGAACGGTTGTGTGAGTGTGTGAAGACAGTTCTAATCCAGACTACGGATTTCTCATCTCATCTAAAAGCTGGGCTTATACTATCTGAAAACCTTTGGCAAGAGGTTTTGCACTGATTCTGTTTAACCCTTTCTTATCTGGAATCTGGGTTAATATTACTTGATTGAATTCTAAAGGACATATACCAACTTGTTATCTTAAGGATATTAACTGCTTGATCACTAAGCATCTTTTCTCTATACAATCCAGTTGAAGATTTATTTTATATTAACCCTCACCTATTTGAATTCTTCATCATTAAAGTGTCTCACTCTATATCCCCCAGATATCATAGCCATTGATACCTGGTGGGTACTAATTAAGAGCTACACTACCTTATAGGTAGACTCTGTATAAGGTAAACTCAGGTTGAGTTATTATATAATTTCACTCATATACCACACCAGGCCTCGCCCTGCTTAACTTCCGAGATCAGACAGGATCGGGTGCATTCAGGGCAGAGTGGAGGTGGACAGGTTGATCCACAGACAGTTCTTATCATAAGAGAGAAAAAAGAAATACTGATTTTCACAAGAAAAACAGGATAACTAAATATATGGCATATAATATATATGCTATGTATAATAAAAATTAGATCATATCAGTGACTTAAGGCACTTAAATAACTAATTGTCTTACATGCTACCAACTGAACAGTAATCTCTTGCTATGAAAGAAATTGAAAGCATGCAACATACAGTACACATTATAAATATCTTAAATAATATATTAACTTTGCTGACATTGAACTTCCAGCAAAAGGCGGTCATACCAGTAAAACAAAATGTGTATGAGAAAAAAAACCGATATCAAATCAGACAAAATAGATGTCACAGAAAGACATCCAGCCCCATCAAATGAAAAAAACAACTCAGGAGATGTAGGGCACCTCAAAATAATAAGGATTTTAATTTGTAGTCCTATAAATAAAATAAGATTAATATACTTGTGTGCTAACAACACTAGGAATAATACAGTCACAGAAATATAATACATCTCACCTAAATATGGGAGACAAAAACAGATTTCTAAAATAAAACATAGAAATAAATATATTAGTGTCCGAAAAACACTAATAAATAGAGCAAGTAACATGAAAAACATGTCACGGTATAAAAATCACTTCAATATGATAAAACTTACTTGATAGTATTTCTAAAAATATAGAAATAACTATAATTTTAGTATTTAGCGCTGCAGAATCTGAAGGTGTTCCACAAATACCTGATAATAAAAATAATCATAGTGTCCTAAAACACTAATAAGTGAAGTATGACACATTGAAACTATACAAGTCACTGAAATAAAACATCTTTTATAAAGATGTAACTATAACAGAGCAGCAATCTCCTAAGAAAGAGATTGATAAAGCCCGCAAACTGAATAGATAAAAGAAGGTTCCTCAGGGAGACATGGCTAAAAACAAATGAGCCTGCCTTAACCTTTAGTAGCCACTAGAGTGCGGTAAAAACTAGGTACAGTACTGACAGGAGAAAAAAACATCCTGAAAAGAAATACAAGCTTCTGATTGTAAATAAAAACAAATCTCCAACATCCCTTTTATTCCTCATTCTCACTGTGACAATAGTCATACATGTACACAACACTAGAGAGAACCATACATTCTATAGAGAGACACTATATAAAAAAGCATCTTTAGACATAGGGCCCAGGAAGGTGGGGACCTTGTTGTGGTCCTGGGCTTGATCCTTCTGCGCCAAATGTAACTGACTTCCCCCAGTTTTGCTTTTAAACATTATGGTGAATCTGCTGGCAAATGATAGATATATATATATATATATATATATATATATATATATATATATATCCAATAACAGAAAGCACTCCAGAAGTCTTGTTAATATATCACCTTTAATCGTGAACGTTTTCGGGCTACAAACAGCCCGTCCTCAAACTTACAAGGACGGGCTGTTTGTAGCCCGAAAACGTTCACGATTAAAGGTGATATATTAACAAGACTTCTGGAGTGCTTTCTGTTATTGGATATATCGTGTTTTTGTTAGCACCCGAAGCTGCTGTACTAGGAGGATCTGGAGTGCACTTTGTTTGTACACATATATATATATATATATATATATATATATATATATATATATATATATATATATATATATATATATATATATATATATATATATATATATATATATACATACATACATAAACACACACACGTATATAGACACAGAAACTGATAAACTGGCTATTAAGACCCAATACACAAAAACTGAGAATGCTGAATGAATTACTAACGAGTTACAATAGACAGTAAAACTGCTTTACAATGGCTCTTTTGAATTACAAACCAATTGCTGAAACTGGATATCAAGGCACCAAGAAACTTAAATAATGCATAGTTGTATTGTTAAAATTATAAATCATGTTTGAAATAATATATATTATTATTATTTTTTTATTGCTATGTAGCTATTTTATATAAATATTAATATGCTTGCTTATATGTATAGTATATAATATGAAATATAATTAATATAAAAAAAAAATTTATGTTTTGTAGCCATTTTATATAAAAATATATTAATATGCTTGCTTATATTAATAATATGTAAGATGAAATATAGTAAATATAAAATTATTTCTAGGGCTTGCAGATCGCAATACTCTGTCCAAAAGCAAAAATACATTTTAATATTCACCGACTAAAAAAACATCACAAAAAACAGCTTGGACTGAAAACAGGAGAATATAATGGCCAGTAAGGTTTCATGAAAGCTACATTTGTTGCAATTGTTACTAGTAATCACACTAGGTTCACTGGTTAGTGTTGTATATTAACCTATTATGATGCTGAAATGTTAATTTCTACAAAGGAGAGGGGTCTAGATGTATATACATTAATAAAAGCAAAACTTACACTTTCAGGTTGGACTGCAACATTCTGTGCTTTCTTGGATACTTTCTTCCTGTTAATTAAATAAAAGTGTTATGCAAACCCAGACAAATAAATATTCTACAGTGTAACTATTTTGCTTACAGTGGGGCATACAGCAGGTAATCATATAGACATCTTAGGAAGCCAGTCATTACCTAACACTCTCAATTAACCCCTAATGACCACAGCACTTTTCCATTTTTTGTCCGTTAATGACCAGGGCTATTTTTACATTTTTGCGGTGTTTGTGTTTAGCTGTAATTTTCCTCTTACTCATTTACTGATCCCACACATATTATATAACGTTTTTCTCGCCATTAAATGGACTTTCTAAAGATACCATTATTTTCATCATATCTGATCATTTTTATAAAATATGAGGAAAAAATAAGAAAAAAAAAAAAACACACCTTTTCTAACTTTGACCCCCAAAATCTGTTACACATCTACAACCACCAAAAAACACCTATGCTAAATAGTTTCTACATTTTGTCCTGAGTTTAGAAATACCCAATGTTTACATGGCATTTACTTTTTTTTGCAAGTTATAGGGCAATAAATACAAGTAGCACTTTGCTATTTCCAAACCACTTTTTTTTCAAAATTAGCGCTAGTTACATTGGGACACTGATATCTTTCAGGAATCCCTGAATATCCCTTGACATGTATATATTTTTTTTTTTTAGAAGACATCCCAAAGTATTGATCTAGGCCCATTTTGGTATATTTCATGCCACCATTTCACTGCCAAATGAGATTAAATAAAAACAATTGTTCACTTTTTCACAAACTTTAGGTTTCTCACTGAAATTATTTACAAACAACTTGTGCAATTATGGCATAAATGGTTGTAAACGCTTCTCTGGGATCCCCTTTGTTCAGAAATAGCAGACATATATGGCTTTGGCGTTGCTTTTTGGTAATTAGAAGGCAATTTTAAGCAACTTCCTAATTTACTCCTATAATCAAATTTTCTTTGATCTCTTGGTATCTTTATTTGAAAAAGCAGGAATGTAAGCTTAGCAGCCGGCCCATTTTTTGTTCAGAACACTGGATAGCACTTGCTGATTGGTGGCTACATTTAGCCACCAATCAGCAAGCACAACCCAGGTTCTTAAAGTGAATGTCAACTTTCAAGAATGAGTGCCCGGTTTTTAAAAATACTATTAAAAACAGGGGCACTTTCATACATGAAAGTTTACATTTCACAGGTTTTGTTAAAATACTTACCTTTTCTTCTTCAAGCCGGAGAAGCGATTCCCCCTCCTCCCACTCGTCTCTTCTTACATCAGCAATGACAAATACGGCATCCTCTAATCACGGTAATTTTATTACTTAACTATCCTGCATCCCACAGAGTGTAATCTCTTCTGCTGGCTGTGTATACTTAGGCTATTTAATAGCCTATACTCCAGTATTAATTTGTTCAGTGTAGGTGGCGATACCACAGGCTAAATCAGCTATTTCAAATGCTGAAATAGGAGTAAAGGAGCTACTTGTAACCAATTTAATACACTCTAGCAGGTTAAAAGGATCATTGGGAATAATTTAAAGGGGAACTTTTTTGGGTGAACTGTCCCTTTAACTGAGCTTTTCTGTCCAGGACTAGTAGTGCTCTGTGGCTCCCAAACATTACTTTAACTATGTATTTAACTTCGTTGTAGGGCTAGAATACAAGTGGTGATCTAACGTTAGTGTGTGTACAGTTATTATTATTATCTGTTATTTGTATAGCGCCAACAGATTCCACAGCTCTATAAACAAAGGGGGAGTACAACAAAACAAATATAGGGATCAAATGGGTAGAGGGCCCTGCCAAGCGTTGCACTGTTGTAGTCAGCTCTTAAGGTGATCTACAAACAGCTGGACTCTTAGGCTTACATGCTAAGGGTGTTGAGGGGATAGCAGTGGAGGAGAGGAACTGGTATAAAGTAAGGTTAGCATAGGTTGTATGCATCCCTGAACAGTAGAGTCTTTAGGGAGTGCTTGAAGCTTTCAAAACTAGGGGAGAGTCTTGTGGAGCGAGGCAGAGAGTTCCACAAGATGGGAGCCAGTCTGGAGAAGTCCTGTAAATGGGAGTGCAATGAGGTAACCAGAGAGGAGGAGAGGAGGAGGTCATGAGCAGAGCGAAGGGGACGGGAGGGAGAGTATCTGGAGACAAGGTATGAGATATAGGGGGGGGAGCAGTGCATTTGAGGGCTTTGTATGTCAGAGTGAGAATTTTGTGGGGCATGCAGGGTAGGGGTAATGATGGAGTTATCGACAGTTATAGAGAGATTGGGGGTGGAGATTTTGGAAAAAGCGGGGAAAATGAGGAGCTCAGTTTTGGAGAGATTTAGCTTGAGGTAGTGAGAGGACATCTAGGAAGAGATGTGAGAAAGACAGTTAGTGACATGGGTTAGCAAGGAAGGAGATAGGTCTGGTGCAGAGAAGTAGATTTGGGTGTCGTCGGCATATAAATGATATTGGAAACCGTGGGACTTTATTAGGGAACCTAGTGATGACGTGTAAATTGAGAAGAGAAGGGGACCGAGGACAGAGCCTTGCGGTACTCCGACAGAAAGTGGTGACGGGCAGAGGAGGCACCAGAGAAGGCTACATTAAAGGTATGGTTTGACAGGTAGGAAGAGAGCCACGAAAGGACTGTGTCACAGATGCCGAAGGATTGGAAGGTTTGGAGCAAGAGAGGGTGGTCAACAGTGTCAAAGGCTGCGGACAGATCAAGGAGGATAAGCAGAGAGAAGTGGCCTTTTAATTTGCTGTAAGTAGGTCGTTGGTAACCTTAACATTAGCTGTCGCTGTGGAGTGATGGGGACAAAATCCAGATTGCAATGGGTCAAGAAGGGAGTTTAACGTAAGGAAATGGGAGAGGCGTGCATATACTAGTTTTTCGAGAAGCTTTGAGGCAAGAGGGAGGAGAGAAATAGGGTGGTAGTTGCATGGGGAGGTAGGATCAAGGGAAGGTTTTTTGAGGATAGGTGTGACCAGTGCATGTTTCAGCGATGAGGGAAATATACCGGTGCTGAGGGAGAGGTTGAAAATGTTGAAATATCCCACCTGCGCTAACTTGCACTAATATTGCAGGTTGAAAGTCAACACGACTGCACAATTGCAAACTAGGGTTTCAGCGAGAGCAAAAAGTGTTACTTTTTCTTTTTCAGTTTGCTCGCTCCATTGAAGTCTATAGGGAGAAGACATTAACGCAGCTGCCATATTCATAGTCCTGATCTTAGCGTGCGTTGGCTTTCGCTCACGCGCAAAAAAATTACGTTCAACTAATACAAATTTAAAGTTAACTTCTGCCGGTGTTTGCTTGCGAGCAAAAGAGCTAAATAGTGCACCACTAGTAATCTGGCCCATAGTATTAAAGAATCTTTAATTTTTAAATAATATATTCTAAAAAATTATAATAAGACTATAATGGACCTTTAAGTGTATGAAAACTGCCCATAACGGTAAAAGTCCTTATAGTGTTTTGTTTTTTTAATTAAAAATATTTACTAATCATTGAAAATATGAATAGGTTATATTACAGATTTCTCCCATGTAAACACAACAGGATAACCATGAAGTCAACTTTGCTTCAGAAACATATTGAATAATTTTGTGGCTTCCTTGCACTTACCTTGCATTATTTTTTGAAGGCTTCTTCTTTTGGGGCATCTTCTTTCTTCCTGCAAAAAGAAGATAGAGCTACGATCATGCAAAATAAATAAAATAGTGATGAATAATGCCCCTAAATAATTCTACTGGTGTTATCTGCAAAATGTGGGTTGGAACACTACTTTCTCAAAAGCAAAAGACTAAGAAAGGAACAATTCAATGCTTATAAAATTAAAAGGACCATTGAAAACAGTACAATTGCATCATCAAGAAGTGGATAATAAGGAGACAATGTAATAACGCTTACTCTGAAGTTTAAATGAACAGTAGAAGTTCAAAAAGTATTTCAATTAGCCTTCCCCTCTTTGTCATGTGACAGTCATCGGCCAATCACTGCCTCGTATATGTATAAACTGTGAACTAATGCCTCAGAAACTGTGTATAGAAAAATCTAAGGCCCCAGCATTATGATTAAACAATTTGACACTACTCCTTGCTATTCCAATTTGCCCCTCCACTTCTCTGCAACAGCCTCATTCAATCTTGTAAAATATTTTCTTAAGGAAAATCTGTTCCTATGGATATAATAGCCCTAAGCCTGAGGGACAAATTGTAACTCAACTAACCTAACATTCAGACTGCCCAACAAAACAATCTCACGTCAAGCTCATGGTTTAGTAAAAAACACAATCTCACTGTGTAAAAAAATGCATCTCACGGAATAGAAGAAAAAAAAGGATTCAAGAATAACTGTTTGTGTGAAAAATGTTGGACAATATCATATACAAAAGCAATAAAAGTATATATTAAATTATGATTTTGCCCTTAAAATACTGCTTTAAAAAAAATACACATTAATGTTCATGTCTTTTGCCAAAAGCGGTGCATTAATTTGTATACCACGAAATCAACTTAGACATAGTTAGAATTGTTTTAAAGGGACATGGAAGTCAACATTAAACTTTCACAATTCCAAAAGAGCATACAATTTTAAAAAATATTTTCAATTTATTTCTGTAATCAAATGTATACAAGGGCCAGCTGGTGTTATTTACTACCTCATTAGTGGGAGCTTTAGAGTGCAGTAGCTTCAACCCCAGGTAGTGCTGTATAGCAAGAAGCACTGTCAAATGTTTGAGTTTATACACAATTTGAGAGTGGCTATATTTTGGATAACAGGCATCCAAACAGTCTGTGTGTGAATAGTAGTAAGTGAAGGCAGAGTGTTGTGCGTTTCACCAAGCATGCCTGCTGCAGCCTCCTTCTACAGGTTGCTTTCACAGATTTTCACATATTTCACAGGGTAGCATCTAGTATAAAAGGGGTTGGTGTAATGACCGATCCAAATTACTAACAAATGGCTTGAGATGCAGTCAGAAAACGTGTTTTGTGAGTCCCATAGAAAGTTAAAGTGAATGTAAACTTTGAGGAATGAGTGCCCGGTTTTTAATAATCCTATTAAAAACAGGGACACTTTCATTAATCAAACTTTAAATTACACTGCTTTTGTTAAAATACTTACGTTTTCTTTCTGCAAGCTGCTCCAGCGCTTCTCCAGCCTGTAGCAAGCCTCTTCTTATGTCAAGAATGACGATTCCGGCATCCTCCAATCACGGCTTCCCCCCCCCCCAGGGGAATCATTGCCTAAAGCAACACAGTGATTGGTGGAAGGCCGGAATCTCATCATTTCTGACGTCGGCAGAGGCTTGCGACCGGCGGAGGAAATGCTGGAGCTGCTTGCAGAAAGAAAAGGTAAGTATTTTAAAAAAAAGCTGTGAAATTAAAATTTTGATGAATGAAAGTGCCCATGTTTATAATAGGATTATTAAAAACCAGGCACTGATTCATCAAAATTTACATTCAGTTTAAGGAATTTGCTATGTAAACATTATGCTCAGTAAGAGGGTGTGAAAAAAGAAAAGGGGTTTTAGCAACAGGATTTTGTCTGAGCCATTTTTCAATTTCTTTCCCTTAAGGACCAGGGCTATTTTTACATTTCTGCTGTGTTTGTGTTTAGCTGTAATTTTCCTCTTACTCATTTACTGTACCCATACATATTATATACCGTTTTTCTCGCCATTAAATGGACTTTCTAAAGATACCATTATTTTCATCATATCTTATAATTTACTATAAAAAAATTATAAAATATGAGGAAAAGATGGAAAAAAAAACACTTTTTCTAACTTTGACCCCCAAAATCTGTTACACATCTACAACCACCAAAAAACAACCATGCTAAATAGTTTCTAAATTTTGTCCTGAGTTTAGAAATACCCAATGTTTACATGTTCTTTGCAAGTTATAGGGCAATAAATACAAGTAGCACTTTGCTATTTCCAAACCACTTTTTTTCAAAGTTAGTGCTAGTTACATTGGGACACTGATATCTGTCAGGAATACCTGAATATCCCTTGACATGTATATATTTTTTTAGCAGACATCCCAAAGCATTGATCTAGGCCCATTTGGGTATATTTCATGCCACCATTTCACCGCCAAATGAGATCAAACAAAAAAAATTGTTCACTTTTTCACAAACTTTAGGTTTCTCACTGAAATTATTTACAAACAGCTTGTGCAATTATGGCATAAATGGTTGTAAACACTTCTCTGGGATCCCCTTTGTTCAGAAATAGCAGACATATATGGCTTTGGCGTTGCTTTTTGGTAATTAGAAGGCCGCTAAATACCGCTGCGCACCACACGTGTATTATGTCCAGCAGTGAAGGGGTTAATTAGGGAGCATGTAGGGAGCTTCTAGGGTTAATTTTAGCTTTAGTGAAGTAGACAAACCCAAGTATTGATCTAGGCCCATCTTGGTATATTTCATGCCACCATTTCACCGCCAAATGAGATCAAATGAAAAAAAAACGTAAAATTTTTCACAATTTTAGGTTTCTCACTGAAATTATTTACAAACAGCTTGTGCAATTATGGCACAAATGGTTGTAAAAGCTTCTCTGTGACCCCCTTTGTTCAGAAATAGCAGACATATATGGCTTTGGCGTTGCTTCTTGGTAATTAGAAGGCCGCTAAATGCAGCTGCGCACCACACGTGTATTATGCCCAGCAGTGAAGGGGTTAAGTAGGGAGCTTGTAGGGAGCTTGCAGGGTTAATTTTAGCTTTACTGTAGAGATCAGCCTCCCACCTGACATATCACACCCCCTGATCCCTCCCAAATAGCTCTCTTCCCTCCCCCACCCCACAATTGTCTCCGCCATCTTAAGTACTGACAGAAAGTCTGCCAGTACTAAAATAAAAGGTATTTAAAAAAAAATTTTTTTTTGCATATTTACATATGCTAATGTTTAGGATCCCCCCTTAGCCCCCAACCTCCCTGATCCCCCCTCAAACAGCTCTCTAGCCCTCCCCCTCTAATGTATTGTTAGCCATCTTGGTTACTGGCAGCTGTCTGCCAGTACCCAGTTTACAATAAAATATATTTTTTTATTATTTTTTTTTATAATTTTTCTGTAGTGTAGCTTGCCCCCCACCTCCCTCCCTCCGAGATCCCTTAGATCATTTTTATTATTTTTTTTTTCCCCCACTTTCTGTTCACATTTTTTCTGCAGTGTAGCGGTTCCCACCCGCTCCCTACCCGTTCCAGGCTCCCGTGCGCATGCCCCATGCACGTGCACGCTCCCGTGCGTGCGCCCCGGCGATCCCGCCCACGATCCCGCCCCCTCCACATCACATGGCCCATCGATGGCCGACCACCCACCTCCCAGACTGGCTCCCACCCACCAACGATACCAGCCATCGATGTCCGGTGCAGAGAGGGCCACAGAGAGGCTCTCTCTGCATCAAATGGCCAAAGAGAGTTATTGCAGGATGCCTCGATGTCGAGGCATCACTGCAATAACCGGAAAGCAGCTGGAAGCAATCAGGATCACTTCCAGCCGCTTTAAACCCTAATGTCGTACAGGGTACGTCGCTGGTCTTTAAAGACCAGGTTGTGTGCGACGTACCCTGTATGACATGCGTCGTTAAGGGGTTAAAGTCAGGGCAGCTAAGACTATAAACTAATGTTATAAGCTTACTAACCCAACCTAATACTGTTATCTTCATAAACACGCTGCATAATGTCATGCTCCATACTGTAACTGTGAGATAATTATATTATTAAATGGATATGAAACCCCAATGTTTCCTTTCATGATTCAGATAGTGTGCAAGTTTAAAGGGACAATCTACATATTATTCCTCTTAAAGTCTTACCTTAGATTAAGATGCAAATAGCCTCCTGCACACCTTTCTATATCATGCAGCCGGAACAGTAAAAAAGTTATTTTAAAATGAATATTGTTTCTGGCCTCTTACATCACGATCTGGGCTGCATTTTTGCAATCTGCTGAATATCATTGACAGTCTGTTGAATCAAACTAGTGAGCCTTTTGTGACTGGATGCCATATGCAGCCCAGATCATGATGTCATCAGTGGGAAGAATTTGGCTGCCATTTCAATATGGCCAGAAACAATATCCATTTTAAAATAACTTTTTTACCATTCCTGCTGCATGATATAGAAAAGGTGCAGGAAGTCTTTAAGATGACCAATGTGTAGACTGTCCCTTTACAAAAAACATTCTAATTTACTATTATTATACATTTTTCTTTGTTCTCTTGGTATTTTTATTTGAAAAGCAGGAATGTAAGTTTAGGAGCCGGACCATTTTTGGTTCAGAACCTGGGTAGCACTTGCTGATTGGTGGCTAAATGTATCCCTTTAACTTAATCCCAGCTAAAATATCTGCAAGTCAGGGCACCTGCTATTTTTTGCCATTGTTCTTTTTTAAGTTGTTAAACATCTTTAATAAATTAAGATAGATAGATAGATAGATAGATAGATAGATAGATAGATAGATAGATAGATAGATAGATAGATTAACGGTTGTATAATTATTCAGACATCTATCACGTTTACTCAAAACAGCAACAACAAAAAATTCCACTCATCATCCCTTTTTTGTAACATTCTTTCAACAGTTTAAAAGTATTATACCCTCTCCAAGAGCTGGCAGTGTGCATAATAACCTCAAGTACATTCATTTATGACTGAACTTTACATAATAATTCATTGCCTACCACTTCTTTCTCTATAACAAACCTACCCTCTAGTGGACACCTATGGGATTACAAGATCCATATAAAAGTAGTTTTAGGGAACCACATAAAAATGAAAATGTCTGCTAAAATGTAATAAGCCAAAGTCTCGTCCTCGCCCTGTCAAATAAGAGCTCAGTAACACTATAAGAACCAACACAATCATAGGAATGCAGAACAACTAAAGAAAAAACTCCAGCCACGTTTAACCTAGACACAGAGGTAAGTAGAATTTTTATATGCATACTTACAATCAGTTCCGCAGCTTCCGCTAACTTTAAAGCAAACCCGGTATCACTTTTTTTAACCCCCGGATAATTTAATAATTTTCAACCGCCTATTAATGAGCGCATGCGTGACACAATGACATATTGCGCGTTCATTGGGTCAACTCAACTTCAGTCTACACTGAGCGTGCGCCTAAGAAGAAGACGGGCATGCGCGTTACATGGTCTGCGTCTGTGAGAAAAGTGTTTTTCGGTTTGGTTTATTTTGGGGAAGTAGTCGATAAAAGAAAACCGCATAAGTGGCGACAAAAAAGTGTAGCAATGTGAAGGGAAGTTTTGTAACACAGGAGAGTACAATCTGTTTACGTTTGCGGAGAAACAAATACATTTTGTCAGAGCTAGTGTGTGCTATTTGCTATGTGAATTGTTTGGCAGTTAAAGAGACAGGGCACTATATTTTTTTTCTCTCATCTTTAAAGTGTTCCCAGTGATCAATTTTACCTGCTGGAGTGAATTAAATTGTTATAGCTCCAATACCTTTATTTGTCATTTGAAATTAGCTGCTTTTGTCTGATGTATCCGCACCTATACTGAACAATTCACTGCTAAGCCTTTTTTACGGGATGTACTAAAAGGAATGACAAGGGTGAATGACAAAATGGAATGCCCATAGACTTTAATGGGATGTAAAATTAAAAGTGTTGAAGCAACAAAACTATGATACATATCAAATCGATATTTACCAGATATGTTCCCCAGGTACAGTAGTATATTCTGAAAGTGAGATTACTTCAGATTATAGCTGCTTTCTATGGAATGACAAGGGTGAATGACATAATGGAATGCCCATAGACTATAATGGGATTAAATTTAAAAGTGCTATAGAAACTAAACTATGATACATATCAACTAGATATTTACCTACCAGATATGTTCCCCATGTACAGTAGCATATTCTGAAAGTGAGATTACATCAGATTATAGCTGCTTTCTATGGAATGACAAGGGTGAATGACAAAATGGAATGCCCATAGACTATAATGGGATTACATTTAAAAGTGCTATAGAAACTAAACTATGATACATATCAACTAGATATTTACCAGATATGTTCCCCAGGTACAGTAGCATATTCTGAAAGTGAGATTACATTAGATTATAGCTGCTTTCTATGGAATGACAAGGGTGAATGACAAAATGGAATGCCCATAGACTATAATGGGATTAAATTTAAAAGTTCTATAGAAACTAAACTATGATACATATCAACTAGATATTTACCAGATATGTTCCCCAGGTACAGTAGCATATTCTCAAAGTGAGATTACTTCAGATTATAGCTGCTTTCTATGGAATGACAAGGGTGAATGACAAAATGGAATGCCCATAGACTATAATGGGATTACATTTAAAAGTGCTATAGAAACTAAACTATGATACATATCAACTAGATATTTACCAGATATGCTCCCCAGGTACAATAGCATATTCTGAAAGTGAGATTACTTCAGATTATAGCTGCTTTCTATGGAATGACAAGGGTGAATGACAAAATGGAATGCCCATAGACTATAATGGGATTACATTTAAAAGTGCTATAGAAACTAAACTATGATACATATCAAATAGATATTTACCAGATATGTTCCCCAGGTACAGTAGCATATTCTGAAAGTGAAATTACTTCAGATTATAGCTGTTTTCTATGGAATGACAAGGGTGAATGACAAAATGGAATGCCCATAGACTTTAATGGGATGTAAAATTAAAAGTGTTGAAGCAACAAAACTATGATACATATCAACTAGATATTTACCAGATATGTTCCCCATGTACAGTAGCATATTCTGAAATGAGATTACATCAGATTATAGCTGCTTTCTATGGAATGACAAGGGTGAATGACAAAATGGAATGCCCATAGACTATAATGGGATTACATTTAAAAGTGCTATAGAAACTAAACTCTGATACATATCAACTAGATATTTACCAGATATGTTCCCCAGGTACAGTAGCATATTCTGAAAGTGAGATTACTTCAGATTATAGCTGCTTTCTATGGAATGACAAGGGTGAATGACAAGATAGAATGCCCATAGACTATAATGGGATTAAATTTAAAAGTGCTATAGAAACTAAACTATGATACATATCAAATAGATATTTACCAGTTATGTTCCCCAGGTACAGTAGCATATTCTGAAAGTGAGATTACTTCAGATTATAGCTGCTTTCTATGGAATGACAAGGGTGAATGACAAAATGGAATGCCCATAGACTTTAATGGGATGTAAAATTAAAAGTGTTGAAGCAACAAAACTATGATACATATCAACTAGATATTTACCAGATATGTTCCCCATGTACAGTAGCATATTCTGAAATGAGATTACATCAGATTATAGCTGCTTTCTATGGAATGACAAGGGTGAATGACAAAATGGAATGCCCATAGACTATAATGGGATTACATTTAAAAGTGCTATAGAAACTAAACTATGATACATATCAACTAGATATTTACCAGATATGTTCCCCAGGTACAGTAGCATATTCTGAAAGTGAGATTACTTCAGATTATAGCTGCTTTCTATGGAATGACAAGGGTGAATGACAAAATGGAATGTAAAATTAAAAGTGTTGAAGCAACAAAACTATGATACATATCAACTAGATATTTACCAGATATGTTCCCCAGGTACAGTAGCATATTCTGAAAGTGAGATTACTTCAGATTATAGCTGCTTTCTATGGAATGACAAGGGTGAATGACAAAATGGAATGCCCATAGACTATAATGGGATTACATTTAAAAGTGCTATAGAAACTAAACTGATACATATCAACTAAGTGTTTCTCAACAGCCGGGCCGCGGCCCACTACCGGGCCACGATGGCCCTGCTGGTGGGCCGCGACCCGACATTGCCTTATAGTGGGTTAATTTTATAATTCATTGGTGTCAGTAGGATATTAATATGGATCCCACTGACACCAATTAATTATTACATAATTAAACCACTGTAAAAGAGGGAGGGGAGAGAGAGAGAGAGAGAGAGAGAGAAAAAGAGAGGGAGGAGAGAGAGAGAAAGAGATGGAGGAGATGGAGAGAGGGGGGAGGAGATAGATAGAGAGAGAGAGAGAGGGGGGGGGGAGGAGAGAGAAAGAGACAGGGGAGGAGAGAAAGAAAAAGAGAGAGAGGGGAGGAGAGAGAGAGAGAAAGAGAGAGGGGAGGAGAGAGAGAAAAAGAGAGAGAGGGGAGGAGAGAGAGAGAGAGAAAGAGAGGGGAGGAGAGAGAGAAAAAGAGAGAGAGGGGAGGAGAGAGAGGGGAGGAGAGAGAGAAAGAGAGAGGGGAGGAAAGAGAAAGAGAGAGGGGAGGAGAGAGAAAGAGAGAGGGGAGGAGAGAGAAAGAGAGAGGGGAGAGAGGGGAGGAGAGAGAGAGAGAAAGAGAGAGGGGAGGAGAGAAAGAGACTGTGTATATATATATATATATATATTTCTTCCAAACCTACTGCAACCCACTCCCGATGCTTACCGGGCCCTGGACCGGTCTGGCTAGAACTTACCGGGCCTTGAGGTCACTTAGGTTGAGAACCACTGAACTAGATATTTACTAGATATGTTCCCCAGGTACAGTAGCATATTCTGAAAGTGAGATTACATCAGATTATAGCTGCTTTCTATGGAATGACAAGGGTGAATGACAAAATGGAATGCCCATAGACTATAATGGGATTACATTTAAAAGTGCTATAGAAACTAAACTCTGATACATATCAACTAGATATTTACCAGATATGTTCCCCAGGTACAGTAGCATATTCTGAAAGTGAGATTACTTCAGATTATAGCTGCTTTCTATGGAATGACAAGGGTGAATGACATAATGGAATGCCCATAGACTATAATGGGATTACATTTAAAAGTGCTATAGAAACTAAACTGATACATATCAACTAGATATTTACTAGATATGTTCCCCAGGTACAGTAGCATATTCTGAAAGTGAGATTACATCAGATTATAGCTGCTTTCTATGGAATGACAAGGGTGAATGACAAAATGGAATGCCCATAGACTATAATGGGATTACATTTAAAAGTGCTATAGAAACTAAACTATGATACATATCAAATCGATATTTACCAGATATGTTCCCCAGGTACAGTAGTATATTCTGAAAGTGAGATTACTTCAGATTATAGCTGCTTTCTATGGAATGACAAGGGTGAATGACAAAATGGAATGCCCATAGACTTTAATGGGATGTAAAATTAAAAGTGTTGAAGCAACAAAACTATGATACATATCAACTAGATATTTACCAGATATGTTCCCCATGTACAGTAGCATATTCTGAAATGAGATTACATCAGATTATAGCTGCTTTCTATGGAATGACAAGGGTGAATGACAAAATGGAATGCCCATAGACTATAATGGGATTACATTTAAAAGTGCTATAGAAACTAAACTATGATACATATCAACTAGATATTTACCAGATATGTTCCCCAGGTACAGTAGCATATTCTGAAAGTGAGATTACTTCAGATTATAGCTGCTTTCTATGGAATGACAAGGGTGAATGACAAAATGGAATGTAAAATTAAAAGTGTTGAAGCAACAAAACTATGATACATATCAACTAGATATTTACCAGATATGTTCCCCAGGTACAGTAGCATATTCTGAAAGTGAGATTACTTCAGATTATAGCTGCTTTCTATGGAATGACAAGGGTGAATGACAAAATGGAATGCCCATAGACTATAATGGGATTACATTTAAAAGTGCTATAGAAACTAAACTGATACATATCAACTAAGTGTTTCTCAACAGCCGGGCCGCGGCCCACTACCGGGCCACGATGGCCCTGCTGGTGGGCCGCGACCCGACATTGCCTTATAGTGGGTTAATTTTATAATTCATTGGTGTCAGTAGGATATTAATATGGATCCCACTGACACCAATTAATTATTACATAATTAAACCACTGTAAAAGAGGGAGGGGAGAGAGAGAGAGAGAGAGAGAGAGAAAAAGAGAGGGAGGAGAGAGAGAGAAAGAGATGGAGGAGATGGAGAGAGGGGGGAGGAGATAGATAGAGAGAGAGAGAGAGGGGGGGGGGGAGGAGAGAGAAAGAGAGAGGGGAGGAGAGAAAGAAAAAGAGAGAGAGGGGAGGAGAGAGAGAGAGAAAGAGAGAGGGGAGGAGAGAGAGAAAAAGAGAGAGAGGGGAGGAGAGAGAGAGAGAGAAAGAGAGGGGAGGAGAGAGAGAAAAAGAGAGAGAGGGGAGGAGAGAGAGGGGAGGAGAGAGAGAAAGAGAGAGGGGAGGAAAGAGAAAGAGAGAGGGGAGGAGAGAGAAAGAGAGAGGGGAGGAGAGAGAAAAAGAGAGGGGAGAGAGGGGAGGCGAGAGAGAGAGAAAGAGAGAGGGGAGGAGAGAAAGAGACTGTGTATATATATATATATATATTTCTTCCAAACCTACTGCAACCCACTCCCGATGCTTACCGGGCCCTGGACCGGTCTGGCTAGAACTTACCGGGCCTTGAGGTCACTTAGGTTGAGAACCACTGAACTAGATATTTACTAGATATGTTCCCCAGGTACAGTAGCATATTCTGAAAGTGAGATTACATCAGATTATAGCTGCTTTCTATGGAATGACAAGGGTGAATGACAAAATGGAATGCCCATAGACTATAATGGGATTACATTTAAAAGTGCTATAGAAACTAAACTCTGATACATATCAACTAGATATTTACCAGATATGTTCCCCAGGTACAGTAGCATATTCTGAAAGTGAGATTACTTCAGATTATAGCTGCTTTCTATGGAATGACAAGGGTGAATGACATAATGGAATGCCCATAGACTATAATGGGATTACATTTAAAAGTGCTATAGAAACTAAACTGATACATATCAACTAGATATTTACTAGATATGTTCCCCAGGTACAGTAGCATATTCTGAAAGTGAGATTACATCAGATTATAGCTGCTTTCTATGGAATGACAAGGGTGAATGACAAAATGGAATGCCCATAGACTATAATGGGATTACATTTAAAAGTGCTATAGAAACTAAACTATGATACATATCAAATCGATATTTACCAGATATGTTCCCCAGGTACAGTAGTATATTCTGAAAGTGAGATTACTTCAGATTATAGCTGCTTTCTATGGAATGACAAGGGTGAATGACATAATGGAATGCCCATAGACTATAATGGGATTAAATTTAAAAGTGCTATAGAAACTAAACTATGATACATATCAACTAGATATTTACCTACCAGATATGTTCCCCATGTACAGTAGCATATTCTGAAAGTGAGATTACATCAGATTATAGCTGCTTTCTATGGAATGACAAGGGTGAATGACAAAATGGAATGCCCAATAGACTATAATGGGATTACATTTAAAAGTGTTATAGAAACTAAACTATGATACATATCAACTAGATATTTACCAGATATGTTCCCCATGTACAGTAGCATATTCTGAAAGTGAGATTACTTCAGATTATAGCTGCTTTCTATGGAATGACAAGGGTGAATGACAAAATGGAATGCCCATAGACTATAATGGGATTAAATTTAAAAGTGCTATAGAAACTAAACTATGATACATATCAAATAGATATTTACCAGATATGTTCCCCAGGTACAGTAGCATATTCTGTAAGTGAGATTACTTCAGATTATAGCTGCTTTCTATGGAATGACAAGGGTGAATGACAAGATAGAATTCCCATAGACTATAATGGGATTACATTTAAAAGTGCAATAGAAACTAAAATATGAGACATATCAAATAGATATTTACCAGATATGTTCCCCAGGTAGAGTAACATATTCTGAAAGTGAGATTACTTCAGATTATATCTGTTTTCTATGGAATGACAAGGGTGAATGACAAAATGGAATGCCCATAGACTTTAATAGGATTACATTTAAAAGTGCTATAACATCAAAACTATGAGATATATCAAGTACATATATAAGAGATATGTTCCCCAGGTACAGTAGCATATTCTGAAAGTGAGATTACACAAGGTAATAGCTGCTTTCTATGGAATGACAAGGGTTAATGACAAAATGGAATGCCCATATACTTTAATGGGATTAAATGTAAAAGTGCTATAGCAACAAAAGTATGAGACATATCTATAAAATATTTACCAGATATGTTCCCCAGGTACAGTAGCATATTCTGAAAGTGAGAATATGTGAGATTATAGCTGCTTTATATGGAATGACGAGGGTTAATGAGAAAATGGAATGCCTATATACTTTAATGGGATGTAAAGTTCAAAGTGATATAGCAACAAATCTATGAGACATATCAAATAGATATTTACCAGATATGTTCCCCAGATACAGTAGCATATTCTGAAAGTGAGATAACGTGAGATTATTGCGGCTTTCTATGAAATGGCAAGTGTGAATGACTACATGGAATGCCCCTAGTTTTTAATAGGATGTAATGTTTCAAGTGCTATAGCAGCAAAACTATGACACATATTACATAGATTACATATTATTATTTATTATTATTATTATCGGTTATTTGTAGAGGGCCAACAGATTCCGCAGCGCTATTAACAAAGACGGAGTACAACAAAACAATTATAGGGATCAAATGGGTAGAGGGCCCTGCCAAGAGTTTCACTGTTGTAGTCATCTCTTGAGAAGGTGATCAACAAACAGCTGGACTCTTATGCTTACATGCTAAGGGAGTTAAGGGGATAGCAATGGAGGAGAGGAACTGGTATAAAGAAAGGTTAGCGTAGGTCATATGCATCCCTGAACAGTAGAGTCTTTAGGAAGCACTTGAAGCTCTTAAAACTAGAAGAGAGTCTTGTGGAGCGAGACAGAGAGTTCCACAAGATGGGAGCCAGCCTGGAGAAGTCCTGTAAACGGGAGTGTGATGAGGTGACAAGAGAGGAGGAGAGTAGGAGGTCGTGAGCAGAGCGAAGGGGATGGAGGAAGAGTATTTGGAGACAAGGTCTGAGATATAGGGGGGAGCAGTGCAGTTGATAGCTTTGTATGTTAGAGTGAGAATTTTGTGTTTAATCCTGGAGGCAAGAGGAAGTCAGTGATGGGATTGGCAGAGAGGTGAAGTAGATGAAGAGCGATGTGTAAGGAAGATAAGCCTGGCTGAGGCATTCATTATGGATTTCAAAAAGAGTTAGGCGGCAGCTAGGGAGACCAGAGAGGACAGAATTGCAGTAGCCGAGGCGGGAAAGGATGAGAGAGTGGATTAAAATCTTAGTTGTGTCTTGTGTAAGGAAATGTCTAATTTTAGAGATGTTTTTAAGGTTGGGGCGGCAGGATTTAGCCAATGACTGAATGTGAGTAGTGAAAGAAAGATCGGAGTCAAGTGCGACCACAAGACAGCAGGCATGCAGGGTAGGTGTCTTATCGTATTGTTTCTCCACTGTACTGTTATCCTTGTACCCATGGGCAGCACTGCGGAATCTGTCAGCGCTTTATAAATAAAGAAGAAGAATAATAATAGGGGTAATGATGGAGCTGTCAACAGTTAGAGAGATTAGGGGTGGAGATTTTGGAAGAAGGGGTGAAAATAAGGACCCCAGTTTTGGAGGGATTTAGTTTGAGGTAGTGAGAGGACTTCGGGTTAGCAAGGAAAGAGATAGGTCTGGTGCAGAGAAGTAGATTTGGGTGTCATCGGCATACAAATGATGTTGGAACCCGTGGGACTTGGGGAACCTAATGATGACGTGTAGATTGAGAAGAGAAGGGGACCGAGGATGGAGCCTTGCAGTACACCAACAGAAAGTGGGCAGAGGAAGCCCCAGAGAAGGCGACAATAAAGTTACGGTTAGACAGGTAGGAAGAGAACTACGAGAGGGCTGTGTCACAAATGCTGAAGGATTGGAAGGTTTGGAGCAAAAGAGGGTGGACAAAAGCTACGGACAAATCAAGGAGGATAAGCAAAGAGAAGTGGCCTTTTGATTTTGCAGTAAATAGGTTGATGGTAACCTTAACGATTGCTGTAACAATTGTTTGATTGCTCTGTGGAGTGATGGGGACGAAATCCAGATTGCAGTGGGTCAAGGAGGGAGTTTAATGTAAAGAAATGGGATAGGTGTGCATATACTAGCTTTTCGAGAAGCTTTGAGACAAGATGGAGTAGGGAAATAGGGCATTAGTTGGATGGGGAGGTTGGATCGAGAGAAGGTTTTCTGAGGAGAGGTGTGATCAGTGCATGTTTCAGAGATGAGGTAAATATACAGAGTGAGAGGTTGAAAATGTGTTTTAATATAGGGGTAAGGGTAGAAGAGAGGGAGCGGAGTAGCTGTGAGGGGATAGGGTCAAGGGGACAGGTAGTGAGGTGAGAGCACAGTTTAAGTGCAGAGACTTCTTCCTCAGTTACAGGGGAGAAAGAGCTACATTTATGGCTATGTAGGTTGTGGTTGATTGCAAGCATTTGAGGAGGTGAGAGAATGGAAGTATTTTGAGAGCTGATTTAGTTTCTAATGGAGTTGATTTGCTATTGAAGTAGCTGGTAAATTCTTGAGCTGACAGAGAAGTTGTGTTAGGAGGTGGGGGTGGGCGGAGAAGAGTATTGAATGTGGAGAACAGACATTTTGGGTTTGAAGAAAGTAAAGATAAGAGTAGAGAAGTAATGTTGCTTATAGTGATTAATGGCAGAATAGTAGGAGTTCAAGATGAACTTGTAGTGAGCTGAACTCTGAGATTTTCTCCAGTGCCACTTAGCAGTATGGGAACATCTGCATAGGTACCGTGTCAAAGGAGTATGTCAGGGCTGAGGATGAGTGTGTGATTTCCAGCTATGGTAAGAGAGATTGTCAAGGACCGATGTAAGGGTGGAATTATAGTGGCAGATAGATTGATCAGGGCAGGAAAAGGAGGAGATGGATGAGAAGAGAGGTTTGAGGGAATTAACAGGCTGTTGCTGATCTAAGACATAATGCTTCTGTGAAGTTTGGTGTGAGGAGTAGACGGAGGGAGAGTTGTAGGGAGGGAGGTGATGTTGCAAGTGAGGAGATGGTGGTCAGTCAAGGGAGTGACCACCTTTATGAGTGGGAGAGTCAGTCCATTGTGACAAAAAAGAATGAGGGCAGGGGTGTCTGAGGAAATAAGGTAACCAGGCAGCCAAGTGATCTAGAAATTGAGTTGAGTAGCCAGAGGGTCGGTATATGACTGCAACACGTATAGAGAGAATAAGAAAATAATGTGGTTTTCGAATGAGGAAAATGTGAGGGAAGAGATTGGTTGAATTTGTTGAAAGGTGCAACGAGGGGAAAGTAAAATACCTACACTACCTCCTTGTCTATTACCAGACCTAGAAGTGTGGCTGAAGTGGAGACACCCATGTTACAGAGCAGCAGTGGATGCTGTGTCTAAGGGAGAGAGCCAGGTTTCTGTTAAAGCCAGAAGGTTGAGGGAGTGGGAGATAAAGAGGTCATGGATAGAAGTGAGCTTGTTGCAAACAGAGCAAGAGTTCCAGAGTGCAAAAGTGAAGGGGTTAGTGGCTTTAGATACAAGAAAAATGTGAGTAAGGTTACCAGAGTTTTGTTTTCTGAGTCTATGGAAGGGTACACATGGATGTGCACGGCTAGGAAGTTGCTGGGGACCAGGATTAGGGGAGATTTTACCAGCAGCTAGTATAAGATAGTATAAGTTATAATAGTTAGGTTATTTTGTATAATTTCTTAGTGAGGTAGATTGCATGATGTAGATGTAGGCGTTCTGTGGGAGTTAACTGGGCATTCCAGTTGAGTTTAGGGAAGACATGCAGTAGGTGTAGGTGGTCTGCGGGAGTTAGCCGGGCAATCCAGGGGAGTATAGCGAAGTCATGCCGTAGGTGTAGACGGTATTAGGGAGTTAGCTGGGCATTCAAGGGGAGTATAGTGAAGACATGACGTATCTATAAGCCCTTAATGACAGCAAAAATACCTAATTTGGAAGCATATGTCTCTCATTTCAGCGGGAACACAATGCAATTTCTGCGTGCCTCAGGCAATGCAGCCACCATCAGTCACTTATGTTGGGCATCCTATTTTGTCATTCACTCTTATGAATCCATACAAAGCAGCAACAATACCACATAATCTTACTTTTAGATTATTCTACTTTACCTAGTAAAGATATTTGGTAAAAGTCTACTTGATGTGTTTCATAGTTTTGTTGCTATAACACTTTTAAGTTTAAAACCCTTTAAAGTCTATGGGCATTCCATTTTGTCATTCACCCTTGTCATTCCATACAAAGCAGCTATAATCTGACGTAATCTCACTTTCAGAATATGCTACTGTACCTGGGGAACATATCTGGTAAATATCTATTTGATATGTCTCATATTTTAGTTTCTATAGCACTTTGAAATGTAACCCCATTATAGTCTACGGTCATTCCATTTTGTCATTCACCCTTGTCATTCCATAGAAATCAGTTACTGTACCTGGGGAACATATATGGTAAATATCTATTTGATATGTCTCATATTTTAGTTTATATAGCACTTTTAAATGTAATCCCATCATATTCAATGAGCATTCTATTTTGTCATTCACCCTTGTCATTCCATAGAAAGCAGCTATAATCTGAAGTAATCTGAGTTTCAGATTATGCTACTGTACCTGTGGAACATATCTGGTAAATATCTATTTGATCTGTCTGATATTTTTGTTGCTATAGCACTTTTAAATGTAATCCCATTATAGTCTATGGGCATTCCATTTTGTCATTCACCCTTGTCATTCCATAGAAAGCAGCTATAATCTCAAATAATCTAATTTTCAGAATATGCTACTGTACCTGGGGAACATAATTGGTAAATATCTATTTGATATGTATCATAGTTTAGTTTCTATAGCACTTTGAAATGTAACCCCATTATAGTCTATGGGCATTCCATTATGTAATTCACCCTTGTCATTCCATAAAAAGCAGCTATAATCTGATGTAATCTCACTTTCAGAATATGCTACTGTACATGGGGAACATATCTGGTAAATATCTATTTGATCTGTCTGATATTTTTGTTGCTATAGCACTTTTAAATGTAATCCCATCATATTCAATGAGCATTCTATTTTGTCATTCACCCTTGTCATTCCATAGAAAGCAGCTATAATCTGAAGTAATCTAATTTTCAGAATATGCTACTGTACCTGGGGAACATAATTGGTAAATATCTATTTGATATGTATCATAGTTTAGTTTCTATAGCACTTTGAAATGTAACCCCATTATAGTCTATGGGCATTCCATTTTGTCATTCACCCTTGTCATTCCATAGAAAGCAGCTATAATCTCAAATAATCTAATTTTCAGAATATGCTACTGTACCTGGGGAACATATCTGGTAAATATCTATTTGATATATATCATAGTTTAGTTTCTATAGCACTTTGAAATGTAACCCCATTATAGTCTATGGGCATTCCATTATGTAATTCACCCTTGTCATTCCATAGAAAGCAGCTATAATCTGATGTAATCTCACTTTCAGTATATGCTACTGTACCTGGGGAACATATCTGGTAAATATCTAGTTGATATGTATCATAGTTTAGTTTCTATAGCACTTTTAAATTTAATCCAATTATAGTCTATGGGCATTCCATTATGTCATTCACCCTTGTCATTCCATAGAAAGCAGCTATAATCTGATGTAATCTCACTTTCAGAATATGCTACTCTACATGGGGAACATATCTGGTAAATATCTAGTTGATATGTATCATAGTTTAGTTTCTATAGCACTTTTAAATTTAATCCCATTATAGTCTATGGGCATTCCATTATGTCATTCACCCTTGTCATTCCATAGAAAGCAGCTATAATCTGATGTAATCTCACTTTCAGAATATGCTACTGTACATGGGGAACATATCTGGTAAATATCTAGTTGATATGTATCATAGTTTTGTTGCTTCAACACTTTTAATTTTACATCCCATTATAGTCTATGGGCATTCCATTATGTCATTCACCCTTGTCATTCCATAGAAAGCAGCTATAATCTCAAATAATCTAATTTTCAGAATATGCTACTGTACCTGGGGAACATATCTGGTAAATATCTAGTTAATATGTATCATAGTTTAGTTTCTATAGCACTTTTAAATGTAATCCCATTATAGTCTATGGGCATTCCATTATGTCATTCACCCTTGTCATTCCATAGAAAGCAGCTATAATCTGAAGTAATCTCACTTTCAGAATATGCTACTGTACCTGGGGAACATATCTGGTAAATATCTAGTTGATATGTATCATAGTTTAGTTTCTATAGCACTTTTAAATGTAATCCCATTATAGTCTATGGGCATTCCATTTTGTCATTCACCCTTGTCATTACATAGAAAGCAGCTATAATCTGAAGTAATCTCACTTTGAGAATATGCTACTGTACCTGGGGAACATATCTGGTAAATATCTAGTTGATATGTATCATAGTTTAGTTTCTATAGGACTTTTAAATTTAATCCCATTATAGTCTATGGGCATTCCATTATGTCATTCACCCTTGTCATTCCATAGAAAGCAGCTATAATCTGAAGTAATCTCACTTTGAGAATATGCTACTGTACATGGGGAACATATCTGATAAATATCTAGTTGATATGTATCATAGTTTTGTTGCTTCAACACTTTTAATTTTACATCCCATTAAAGTCTATGGGCATTCCATTTTGTCATTCACCCTTGTCATTCCACAGAAAGCAGCTATAATCTGAAGTAATCTCACTTTCAGAATATGCTTCTGTACCTGGGGAACATATCTGGTAAATATCTATTTGATATGTCTCATATTTTAGTTTCTATAGCACTTTGAAATGTAACCCCATTATAGTCTACGGTCATTCCATTTTGTCATTCACCCTTGTCATTCCATAGAAATCAGTTACTGTACCTGGGGAACATATATGGTAAATATCTATTTGATATGTCTCATATTTTAGTTTATATAGCACTTTTAAATGTAATCCCATCATATTCAATGAGCATTCTATTTTGTCATTCACCCTTGTCATTCCATAGAAAGCAGCTATAATCTGAAGTAATCTGAGTTTCAGATTATGCTACTGTACCTGTGGAACATATCTGGTAAATATCTATTTGATCTGTCTGATATTTTTGTTGCTATAGCACTTTTAAATGTAATCCCATTATAGTCTATGGGCATTCCATTTTGTCATTCACCCTTGTCATTCCATAGAAAGCAGCTATAATCTCAAATAATCTAATTTTCAGAATATGCTACTGTACCTGGGGAACATAATTGGTAAATATCTATTTGATATGTATCATAGTTTAGTTTCTATAGCACTTTGAAATGTAACCCCATTATAGTCTATGGGCATTCCATTATGTAATTCACCCTTGTCATTCCATAAAAAGCAGCTATAATCTGATGTAATCTCACTTTCAGAATATGCTACTGTACATGGGGAACATATCTGGTAAATATCTATTTGATCTGTCTGATATTTTTGTTGCTATAGCACTTTTAAATGTAATCCCATCATATTCAATGAGCATTCTATTTTGTCATTCACCCTTGTCATTCCATAGAAAGCAGCTATAATCTGAAGTAATCTAATTTTCAGAATATGCTACTGTACCTGGGGAACATAATTGGTAAATATCTATTTGATATGTATCATAGTTTAGTTTCTATAGCACTTTGAAATGTAACCCCATTATAGTCTATGGGCATTCCATTTTGTCATTCACCCTTGTCATTCCATAGAAAGCAGCTATAATCTCAAATAATCTAATTTTCAGAATATGCTACTGTACCTGGGGAACATATCTGGTAAATATCTATTTGATATATATCATAGTTTAGTTTCTATAGCACTTTGAAATGTAACCCCATTATAGTCTATGGGCATTCCATTATGTCATTCACCCTTGTCATTCCATAGAAAGCAGCTATAATCTGATGTAATCTCACTTTCAGAATATGCTACTGTACATGGGGAACATATCTGGTAAATATCTAGTTGATATGTATCATAGTTTAGTTTCTATAGCACTTTTAAATTTAATCCCATTATAGTCTATGGGCATTCCATTATGTCATTCACCCTTGTCATTCCATAGAAAGCAGCTATAATCTGATGTAATCTCACTTTCAGAATATGCTACTGTACATGGGGAACATATCTGGTAAATATCTAGTTGATATGTATCATAGTTTTGTTGCTTCAACACTTTTAATTTTACATCCCATTATAGTCTATGGGCATTCCATTATGTCATTCACCCTTGTCATTCCATAGAAAGCAGCTATAATCTCAAATAATCTAATTTTCAGAATATGCTACTGTACCTGGGGAACATATCTGGTAAATATCTAGTTAATATGTATCATAGTTTAGTTTCTATAGCACTTTTAAATGTAATCCCATTATAGTCTATGGGCATTCCATTATGTCATTCACCCTTGTCATTCCATAGAAAGCAGCTATAATCTGAAGTAATCTCACTTTCAGAATATGCTACTGTACCTGGGGAACATATCTGGTAAATATCTAGTTGATATGTATCATAGTTTAGTTTCTATAGGACTTTTAAATTTAATCCCATTATAGTCTATGGGCATTCCATTATGTCATTCACCCTTGTCATTCCATAGAAAGCAGCTATAATCTGAAGAAATCTCACTTTCAGAATATGCTTCTTTACCTGGGGAACATATCTGGTAAATATCTAGTTGATATGTATCATAGTTTAGTTTCTATAGGAATTTTAAATTTAATCCCATTATAGTCTATGGGCATTCCATTATGTCATTCACCCTTGTCATTCCATAGAAAGCAGCTATAATCTGAAGTAATCTCACTTTGAGAATATGCTACTGTACATGGGGAACATATCTGATAAATATCTAGTTGATATGTATCATAGTTTTGTTGCTTCAACACTTTTAATTTTACATCCCATTAAAGTCTATGGGCATTCCATTTTGTCATTCACCCTTGTCATTCCACAGAAAGCAGCTATAATCTGAAGTAATCTCACTTTCAGAATATGCTTCTGTACCTGGGGAACATATCTGGTAAATATCTATTTGATATGTATCATAGTTTAGTTTCTATAGCACTTTGAAATGTAATCCCATTATAGTCTATGGACATTCCATTTTGTCATTCACCCTTGTCATTCCATAGAAAGCAGCTATAATCTGATGTAATCTCACTTTCAGAATATGCAACTGTACATGGGGAACATATCTGGTAAATATCTAGTTGATATGTATCATAGTTTAGTTTCTATAGCACTTTTAAATTTTATCCCATTATAGTCTATGGGCATTCCATTATGTCATTCACCCTTGTCATTCCATAGAAAGCAGCTATAATCTGAAGTAATCTCACTTTCAGAATATGCTAGTGTACCTGGGGAACATATCTGGTAAATATCTATTTGATATGTATCATAGTTTAGTTTCTATAGCACTTTTAAATGTAATCCCAATATAGTCTATGGGCATTCCATTTTGTCATTCACCCTTGTCATTCCATAGAAAGCAGCTATAATCTGAAGTAATCTCACTTTCAGAATATGCTACTGTACCTGGGGAACATATCTGGTAAATATCTATTTGATATGTATCATAGTTTAGTTTCTATAGCACTTTTAAATGTAATCCCATTATAGTCTATGGGCATTCCATTATGTCATTCACCCTTGTCGTCATTCCATAGAAAGCAGCTGTAATCTGATGTAATCTCACTTTCAGAATATGCTACTGTACCTGGGGAACATATCTGGTAAATATCTAGTTGATATGTATCATAGTTTTGTTGCTTCAACACTTTTAATTTTACATCCCATTAAAGTCTATGGGCATTCCATTTTGTCATTCACCCTTGACATTCCTTTTAGTACATCCCCTTTTTTACACCACAGTGCTTTGCCAATTTGTAACTTTTTTTGCTACCTACATTAAAACCCTAAAATTTCAATGGGTGACCCACACAAATTATATATTGGGAGGGGGGGGTCAGCAGGCCCAGCGGATTCATAATATACCATTGTTATATTTATCATTCATGGCATGTGTGATAGCTGATGCAAAAACGGTTAAAAAAAATATATATATATTTTTGCTTAGATTTTAGTAAATAATATTGAAAATGGCCAAGTAACCACTCACCACTGCTGTTTCTGTGATCTCCTGACTTAAAGGGGCAGTAAACTTACAAACTAATGTTATATAATTCTGCACATAGTGCAGAATTATATAACATTAGCTTACCGGCAGATGTATACATTAAAGTATTGCAGATATTTTTTATGTAAAAGTTCATTTTACCAGAACGCCGCTACTTGCTCTACTGAGTGGGTCTGGTTTTTACACAGCGAATCGAGGCAACACTGTCTAGTCACAGTCTGCCCGGTTGTGCCATTAAAATGAATGTAGCTCGCTCCCTCTCTGGTCTAGTAACGGGAGCGAGCTACATTCATTTTAATGGCACGACCGGGCACACTGTGACTAGACAGTGTTGCCTCAATGCTCTGTGTAAAAATCAGACTCGCTCAGTAGAGCAAGTAGCGGGGTTCTGATAAAATGAACTTTTACATAAAAAATATCTGCAATACTTTAATTTATACATCTGCCGGTAAGCTAATGTTATATAATTCTGCACTATGTGCAGAATTATATAACATTAGTTTGTAAGTTTACTGCCCCTTTAATTGTCATCAAGGGTAGCCACATGTGAAATAGGGGCCCATACGGGCTTTTAGGGTATGTAGATTAGAGAGGCTCAATACTGTAGTATAGAAATAAAAGCACTGAATAATACGTTTTTGGTGTTGGCAACAAATGTTCATGTTTGGGGAAGTGTGGGTAGATTTTGGAGCTTTATTGGGGTGGCTTGTAGGCCGTAATGAAACTGGGAGCCCGCTGGAAGCCCTGTGAGGTTAACCCTTTAATGCCTGATCTTTGCCTGTTGTCATAGTATTGCAAGTAGCTTTGCTTGTGACAAGAGGTAAATATTTGAACATTGAGTTTTTGGGTGGTGTAGGTAGGAGTTGATGGTTAATTTGGGTGTATCGTAGACCATAAAGGAAAACAGTATTTGGGACCCTGTGTTATTAACCTTTTAATGCCTGCACTCTCCCTACTGTCACAAATAGTCCAATAGTCCTGTGTGTGACAATTGGAAGGAGGGGCTGGTGTGTAGCCCTGCCTGGAATGAATGGTCTGTTAAATTTAGTTAACCCTGTGTTCTACACTAGTGATACTGGTTATAGTGTTATTGTTTTGGGAATTAAGAGTACAATTTTTATATCTAGGGGATAGTGGATTAGGGCAAGAAGTAAAGCTTGACATACAAAAGGAGATGATTTTTTATTTTCAAAGGAAAAAAAACAAAGAGTCCCCCTCACTAATCCGATTGGTTACTTGCTTCAATTGTAATTGGGATTCGTTAAGAGGTATTCTTAAAAAACATTGGGGAATACTTAATAATTAAAATATTGCTTGTGAGGTGAGTTTACCCTTGTCACTGCTAGAAGGGCCCCCAATTTACGTGAAAAATTAGTGCGTAGTAGATATGTAATTAGGCCCCTTGAGAGTAATTGGCTTCTTGACCACAAAATAGTTGGCAACTATCTATGTGGGAAATGTGTAGCATGGAAATTTATGGTAGGAACAAAAGAATTCTCAGTAAAGTATGATAAGGTATATAAGATCAGGCAATTTTTTTTATTGCAATAAGGAGGGCCTAGTATATCTTCACTACTGTTCATGCCCCAACTTTTATGTTGGGAAAACTAAGCGAGCCTTTAAAAATAGGACTACAGAGCATTGTGATGATATTACATATAAAGCTGTCTCGAGCAGTATGGCAAAACACTTTATCTTGCCAGTAATCTCGATACTTTGAGATTAATTGACATAGATATAATCTCTTATGCATGGTAGAGGTGGAGACCAGGATAGAACCTACTTCAGAAGGAGTTTAGGTGGATATATAGATTATCTACTCTGACCCCTAATGGTCTCAATGAAAAATAGGATATGACATGCTTCTTAGGATGATTTATATTAGTTCTGGTCACGGGAACAGTGTTTCTAATGTATTAGCCTATTTTGTGGGGGGGAAAATGTTTATCAGTAAAAACTTTCTAACATAAATATGAGGTAAAGCATATATCAGTGCCTTATTAATTATGTTGTTGATGTTATTTATCTACTTATGATAACTATATTTATGATTGCATTTTCATGTACAATTGTAACACTGTATTACTTTGTTTACTGCAACTTTAAGGTATATATTTCACCTATACATGGGGTGGATTAAGTGTGTGTATATAAATCAATGATTTGCATGGACTAAACCAGCCCTACGGAAGTCCCGCCTAGCCTGATGAAGAGGGAGTGAAACGTGTGTCGGCATTGGCTGACGGATTCATGTGACTTTTCTTGCACATATGGAGCATCACGTTGGCAGATTAAATCATCCTTGCAGAGAGGATAATCTTTGCTACAGATGAAGCAGCTGCTATTCTCCTTTTCCGAGATGCATGTGAGAGGAGGATGCCAGTCCTTTTCAGCTGGTATTGGGACTCTGGCAAACCGCTATTTACCACTCCACCACTTATTGCACTATGTTAGGTAACTTCCTGCCGCTGTGGATTCTAAAGCGGCCCTAAAAGGAGATTCACTTAACAAATGTTTACAAGGCTTGCACAGAATGCTGTGGTTACTTACTTTTGCTACAGCATGAAACATTGATATATTTAACTCACCTTTTAGTGGGGTTATTTAAGTTTAACTGAAGCTTTTTGTAAGTATTTTAGATTTGTATAGGTTGAACTCAATGGACTTCAGTTTTTTTCAACCTTATCTACTATGTTACATAGTCTACAAACATTCATCCATGTGATTCTGTAATTTATCCAGCATCCTCCCGTGTGGAGGGCCTTATTGTTATAGATGTGATGATATACTGGTCTTTATAATTTACATCTAATACAGTGTTTTTCAACCAGTGTGCCGTGGCACACTAGTGTGCCGTGAGAGATCCTCAGGTGTGCCATGGCAGACTGACAACAGTGTGACATATTTTTTAAACTTTGCTTGTTTTTTACTCCCAGTGCAGGGGTAGTTTGTAGGAGGCATGGCATAACAGCACAATACATACAGTATGTGTGTTTGTGTGTATGTGTATATATATATATATATATATATATATATGCTGTATTAGGCTACAATGTGTGATTTTTTTTTTAATTTTGGGATGGTGGTGTGCCACAGGATTTTTTAACGTAAAAAAGTGTGCCACGGCAAAAAAAAGGTTAAAAATCACTGATCTAATACATCCTATATTGCTTGATAGAGGCGCATGGTTCCGGAAAACTTAGATCCCCGTTATTATATCCTGCCCAGGCTATAACTCCCTGGTCATCTTGTTGGTCTTGTGCTATTTGTCCTCTGCACATGTTAATAACATAATTTATGTAAGAACTTACCAGCTAAATTCATTTCTTTCATAGTGGCAAGAGTCCATAAGGCCCACCCTTTTTATGGTGGTTATGTCATGAGCTAGTGACGTATGGTATATACATTCCTACCTGGAGGGGGCAAAGTTTCCCAAACCTCAAAATGCTTATAAATACACCTCCCACCTCACTCATACTTCAGTTTAACGTATAGCCAAGAAGTGAGGTGTAAAAAAGGAGTAAAAAGCATACAAAAAAGAGGAACTGGAAAAATATTATGTGCTTTATACAAAAAAATCATACCCACAAAAAAGGGTGGGTCTCATGGACTCTTGCCACTATGAAAGAAATTAATTTATCAGGTAAGTTCTTACATAAATTATGTTTTCTTTCATCTAAGTGGCAAGAGTCCATGAGCTAGGGACGTATGGGATATAATACCCAAGATGTGGAAGTCCATAAATCACTAGAGAGGGAGGGATAAAATAAAATTGGCTAATTCCGCTGAGAAATGAAATCCAAAAAAATAATTAAGTTTTCTTAAAAATGTCAGAAAAACTCAAAACAAAGGCATTAGAATCAAACTGAGACAACTGCCTGAAGAACCTTTCTACCAAAGGCTGCATCCGAAGAAGCAAACACATCAAAATGGTAAAAGTATTCAAAGAAGACCAAGTTGCTGATTTGTAAATTTGATCAACTAAAGCTTCATTCTTAAAAGCCCAAGAAGTGGCAACTGATCTAGTAGAATGAACTGTAATTCTCTGATGCGGAGACTGCCCCGCCTCCAAATAAGCTTTGTGAATCAAAAGTTTCAACCAAGATGCCATAGAAATGAGCCAGAAAAAATTAGCAAATAGACTTAGAAGTCTTTCTGAAATCTTTAGTAGCCTCAACATAATATTTCAAAGCTCTTACCACATCCAAAGAATGTAAATACCTTTCAAGAGTATTCTTAGGATTAGGACATAAAGAAGGAACAACAATTTCCCTATTGATGTTGTTAGAATTCACAACTTTAGGCAAAAATTTAAATGAAGTCTGTAAAACAGCTTTATCTTGATGGAAAATCATATAAGGAGACTCACAAGAGAGAGCAGACAACTCAGAAACTCTTCTAGCAGAAGAGATAGCCAAAAGAAATAACACTTTCCAAGAAAGTAATTTAATATCAAAAGAATGCATAGGTTTAAAAGGAGGAGCCTGCAAATTTTGTTGAGACTCCAAGGAGGAGAAATAGATTTAATAACAGGTTTAATTCGAATCAAAGCCTGAACAAAACAGTGAATTTAAGGAAGTTTAGCAATCTTTCTATGAAATAAGACAGAAAGAGCAGACATTTGTTCTTTCAAAGTATTTGCAGACAAACCCTTATCCACACCATCCTGAAGAAACTGTAAAATCCTAGGGATTTTGAAAGAATGCCAAGAATAATTCCGATTATCCTAGCCTTAATGAAGGAATAAGCTAGATTTTATTAAAGAGACAGAGACGAGTATTTTGCATAAGCCTTTTCCTTTACTGCTCAACAGCCATTCAAAGTAACCATACACACATTAAATATTTAACATAGAAAGCATAGAAATTAATATGGTAACCAATGAGCAACAGCCCTGAATGGTGTCATCTAAAGCAGACCAATCAGAAAAGTTAATTTTGCTATAAACTGTCCAAATAGTATCCCAACTGCCTCTGAACTTTTGTGCTTGAGAAGACATTGTAGTAATCTTCAGAAATAAATCCATAGGATAAGACAAAAAACATGAACAAAAACCAGAAGAAATAAAGAAAAACATTCTCGTATAATCCGTCAGGAAGGACCAAAAGCTCAGGTTGAAATCCTGTAGAAGATGAAGAAAATTCTCTACTTGAATCTTGAACACAAAGTTCATCCTTTAATTCACATTACTTAAGAATCAAGAAAATATATATAAATGCTAAAGGGTAGGGGAAAGGAGGGAAAATACTTGTCTCTTATTATTAGTAGAAAAGTTGTGTGAATGCTCATGAACAGCACGGGGATAAATGTGAATAGTTTATTTGAGCAAAAATAGGTTAGTTTAGTGTGTTTCTTCTAAATAGGATATATTAATTTTAACTATAGTGATCAATGTTGACTGAGCTTATTTGGTGTAAATGCTATATAGCTTAATTATAAGATGCTATAGAATAAAAATCAAAAAACAAGAATTCAGATTAGCATTGCTGTTAGCAAAACTTGTATGGATAATTGGACCTAAAAAGTCCTACGTACTATTTGATCCAAGTTAAAGCTGGATCTTAACTAGTGATACGTTTGTATCAAAAAAGTATCCTGCACTATGTATTTATAGGCTGGATTGAATGCGGTATAGCTGTATCAATAAATTGCACTATATTGTACTTTCTAGATTGAAATATATACCATAAAATAATACAGAGTGAAAAATAATGCAGTGTAGCTGTATCGATAGATTTGCACTATATTGTACTTTCTAAATTATATACCATAAAATAATACAGAATGAAAAATAAACACCAATCTTAGGCAAATATATTAATACAATTTATTGCACATATACTTTGAAAACATATAAATAAAACCCTGTGGTGACCGGTCACTGAGTAAAAAACGTATGGTTAAAAAATCGATAAAAGTCTTGGAATGATTTTGAATAAGATTCCCTCTTGAACCTATATGTTTGTTTCTTATAAAAGTTCCAAATGAGAGAAGTTTAAGAAAGTAAAATTTCGTTTCTGTTGTTGAAAAATATCGTAGAGTTTTAGTGAGGCTTTTATCTTTCTATATATGCCCAGTTCTTTCAAAATCGTGTTGTACGTTAGATTTCTTGAAATAAATAAAAGTCTACTTTTCAGACCATGTTAGTCTAACCACACTGCCGGGCTGATACACTCTGAAGTGCTTACCTGTTCTGCGGTCGTACCTTACTGCGGTAGCACTAGTGTCTCTACAGCTTGCGGCTAGTTGGTGACATCACACGCTACGTCTGAGGTTAGGTGAAGTAGATCCGTCCGGTATCCTTGCTCCTTGCTTCTTAACTCTGCGCAGAGTGCTCGGCTTGTGGAAGTAGTCCCACTTGTATCCTTCGCAATCCTCCGTACCCGTAGGTAGTAAAAACTTGCAATGTTGGTTATTCTTTCTTTGATAAAGCCACCAAGAGTGGCGAAACGCGTTGATGGTGATACTAAAGAAAGAATAACCAACATTGCAAGTTTTTACTACCTACGGGTACGGAGGTTTGCGAAGGATACAAGTGGGACTACTTCCACAAGCCGAGCACTCTGCGCAGAGTTAAGGAGCAAGGATACCGGACGGATCTACTTCACCTAACCTCAGACGTAGCGTGTGATGTCACCAACTAGCCGCAAGCTGTAGAGACACTAGTGCTACCGCAGTAAGGTACGACCGCAGAACAGGTAAGCACTTCAGAGTGTATCAGCCCGGCAGTGTGGTTAGACTAACATGGTCTGAAAAGTAGACTTTTATTTATTTCAAGAAATCTAACGTACAACACGATTTTGAAAGAACTGGGCATATATAGAAAGATAAAAGCCTCACTAAAACTCTACGATATTTTTCAACAACAGAAACGAAATTTTACTTTCTTAAACTTCTCTCATTTGGAACTTTTATAAGAAACAAACATATAGGTTCAAGAGGGAATCTTATTCAAAATCATTCCAAGACTTTTATCGATTTTTTAACCATACGTTTTTTACTCAGTGACCGGTCACCACAGGGTTTTATTTATATGTTTTCAAAGTATATGTGCAATAAATTGTATTAATATATTTGCCTAAGATTGGTGTTTATTTTTCATTCTGTATTATTTTATGGTATATAATTTAGAAAGTACAATATAGTGCAAATCTATCGATACAGCTACACCGCATTATTTTTCACTCTGTATTATTTTATGGTATATATTTCAATCTAGAAAGTACAATATAGTGCAATTTATTGATACAGCTATACCGCATTCAATCCAGCCTATAAATACATAGTGCAGGATACTTTTTTGATACAAACGTATCACTAGTTAAGATCCAGCTTTAACTTGGATCAAATAGTACGTAGGACTTTTTAGGTCCAATTATCCATACAAGTTTTGCTAACAGCAATGCTAATCTGAATTCTTGTTTTTTGATTTTTATTCTATAGCATCTTATAATTAAGCTATATAGCATTTACACCAAATAAGCTCAGTCAACATTGATCACTATAGTTAAAATTAATATATCCTATTTAGAAGAAACACACTAAACTAACCTATTTTTGCTCAAATAAACTATTCACATTTTTCCCCGTGCTGTTCTTGCGCATTCACACAACTTTTCTACTAATAATATCTTCTTACACTGTACTTTTTTGGGAACAGGGTAGTGTTTATGCAGGGGTAAGATTTGCGCACCAATAACCTTTCCAAAATTAAATCAAAATACTCGTCTCTGTCTCTTTATTAAAATCTAGATTATTCCTTCACTAAGGCTAGGATAATCGGAATTTTATTACAAGAACAGAGACTCCTATTTTGCAAGTTTAAAGCTAAACCTCAATCCAACTTAATCCAGAAGGCACTGAGGCAAAGAATTAATAGGTTTAAAATAAAACTGTCTGAAGACTGAATTGGATGACCAATCTGCAGCATTTAGAATTTCTTGAAGGGAAGCTGATTTACAAAATGCTTTAGAAGCAGCTGTTCCCCTTACTGAATGTGAAGAAAAAGATTTATCAATACCCGCTTCACTCATAACCCACTTAATCCATCTACTAATGGAAGTAGTAGAAACAGGAGAATGAAGAGGAGAAAAAAAGATTAAGAGCTGATTAGAAGAAGAATTTCTAAAAGGTAAAATATGATTCTCGTATTCTTTAAGACAAAGTACAACGCACAATGAAGGGCAATCCAAAAAATAAGGATAAAAAATAGAAGAGGACATGGATTTAGTTCTTCTAGAAATGTTAAATATGACTCCCTGAGGAGAAAACATTTTAGAAGAGAAATCAATAGCTTTAAAGTCAGAAACTCTTCTGCAAGACAGAAGACAGAGAAGAGTAGCTAATTTGCAAGAAAGCTGTTTAAGAGAAATTGATTTATTATCAGACCATGATTGAAAAAGGGAAAAAATTAAATTAACATCACAAAAGGAAGAATATTTGGAATAAGGAGGTCTTTTAAGCTTAATGGATTTCATACGTCTAGAAATAGTAATATGTTGACCTATAGGTGAATTATTGATCAACTCATGACCAGCTGAAATAGCTGATCTATAGACATTAATAGATCTACAGTATATGCTAAACCGGCATGAAATAAAGAAGTTAGAAAATTCAGAATCTCATTCAAAGGAGCTGAAAAGGGATTCAGATGTCTTTGATCGCACCAGCTAGACCATTTGGACCAAGAGGATAAATAAAAAATGTTGTTACCTGGGGCCCAAGCGTCTTGTAATAAAGATTTAGCTGATGAAGAAAGTCCTTCGGAAGTCCAGGATCCCCTGAAATTGTCCATGCAATAAGTTGGAGAGAACCTTGAAGAACAAGGTCGTGAAAACCTCCGCTTGGATCTAGCAAAAGATGGGGAACGAGAGGAAGAAGAACCGGGGAGAGGACATCTCCAGAAGAGACGGGTACCAGGATTGGGTCAGCCAAAATGGGGATATCAGCACCAGAGGAATATTGTTCCTCCTGACAACATTCAAAATTCGAGGAATCATCGAAAAAGGAGGAAAAGCATAGGCTCCCTGAAGGGGCCATGTCTGAAGGAATGCATCCACTGCTAAGGCTTCTGCATCTGGACGCCAACTGAAAAAAGGAAGAATCTGATAATTCAGACAGGATGCAAATAAATCTATCGAGAAAGGACCTCTGATAAATTGTAAACTGTAAAAAATATCTGAATGCACTCTCCAATCACTTGAGTCTGATATATATCGAGAACCCCAATCTGCAGCTGTGTTGGAGAGACCCGGGATATACTCCGCTCGAATAGAAATATTGTTCTGAAGGCACTGATGAACAAAATTTTTTTGTTATATCTGATAATTGTTTGGATTGAGTTCCACCCAAACAATTCAGATAACGAACTGCAGAAATATTGTCAATTCGCAAAATAATCGAAATAGGAGACTTCTGTTTGATAAAGCTCTTTATTACAAAAGAACATGCAATCAGTTCCAGACAATTTATATGCAGTTTGCGTTGCATCCGATTTTATTATAACATCTGGAGCTTTGTCATTCCATGCTTCTATATTGGAAAGCCACCAGATCAATTCGATCCGAGCTTCTTCTGACAAAGTAATCCTGTGAGAATAGGAGAAACCCTTCTTTAAATAGAAAATGGTTAATACATAAAAAGAGAGAAGCGCTCAACCTGGGAGCGAACAATAGCATAATAGCTTGTTCTATGGCTCGTTACCACCCAAGAAGCAGCCTCTTTTTGCGCAACATGTGCCTTTCACAGAGAAGAACTTTCCTGAAGCATATCAGTCTGATCCTGACTTCACAGTACAGTCCAACCCCGAAATACCAGGCAATCCCTCTCTGAACAAGAGAAACGGCAAAACCCCAGATGTACATTTCGGCCTATTGTGGGCCTCGTCAGTAAGGTGCAGCCATATCCCTCTAGGCACACTGAGTAATGGGTCCACGTCTGGGTTCCCGCATCACACTTAGGGAGACTTCCCTAAGTGTCATAATTTGCATACATAAAAAGAGAGAAGTGCTCAACCTGGGAACGAACAATAGCATAATAGCTTGTTCTATGGCTCGTTTCCACCCAAGAAGCAGCCTCTTTTTGCTCAACATGTGCCTTTTTACAGAGAAGAACTTTCCTGAAGCATATCAGTCTGATCCTGACTTCACATTACAGTCCAGACCCAAAATACCAGGCAATCCCTCTCTGAACAAGAGAAACAGCAAAACCCCAGATGTAAGTTTTGGCCTATTGTGGGCCTCGTCAGTGAGGTGCAGCCATATCCCTCTAGGCACACTGAGCAACGGGTCCACGTCTGGGTTCCTGAAAATGTTTAATCTCTGAAGAGCTTTGTAGTGTAATGGAGCTGGAAAAATTGCTTGAATTGAGGCAGAAAGAAGACCCACAATTTGTGCAAGAGATCTGATTAGGAAGAACTTTTTCTTTAGTAAATGAGAAATTTCTAATTTGATTTTGGTTACTTTCTCCAAGTGAAGACTCGACATAGAAAGAGACGTATCTATTAAGAAACCTAGAAATGTCCGCTTCCGAGATGGAAGGAGAACAGATTTCTTGTAATTGATAAGGAAACCTAGGTTCCTCAAAATATCCATAGTTAGTTCTAGATGTGAAAGAAGAAGAGAGTGATCCTGATTTATTAGAAGTATATCGTCCAAATAAATGATTAGACGAATACCTCTCAATCTCAACCAAACCACTACAGGTTTTAAAATGTTTGTGAAAACCCAAGGAGCTGAGGATAGACCAAAAAGGGAGGCAGGTAAACTGCAAAATCTGATTTTCCATACAAATCTGAGAAAATTGCGATGGGAGGAAAGTATAGGGATTGTGTTTTTTCTTAGCTTTAATTTTTTTAGGAGAATATGCATTCTCAATGACAGGGTCAGAAACTGTCTGAGTTTTTTTTTCTCTGTAATCCTTAATGGAATTATCAAGCTTATCAGTAAAAGACTCTTCAGAAAAAGAGTCTGATTCTCCAGCAAACATTTTTAAAATAACTAAAAAGTGTAGTAAATTAAATTGAAACAAGCCAACAGGACTTGTAGATAAATATAAAGAATTAAAAACAATTATTTCACAATATATATATTAATATTTGAGAACTAACTTAAACTAAACTAAGGAGTAAATTTCTAATTAAGTTAAGCAGTTGTCAGGAAAAGAAATAGTCAGTGTAGGTAGGGAAAAAACTGTAACAATAGTGTGCAGTCAGCGGATAATGGCAATATATGTAGCGAAGTTGTCTCTGAGGTAAACAAACTGACAGAAGGAGAGGGCGGGAAGGAAACTACGTCATAGTGGAGAGCAAGATGGAGGCGTCACCCCCGGGGGCGTGGCTAAAACGGAAGAGAGAAAATGGATTCCGGAGAAAGACAGATACGGAACCACAAAAGCAGAGGATGGGGTAAATAAAATACAAGGGAAGCAACAAATAACAAAAGCTTATAAGAGAAGCTTACATAACTAAACGTCGGAGACAAAAAGGGTATAATAACGGAATAGAATAAACAAAATATAAATAATAGTAAACAAATGATAATAATAAGGATTAAAACTGAGAATAATACAGAACAACAAACTGAAATAACTAGAAAAGAAAATTCTTTATTCAAATGAATAAAACAAAACAAAAGATAATATAGCAAAAGATATAATACTTATATCTTTGAGAGCAGCAAAGTGAAAAGAGGCAGTTGGGATACTATTTGGACAGTTTATAGCAGAATGAACTTTTCTGATTGGTCTGCTTTAGATCACACCATTCAGGGCTGTTTCTCATTGGTTACCATATTAATTTCTATGTTAAATATTTAATTGTGTGTATTGTTACTTTGAATGGCTGTTGAGCAGTAAAGGAAAAGGCTTATGCAAAATAGGAGTCTCTGTTCTTGTAATAAAATTATGAGAGGAACACCAAGAAATATAGGTTTTCCAAACCCGATGATAAATTTTCCTGGAAACAGACTTACGCGCCTGTATCATAGTGCTAATCACTGAGTCAGAAAAACCTCTATGACTAAGCGTTCAATTTCCATGCCATCAAATTTAGAGATTTGAAATCCTGATGGAAAAAACGGGCCTTGAGATAGAAGGTCTGGCCTTAAAGGAAGTGGCCAAGGTTGGCTACTGGACATCTTGACAAGGTCTGCATACCAAAACCTGAGAGGCCAAGCTGGAGCTATCAGAAACACATAAGATTGTTCCATTATGATCTTGGAGATCACCTTTGGAAGAAGAACCAGAGGCGGAAAAATGTAAGCAGGTTGGTAAAACCAAGGAACTGCTAGAGCATCTACCATCTCCGCCTGAGGATCCTTGGACCTGTAAAGATATCTTGGAAGCTTCTTGTTCAGACGCGAGGCCATTAGATCTATTTCTGGGAGACCCCACATCTGTACCAATTGAGAAAAACACATCTGGATGGAGAGACCACTCTCCCGGTTGTAAAGTCTGACGACTGAGATAATCCGCTTCCCAATTGTCTACTCCTGGGAAATGAATCGCAGAAATTTGTCAAAAATTGGATTCCGCGCAAGAAAGTATCAGAGATTCTTCGTTTATTGCTAAATGACTGCGAGTCCCCCCTTGATGATTGACATATGCCACTGTAGTGATATTGTCTGCCTGGAATTGAATATAAAGTTCTCTCTTCAATAGAGGTCAAGCCTGAAGAGCTCTTAATATAGCACAGAGTTCTAAAATATTGATTTGGTAACCTCGCCTCCTGAGGTTCCCAAACCACTGTTAGAGACCCCCAGACAGCTCCCCAACCTGTAAGACTTGCATCTGTTGTGATCACAGTCCACGAAGGACAAACAAAGGAGGCCCCTTGATAAATAAGGTGATGGTTTAACCACCAAGACAGAGATTGTTGAATGTTGGGATTTAAGTGTATCAACTGTGATATCTGAGTATAATCCTTGCACCATTGGTGCAACATGCAAAGCTGAAGAGGTCTCATATGAAAATGAGCAAAAGGGGATTGCGTCCGATGCTGCAGTCATGAGACCTAAAACTTCCATGCACATAGCCACTGAAGGTTTAGACAAGCTAACACTAACTTCATTCGTCTCTTTTCTGTCAAAGAAAGAGTCATGGACACTGAATCTATCTGGAAACCTAAAAAGGTGACCCTTCTCTGAGGAATTAAGAAACTCTTTTGTGAATTGATCCTCCAACCATGTCTTTGAAGAAATTACACAAGTTGTTTCGTGTGAGAGTCTGCTAAATGAAAAGATTTAGCTAGTACCAAAATATTGTCCAAATAAGGAAACACTGCAATGCCCTGCTTTCTGATTACAGATAGAAGGGCACTGAGAACTTTTGAAATGATTCTCGGAGCTGCTGCTAGACCAAATGGAAGAGTGACAAATTGGTAATACTTGTCTAGAAAATAGAATCTCAGAAACCGATAGTGGTCTGGGTGAATTGGAATATGAAGATAAGCGTCCTGTAAGTCTATTGTGGACATGAAATGACCTTGCTGAACAAAAGGCAGAATAGTCCTTATAGTCACCATCTTGAAAGAGATCCAGAATTGGTCTGAATGAATCCTTCTTTGGTAAAATTAACATGTTCATGTAGAAGAACTGGAACAATCACCCCTGAAAGCTCTAGGTCTGAAACACACTTCAGAAAAGCCTCAGCCTTCACAGGGTTTGTTGGAACATGAGAACGAAAGAATCTTCCCATGGGAGGTCTTATTCTGAAACTTATTCGATACCCCTGAAACAATATCCTGAATCCACTGATTTTGGACAGAATCCACCCAAATGTCTTGAAATAATTTTAGTCTGCCCCCCACCAGTTGAACTGGATTGAGGGCCGCACCTTCATGCAGTCTTAGGGGGGCTGTATTTGGTTTCTTATAAGGCTTGGACTTATTCCAATTTGTGGATGGTCTCCAATTGGAACCAGAGGCCATGGGGGAAGGAGTGTTTTTTTTGTTCCTTAGACTGACGAAAAGAACAAAAAAGTTTGGGAGCATTAAATTTACCCTTAGATTTCTTATCTTGGGGCAGAAAAACTCCCTTACCCCCAGTGATAGTGGAGATAATAGAATCCAATGAGAACCAAATAAATTATTACCTTGAAAATATGATAGTAATCTAGATTTAGATACCATATCTGCATTCCATGATTTAAGCCATAAAGCTCTTCTAGATAGAATAGCTAAAGACATAGATTTAATATCAATCTTAATAATATCAAATATAGCATCACAAATGAAATGGTTAGCATGTTGAAGTAAAACAACAATGTTAGACAAATCAGGAGCCAATAGCTGCTCTGCTAAATTGTCCAAACAAAAAGTTGAAGCAGCAACATCCGCTTTAGAAATAGCAGGTCTAAGAATATAGCCAGTATGTAAATATGCCTTCCTAAGATAAGAGTCAATCTTCCTATCTAAGGGATCTTTAAAAGAAGTTCTATCTTCCATAGGAATAGTAGTACGCTTGGCAAGAGTAGAAATAGCGCAATCAACTTTAGGGACTTTCTCCCAAAGCTCTAAATTAGACACAGGTAAAGGATACCATTTTTTAAACCTAGAAGAAGGATTAAAAGAAGTACCAGGCTTAGACCATTCCTTAGTAATCATATTAGAGATAGCATCTGGAATAGGAAAAACTTCAGGAGTAACCTCAGAAGTTTTAAAAACAGAATTCAAATGTTTGCTATTCTTGTTATCAAGAGAAATAAGCAATATATAGAGGCGCCAATAGTGCAGATCAATAGTAACTGGTGAGTGTTTATATCCAATTATATACACAGTGTACTCGCATGTATATAAGGCAATCTGTTATGCATATAGGGACATGCTGGATTTCAACAGCAATCCAGCTGGCTGATCCATACGATGAAAGAAAGGCAGTGATTGGTGTATATGATACACACCCTAAAAGTAGCGTAGCAAAAAAACATACATAGCACTATGAGTGAATAAAAAGTAAAAACATATTTATTTAAAAATATAAAAATTTGTTTACACTCATTTGAGTGCCAGCACAAGTATGGCAAATAGAGAAACAGTGCGACGCGTTTCTCAGATGAACTGTTTCCTCAGGCATGTCATCATATACATCATTGGTGTATCATATACACCAATCACTGCCTTTCTTTCATCGTATGGATCAGCCAGCTGGATTGCTGTTGAAATCCAGCCTGTCCCTATAAGCATAACAGATTGCCTTATATACATGTGAGTACCCTGTGTATATAATTGGATATAAACACTCACCAGTTACTATTGATCTGCACTATTGGCGCCTCTATATATTGCTTATTTCTCCAGACTGTCTCCTATTGGAAGTTGGTAGAGAGCTGCCTCGAGGATCAGCTAGCTGGACTGCTGATAAAATCCAGCCTGCTTCTACTGGCATAATTGATTGCCACTTACACATGTGAGTACCCTGTGTTAGCTACATTATAGTTCCACATTGTACCATCATTGATCTGCACCATTGGCGCCTCTTCCTTGTTATCAAGAGGACTAGATTCCTCAATACCCAAAGTAAACAATGCTTCTTTTAACAAAGAACGGATATATTCCATCTTAAAAAGAAAGGTTTATCAATTTCAGAGTCTGAAGTAGGATCCTCTGAGCCAGAGAAGTTCTCATCAGCAGACAATACTTCAGTATGCTGTTGGTCAATACAAACTTCATCAGAATTATGAGAAGTAGGAAGAGACCTTTTACGTTTATTTGAAGGCGGAATAGCAGTCATAACCTTCTCTATGGCTGCAGCAATATAATCTTTTATATCTACAGGAATATCATGTACATTAGACTGTGAAGGTTTAACAGTAGATGTATTTGTACTTATAGAAACTTTCTCAGCATGAAACAATTGCTCATAACAAGTGCCACATACTTGAGCTGAAGATGGAAGATCAGCCAATTTACAACATACACACTTAGCTTTGGTAGATTTATTTTCAGGCAACTTGGTTCCTACAGTAACATCAGAGGTAGGATCAGTTTGAGACATCTTGAAAAATGTAACAAAAAAGAAAAAATAATATTTAAAAAAATATATCAAATTTCCTCAAAATAGCAGTTTCAGGAATGGGAAAAAATGCTTATATGAAAAACAAAAGCAAATATCATAGCCCTCTGTAACAATTAAAAGAATAGAGCAAAAGAAGGAGAGACTTAATATACCAAAATATTTGGCACTAAAAATGACACCAACAAAGATGACGCAAATGCTGAGAAAAAACCTTTTCGGTGCCAAGGTTAACAGGAAATTACACAATTCGCGTCATAACAGGCGCGACTTTGCACAAAAAAAATTTGCATAAAAAAAGACGCAAGAAATGACGTGACTCGTGTCACAACAAACGCAACCTTTGCGCCAAAAATTACGCAGTAAATAGAATTATTTTGCCCCATCGCGAGCCTAATTTGCCCGTGAAAATTTGAAAAAACAGACCAAAGTTACAACTAACTGAAGCCTCAGGTAAGTAAAAATATATATTAAATTTCTCCCAAACATAATTTTCCATGCTGAAACTGTTAGACTGCAAAGGGAAATAAACATAGACCTGATTCATGGCAAATATATGCAATATAAATTTAAAACTTTAAAATGCATGACTGCATCTGACAAATATACCTGGCTTTTTATTATATAGGATTAGGAAACTCTTCTTAATGAGATACACAGTTCCCAAGGTTAAAAATGCCTTTAAAGCATTCCCTAAGGGACTTTTATAACAAGGCTTTTTATAGAATCTCACCAGACCAGAAAGCTTTAGAGAATCAGGCCCTAAGATTTAAAATCCTGTTAATGAGAATCTCGCGATCTGTTCCCCTCTTGGTTAGGGCTAGGTTCATTTCTGAGTATTGCGTAGATTAAGCTAAGATATTGTCACTTCTTGAAAATTCTTCCCTGCTCTTACTAGGTTATAAATGTCCTGGTTTCTGAAGTTAAACCAGGAACTGTCAACATGTACCCTGGCCTGTACTATACCTGCCCATGGAACACTGACATCTTTGTCCAAAGGTGTCCCTGATTCAGCCTAAGCCTCCTGTACTGGTGGAATCCAGGAAATCTTGGGAGCTATGATCACCATTTGAGCAAGAGACACTCAAATCTATCAGTAGCAGCATACTACTACTTAATTGTAAAAAGCTGAATCTTAGATATTGTCCAATATTTCATATTTCAATATTTGAAATTTATAACATTGTAATATGCTTGTTAGACACTTGTATTATACATTTGTTTTAAGAATAAAACACTACTGATATAAACTTAGAACCTTCTAAATAATATAAACTTAATCTCTTACATTTGTTCTTCAAACAGGCCTGATGCAATGACACTGGCAGAGCCTGGACGTATTTCCAATGGCAGCAAGCTGGGCACACAGGTTGAATGGCTGCAGAGAGTGACTGGATGTGAAGTTCAAATGGCAGCAGGCAGACCCTAAAAACTCAATGCAAATGGATATTTCAAATGACTGGTAGCAAATACTTGACAAAGTTCAAATAGCTGCAGACAGATGCTGGGCATACACTTCAAATGTCAGCAGGAAAACCCTAGACACAGTTTAAATGGCTGCCGACAGAGGTTTGAAACACACATTAGCTGGTATCTGGTAGTGGCTGGGTACACAGTTCAAATGACTGAAGGCAGGGGCTACAAACATAATTCAAATGGCAGCAGGCAGGGGCTACACACACAATTCAAATGGCAGCAGGCAGGGTCATTTTATTTGTCTTGCATGTTGCTAATTGAGCACTGAGTGTTATTTGTGCTTCCAATGCCTGCATAAAGTTTAAATGTGCTTTAGAGATATGAAATTAAGATTTTATTAAAAAACATACCTTTATAACCTGTTACCACTCAAGATGGATCACAGAATGAAAAAAGCAAACAAATGGAACAGTATACCAAGAAAGGGCCAGATTACGAGCTGAGAGAAAAATATTGCTTACGGTAATGTGCGCTAGTATTACGAGTTAGTTGCAATGCTAACGCAACCTTGCATTCTCATTGCACAGAAGCACTCACAAGAGCACGCTTCCATAGGCTCCAATGGGAGCCTTGTTCTCATGTCGTCATACAAGAGCAGCTAAGTGGGTAAGCAGCTCAGTGATGGGAAGTAGTTTTAAATATATCTGAATATAAATATATATATATATATTTACAGGGAACACACAGTTCCTATAGACTGCAATGTAAAAGCACTTTTTAGTGTTGTTTTTTTTTCTAACACCCCACACCCGCCAACTTATAATCCCTTTAAAACTGCCTAGTGCAGTAAAAAGACCCTCTATTTTGGGGGTATTTGAAACACTTTTAGAAAATTAACCAGAGATTTCATCAAACTTGCAAACTTGTGGTAACAATAACCAGCCGCTTGTAATGGCTGGTTAATTATCGCACGCCCGCAAAGTTTGCCCGTGTGGGGGTGTGCAATTAATTGTCGCTCTACTTGTAAATTGGCCCATAATTAGTGTAATCATTTAAATAATCTTGCCATTTTTGAAGAAACCTCCTGTTGCAGAATTTTATATTTGTGTTGGATAGTCTATATTTTTAGCTACATTATGTCTAGAAATATTTGATTTTTCTATTGCCTGTTGTTGTAGTAGGGTTTTCTTGGACAATTGTCTGCAATGATAAACTGTTAAATTGTTTTGCTGACTGGTATATGCAAAATGTTTTTGGATGAGGTACCTGGAATCAGTAGCTGTTTTGCCAAAGCTTTGGAAACAGAGCCTTGATCTACTCTGGGCTTTACAAACTTGTGAGTTGCTCTGTTATCTGTTTTCTACACTGACTAAACAAAGAAACAGTGGAGACAGCACATTTATTCATGGACGTAATAAAACATGAAATAGAGCAGCAAGTTAATAATATGAAAATTATGTCCATACAACTGTAGAACACATTCCCCCGGAATCTGAATATATTTTAATAATTACAGTACCTCTAGAAGATCCTCTCAACAACATGTAAGGCAAATTCCCTGTGTCAGGATGTCATGGGATATTCGTGGATAATCTACTTGTGACGGTGCTTGATGCAGTTTTTCAAGGAAGGAGTGATTTGTAGTGCAAAAAAGTTTGCAACAAGAAATAAACAGAGCAGCACAACTCTGATTCACATTAAATGTATAACCATTTAATAAAATCAAATTTACCGACAGGTACTTACAAGATAAAAAAGGAAATAATGCAGCAAAACCACAGTGACAGGTAAGTACTATGTCAGAAAATAACTGTATAAAGAATGATTTGTTGTTGCCTGTTAAAGAAATGGGATGCTTTTACCATCTCCCTAAAATCCATAAGAACCCGGTTGATCCTCCTGGTAGACAGGATTTATCAAAGCTTTTCCTAAAATTGAGCCTATAAATCTGCATACGACTGAATCCTCTATATTATTAATGCCAAGTGCGCCTAAAATTGGGCAAGTCCGACTATACATTGCTCTCACTTCACCAAAGGCGCACCAGTGCGCTTATAAAAGGGTTAGAGTCCACCTTAGCATTACGCCCAGTTACCAATTTATCACTTTTATGCACCTTTGGAGAACGCAAAGTTCTACAAATACGTGCATTATAATTCTCCATAGGTACTGTGGAGAACAGCATTAGAAATCATTATGTCTTTGAGCTTGTGTCTGATGGAGAATTTTCTGATTCTACTAGGTCTATCTGGCTAGATATATATGCCAAATATAGAATGCACTTTCATTCATCAAACTTTACATTTCATTGATTTTGTTAAAATACTTACTTTTTCTTCTTGAAAGCCGCTCCAGCACTTCTCCAGCTCGTCGCAAGCCTCTTCATATGTCAACAATGACTATTCCGACATCCTCCAATCACAGCTTCCCCCCCCCCCCGCGGGAATCATTGCCTAAAGCAACGCCGTGACTGGAAGAAGGCCGGCATTGTAATTTCTGACGCAGGAAGAGGCTTGCAACGCACGGGGGAAGCCCTTGTAGCGGCTTTCACAAAAAAAGGTAAGTATTTTAACAAAACCAGTGAAATGTAAAGTTTGATGAATGAAAGTGCCCCTGTTTTTAATAGGATTATTAAAAAACGTGCACTGGTTCATCAAAATGTACATTCACTTTAAAGGGATGGTAACTTTTATTATTAATGAAATTTGACAAATGTTTTATTTCATGTTTTATAAACAATTTGCATATTTTTTTTTATTTTTTTTTACTTTATTATATATTCATTATTTTTGTATTCTATAATTCCTGTCAATCACTTCATTGGCTCTGCCCATCAATGTAGCTTCTCAGCACTTTATAAACATGTACAGCCGCCCCACCTGCTGTGAACATCACTAGTAGAGCATTTCCCATAATTGTATTAACTCTATTTCTCTTGAAACTTTTGTGCCTCAAAAAGTAAAGTGATGTTTACAGTTGTCCCGCCTGCTATTCACATCACTATCATCATACCTGCGCTTTCGGTATTTTTTATTTCCCCTTTCCCTCTTGACATTTTTGTGCCTCAAATAGTAAAGTGATAGTTACCGCAGTCCCGCCTGCTATACACATCACTGTCATCATACCTGTGCTTTCTTTACACACGAACGCTTTCTCCGTTCTACCTTTTTTACCTTGAGTAGATTGACGTGTTACAGCAGTCCCACCCACTGTACATGTCACTAGGATCGGAGCCGCGCTTTTAGAACACAAGAACGCTTCCTCCCTTCTATTTTTTTTTTTACTATCAGATTGACGTGTACAGCAGTCCCGCCCACTGTACATGTCACTAGGATCGGAGCCGCGCTTTCAGAACACAAGAACGCTTCCTCCCTTCTTTTTTTTTTACTATCAGCAGATTGACGTGTACAGCTGTCCCTCCCGCTGTACACGTCACTAGGAAGAAAACTTTCACAGTAAATGGGCGTTTTCAAATTTTGGTTGCTTTTAGCCATCTCCCCTCCAATCGTATTGTTTTTTTAAGAAGATTGACATGTACAGCGGGCGGGACTGCTGTACACATCAATCTACTCAAGGGGAAAAAGATGGAAGAACGGAGGAAGCGTTCCTGTGTAAAGAAAGCACAGGTATGATGATAGTGATGTGTATAGCAGGCGAGACTGCTGTACACATTACTTTACTATTTGAGACGCAAAAATGTCAAGAGGGAAAGGGGAAATAAAAAAATACTGAAAACGGCTCTGATCCTAGAGATGTGTATAGCAGACGGGACTGCTGTACACATTTCTAGAATCATCAGTAATAAAATTTGTAAGTAAAATGAAAAAAAAGCATTTACAAAGATTAGAAATTTTGTTGAACATCAATAAGTTGTGGTAAATTATAAATCCTCTATTTTGTGCCACTCATGCAGAAAAGTAACAAGCACTGGCAGACTGTGGTTACTATGCTTGTAATGAAATACATATGTTCAATGGTCCAGGTGGCTAAGCTTTTGATTGGGCAGAAAAAAGGGAAGAAAAAAAAAAGAGGAGGGAGGCTGACAGGGGAGCATTATCTATAAGATATTAGATGAATAAAAAAATGTATTTAAAAGTAATAAAAAAAAGAGGTTTTTATAAAAAATATGGCATGAACTTTATTTTTTTTAAAAGTTATATTTAAGAGTTTACCATCCCTTTAACAATTAAAATATCATTATTATTACAAAGTTAAATTAAAAATGTATTGTGGTTTCCCACCGAAATGAATGCACAAATCCAGCACCCACCAAATTAAGACCTACTAAAGATATATCAGATAGAAAATGGTGGGGTACATCTCCAGGTTTATACAAATTGTAGTATGTTCCCTTATATCAGACAAAATATAGACCCTTCTAGCAATTGTAATTCCACTTAACTACTGTATCAGCTGAAATGTAAATGTTATTTAATTTACAACGGTAGGACAAGAGAAAAATAAAGTATAGATTTTGTGAACACTTGAAAAATATAAGTTATTCCTTTGGCCAACATAGTTTATCTGAACACTTCAAACTAGTACATGGTAGCAATCCAGAAGGTTTGGAAAGCACTCAACATTATCAGATGATTAAAGTGTTTATATCAGAAAAAAATATCCTTTGCTGTATGATAGTTTGTCAGTAGGTAGTTGTTTAACCTTAAACATCTTCTTTGGTGATTGACAGTTATTTAAGCAAAATATCTGCTTGGATAAATATGTAATGAATATACAAACTGGCCTTAAAAAGTACTTAAAAAATACAACAGTAGTTATGATAGGTTTAGGAATTGTATCCTAGGGGATAAAGTCACATGATACAATCATAATAAAGTATATACTTGTATTGTTTCTGAATGTATTAAATGCATACAACATATTTTCAGTTGTGTTTTAAGTCACATAGTTGTATAGATTCAGCAATAAATACGTATTCTTTGCATGTATGACAGATAGACAAACAGTAAATGTACAAGTATTTAGTGACTAATTTGTTTAAGTATTTTAATGCCTAATGAAGATGTATTGAAGGGAGAAAGGCATATGCTGTTTCAGTTAGAGCTTGCCTGCAGGCTGGGATTGAGCAGATTGGCCTTTATTAATTAATATTTAAATTCTTTGTATTTGGCGCGCTGCTTACACGTGGAACATGATGCATAGTTTTTCTGCTGTGCCAGGCTGCCCTCAGAGAGACTCCCGCCGCCGCGTCACCATTCACCCTAAGTTCTACTTCTTACCTAACCTACCTCACTGTCTCTCAACTCATCTGCGGTGTGCGTGTGGGGTCTCGCTATCTCCCCTTTCGCTGGGTGGGCATCATCACTCTCCTCTCCCACCTAATATGGCGTAGCTGATTTTCACAGTGGTCACGGTGTAGTGCACACTGCACTGTGTAGTCTGTGTGAGTCTCAATCACACAGTGGAGCCAGGAAGAATACCGCATTCCATCTCAGTCCAGACCAGGCTGCGCAAGTGAGCTCCGCCTCCACTGTCACCACGTCATGCACACCCACATACAATCCCATAGGATAGCAATAGCCGGGCCAGCCATTTAAGTCATTTGTAATTGGTTAATTTAGCCATCCGGCCCTGAGTTCAGTAGAGTGGCCCTAGGGACTCAAAATTCTGCCGTCCTAGGCACCGGCGTCTTTGGCCTATGCCTTAATCGGCCCCTGGGTACTATACAATCCCACCAAATATGTCTGATTGTCCCAATTACACCGCATTCTCTCCAACAATGATCTGATGTAGAAGGGTATATAGACTTTAATCGTGTTGGTGTTAGGTACCATCTTAAGAGCAATTTATAGTTTGTTTCAAGTATAGATGCTGAAAATGAGGATTATTTTTGTAGATAAAAATATTTTGTGCCATTGCTGAGAGGTTATGTCAATATCAAGCTCACTATTCCAAGAGATTGTGTAAGTGGGGAGAGACCTAGATGTGATCTTGGATAAAATGTTGTATGAGAATCCTAGTGTGTTTTTTAAAGGATATGTGTGGAACATAAGGTTTCAAATGGCGTCAAGGGCCTGACAAAAGAGTCTTTGTTCGGATGAGTAGATCGGTAGGTGTGAATCTGAAAATAGGTATGCCAGTTCTTGAAAAGTCTTGGGAATTCTGATTTCAGAGCAGTCCCTGTTTTTAATGAGTGGTCCTCAAATAGTTTATAGGCAGGGAGATAGGAAATTATGTCTTCTATTTGTATACCAGCGGTTAGCTGTGGAAAAAAAACTATAACCTCTTTCCTAGCAAGGGTGTTAAGGGAGACGGAATCGTTGAAAGTTCGGGATATTTGAAAGTTTGGGATTCACTGATTAGCAAAGTGCCAGAGATCAAGGGGTTAGAAGTTATATTTGGGTCTCTATCTTTTGTAGCTAGCCAACCTTGATCTCCTAGATTCTTGATTTTTAACATGTCTCTTTCTATTGTTATCCATAATTTATCTATTGGGTGGTTATTCCATTGTATTTTAGGGGATAAGTGAGTGGCATAGTAGTAGTGTAGGATATTTGGAGCCCCTAGGCCACCCTTGTCTTTGGGTCTATATAAGATGGGGGTTTTTTAATCCTGGGGGCTTATTTCCCCATATGAATTGGTTTAACTGCGTTTGTAGAGATAGTATATATGACTTTGGTAGGGATATTGGGGCTGTTTGGAATTAGGGCTGCAAAAACTAATCTGTAAGACTGATCATAAAAATAGTTGTCAAAGAATCTCATTATCAATTAGGTGGTCAGCGATTTGTTGGTTAATTGCACAGCACCAGCTGCTTCAATCCGATGAACTCTTTCACATGGTATTGTGCAAACATTTTTATTTTTTTATTTTTTTTCTGTCCGATTAATCGGATAGAAAAAAGATCAAAAGAATAAATATATTAAAACATTTTTGTACAATCTTAGTTGCAGTAGATCATCAAATTAAAGCAGCTGGTGCTGTGCAACTGACTAACTAATCGCTGAGCACCTAATTGATAATGAGATTTGTTGACAACTATTTTTATGATCAAACTTACCGATTAGTTGTTGAAGCCCTATTTGGAATATATAAAGAATTTTTGGTAGAATAGTCATTTTGGTGGCAGGGATTCTACCTAACCACAACAAGCTGAGATGTGAGATCCAGGAGGAGAGGGTTGTACGGTTCATTAGTGATAAGGGTAAATAGTTTAGATTGAAGATGTCAGGGATATTGTCTGCTAGTGTAATTCCTAGGTATTTAATTGTTTTTGTGTTTCTATTAAAGAGTGTTAATCTGTTTATTTCACTTAATACCTGTGGAGTAGCTGAGATGTTCAGAATGTCTGATTTGTTATAATTGATAGAGAAGTTAGACCATCTGCTATAAGCAACAAATTCGGACATGAGTGGTTGGATGGAAGCGATAGGAAAAGTCAGTGTCAACAAGATATCGTCTGCGAACAGTGATATTTCTTTCATGTAATTAGCAAGAGTCCATGAGCTAGTGACGTATGGGATATACATTCCTACCAGGAGGGGCAAAGTTTCCCAAACCTCAAAATGCCTATAAATACACCCCTCACCACACCCACAAATCAGTTTTACAAACTTTGCCTCCTATGGAGGTGGTGAAGTAAGTTTGTGCTAGATTCTACGTTGATATGCGCTCCGCAGCAGGTTGGAGCCCGGTTTTCCTCTCAGCGTGCAGTGAATGTCAGAGGGATGTGAGGAGAGTATTGCCTGTTTGAATTCAATGATCTCCTTCTACGGGGTCTATTTCATAGGTTCTCTGTTATCGGTTGTAGAGATTCATCTCTTACCTCCCTTTTCAGATCGACGATATACTCTTATATATATACCATTTCCTCTGCTGATTTTCGTTTCAGTACTGGTTTGGCTTTCTACAAACATGTAGATGAGTGTCCTGGGGTAAGTAAGTCTTATTTTCTGTGACACTCTAAGCTATGGTTGGGCACTTTGTTTATAAAGTTCTAAATATATGTATTCAAACATTTATTTGCCTTGACTCAGGATGTTCAACATTCCTTATTTTCAGACAGTCAGTTTCATATTTGGGATAATGCATTTGAATCAATCATTTTTCTTACCTTAAAAATTTGACTTTTTTTCCCTGTGGGCTGTTAGGCTCGCGGGGGCTGAAAATGCTTCATTTTATTGCGTCATTTTTGGCGCTGACTTTTTTGGCGCAAAAAATCTTTTCTGTTTCCGGCGTCATACGTGTCGCCGGAAGTTGCGTCATTTTTTACGTTCTTTTGCGCCAAAAATGTCGGCGTTCCGGACGTGGCGTCATTTTTGGCGCCAAAAGCATTTAGGCGCCAAATAATGTGGGCGTCTTATTTGGCGCTAAAAAAATATGGGCGTCGCTTTTGTCTCCACATTATTTAAGTCTCATTTTTCTTTGCTTCTGGTTGCTAGAAGCTTGTTTCTTGGCATTTTTTTCCCATTCCTGAAACTGTCATTTAAGGAATTTGATCAATTTTGCTTTATATGTTGTTTTTTCTCTTACATATTGCAAGATGTCTCACGTTGCATCTGAGTCAGAAGATACTTCAGGAAAATCGCTGTCTGGTGCTGGAACTACCTAAGCTAAGTGTATCTGCTGTAAACTTTTGGTAGCTGTTCCTCCAGCTGTTGTTTGTATTAATTGTCATGACAAACTTGTTAATGCAGATAATATTTCCTTTAGTAATGTACCATTACCTGTTGCAGTTCCATCAACATCTAATGTTCAGAGTGTTCCTGATAACATAAGAGATTTTGTTTCTGAATCCATCAAGAAGGCTATGTCTGTTATTCCTCCTTCTAGTAAACATAAAAAATCTTTTAAAACTTCTCGTTATACTGATGAATTTTTAAATGAACATCATCATTCTGATTCTAATGACTCTTCTGGTTCAGAGGATTCTGTCTCAGAGGTTGATGCTGATAAATCTTCATATTTATTTAAAATGGAATTTATTCGTTCTTTACTTAAAGAAGTACTAATTGCTTTAGAAATTGAGGATTCTGGTCCTCTTGATACTAAATCTAAACGTTTAGATAAGGTCTTTAAATCTCCTGTGGTTATTCCAGAAGTTTTTCCTGTTCCTGGTGCTATTTCTGAAGTAATTTCCAGAGAATGGAATAATTTGGGTAATTCATTTACTCCTTCTAAACGTTTTAAGCAATTATATCCTGTGCCGTCTGACAGATTAGAATTTTGGGACAAAATCCCTAAAGTTGATGGGGCTATTTCTACCCTTGCTAAACGTACTACTATTCCTACGTCAGATGGTACTTCGTTTAAGGATCCTTTAGATAGGAAAATTGAATCCTTTCTAAGAAAAGCTTATCTGTCTTCAGGTAATCTTCTTAGACCTGCTATATCATTGGCTGATGTTGCTGCAGCTTCAACTTTTTGGTTGGAAACTTTAGCGCAACAAGTAACAGATCATGATTCTCATAATATTATTATTCTTCTTCAACATGCTAATAATTTTATCTGTGATGCCATTTTTGATATTATCAGGGTTGATGTCAGGTTTATGTCTCTAGCTATTTTAGCTAGAAGAGCTTTATGGCTTAAAACTTGGAATGCTGATATGTCTTCTAAATCGACTCTACTTTCCATTTCTTTCCAGGGTAACAAATTATTTGGTTCTCAGTTGGATTCTATTATCTCAACTGTTACTGGTGGGAAAGGAACTTTTTTTACCACAGGATAAAAAATCTAAGGGTAAAAACAGGGCTAATAATCGTTTTCGTTCCTTTCGTTTCAACAAAGAACAAAAGCCTGATCCTTCATCCTCAGGAGCAGTTTCAGTTTGGAAACCATCTCCAGTCTGGAATAAATCCAAGCCTTCTAGAAAAGCAAAGCCAGCTTCTAAGTCCACATGAAGGTGCGGCCCTCATTCCAGCTCAGCTGGTAGGGGGCAGGTTACGTTTTTTCAAAGAAATTTGGATCAATTCTGTTCACAATCTTTGGATTCAGAACATTGTTTCAGAAGGGTACAGAATTGGTTTCAAGATAAGACCTCCTGCAAAGAGATTTTTTCTTTCCCGTGTCCCAGTAAATCCAGTGAAAGCTCAAGCATTTCTGAAATGTGTTTCAGATCTAGAGTTGGCTGGAGTAATTATGCCAGTTCCAGTTCTGAAACAGGGGGCTGGGGTTTTATTCGAATCTCTTCATTGTACCAAAGAAGGATTATATGTCCACGATAGATTTACAGGATGCATATCTGCATATTCCGATTCATCCAGATCATTATCAGTTCCTGAGATTCTCTTTCCTGGACAAGCATTACCAGTTTGTGGCTCTGCCGTTTGGCCTAGCTACAGCTCCAAGAATTTTTACAAAGGTTCTCGGTGCCCTTCTATCTGTAATCAGAGAACAGGGTATTGTGGTATTTCCTTATTTGGACGATATCTTGGTACTTGCTCAGTCTTCACATTTAGCAGAATCTCATACGAATCGACTTGTGTTGTTTCTTCAAGATCATGGTTGGAGGATCAATTCACTAAAAAGTTCATTGATTCCTCAGACAAGGGTAACCTTTCTGGGTTTCCAGATAGATTCAGTGTCCATGACTCTGTCTTTGACAGACAATAGACGTCTAAAATTGATTTCAGCTTGTCGAAACCTTCAGTCACAATCATTCCCTTCGGTAGCCTTATGCATGGAAATTCTAGGTCTTATGACTGCTGCATCGGACGCGATCCCCTTTGCTCGTTTTCACATGCGACCTCTTCAGCTCTGTATGCTGAATCAATGGTGCAGGGATTACACAAAGATATCTCAATTAATATCTTTAAAACCGATTGTACGACACTCTCTGACGTGGTGGACAGATCACCATCGTTTAATTCAGGGGGCTTCTTTTGTTCTTCCGACCTGGACTGTAATTTCAACAGATGCAAGTCTTACAGGTTGGGGAGCTGTGTGGGGATCTCTGACGGCACAAGGAGTTTGGGAATCTCAGGAGGTGAGATTACCGATCAATATTTTGGAACTCCGTGCAATTTTCAGAGTTCTTAAGTCTTGGCCTCTTCTGAAGAGAGAATCGTTCATTTGTTTTCAGACAGACAATGTCACAACTGTGGCATACATCAATCATCAAGGAGGGACTCACAGTCCTCTGGCTATGAAAGAAGTATCTCGAATTCTGGTTTGGGCGGAATCCAGCTCCTGTCTAATCTCTGCGGTTCATATCCCAGGTATAGACAATTGGGAAGCGGATTATCTCAGTCGCCAAACGTTGCATCCGGGCGAATGGTCTCTTCACCCAGAGGTATTTCTTCAGATTGTTCAAATGTGGGGACTTCCAGAAATAGATCTGATGGCGTCTCATCTAAACAAGAAACTTCCCAGGTATCTGTCCAGATCCCGGGATCCTCAGGCGGAGGCAGTGGATGCATTATCACTTCCTTGGAAGTATCACCCTGCCTATATCTTTCCGCCTCTAGTTCTTCTTCCATCTAAACAAGAAACTTCCCAGGTATCTGTCCAGATCCCGGGATCCTCAGGCGGAGGCAGTGGATGCATTATCACTTCCTTGGAAGTATCACCCTGCCTATATCTTTCCGCCTCTAGTTCTTCTTCCAAGAGTAATCTCCAAGATTCTGAAGGAATGCTCGTTTGTTCTGCTGGTAGCTCCGGCATGGCCTCACAGGTTTTGGTATGCGGATCTTGTCCGGATGGCCTCTTGCCATCCGTGGACTCTTCCGTTAAGACCAGACCTTCTGTCGCAAGGTCCTTTTTTTCCATCAGGATCTCAAATCCTTAAATTTAAAGGTATGGAGATTGAACGCTTGATTCTTGGTCAAAGAGGTTTCTCTGACTCTGTGATTAATACTATGTTACAGGCTCGTAAATCTGTATCTAGAGAGATATATTATAGAGTCTGGAAGACTTATATTTCTTAGTGTCTTTCTCATCATTTTTCTTGGCATTCTTTTAGAATTCCGAGAATTTTACAGTTTCTTCAGGATGGTTTAGATAAAGGTTTGTCCGCAAGTTCTTTGAAAGGACAAATCTCTGCTCTTTCTGTTCTTTTTCACAGAAAGATTGCTAATCTTCCTGATATTCATTGTTTTGTTCAAGCTTTGGTTCGTATAAAACCTGTCATTAAGTCAATTTCTCCTCCTTGAAGTTTGAATTTGGTTCTGGGGGCTCTTCAAGCTCCTCCTTTTGAACCCATGTATTCATTGGACATTAAATTACTTTCTTGGAAAGTTTTGTTCCTTTTGGCGATCTCTTCTGCCAGAAGAGTCTCTGAATTATCTGCTCTTTCTTGTGAGTCTCCTTTTCTGATTTTTCATCAGGATAAGGCGGTGTTGCGAACTTGTTGTTGTTGTTAGAGCTTTTGAAATATTATGTTGAAGCTACTAAGTCTTTCCGAAAGACTTCTAGTCTATTTGTTATCTTTTCCGGTTCTAGAAAAGGCCAGAAAGCTTCTGCCATTTCTTTGGCATCTTGGTTGAAATCTTTAATTCATCTTGCCTATGTCGAGTCGGGTAAAACTCCGCCTCAAAGGCTTACAGCTCATTCTACTAGGTCAGTTTCTACTTCCTGGGCATTTAGGAATGAAGCTTCGGTTGATCAGATTTGCAAAGCAGCAACTTGGTCCTCTTTGCATACTTTTACTAAATTCTACCATTTTGATGTATTTTCTTCTTCTGAAGCAGTTTTTGGTAGAAAAGTACTTCAGGCAGCGGTTTCAGTTTGAATCTTCTGTTTATGTTTCCATTAAACTTTATTTTGGGTGTGGATTATTTTCAGCAGGAATTGGCTGTCTTTATTTTATCCCTCCCTCTCTAGTGACTCTTGCGTGGAAAGATCCACATCTTGGGTAGTCATTGTCCCATACGTCACTAGCTCATGGACTCTTGCTAATTACATGAAAGAAAACATAATTTATGTAAGAACTTACCTGATAAATTCATTTCTTTCATATTAGCAAGAGTCCATAAGGCCCACCCTTTTTTGTGGTGGTTATGATTTTTTTGTATAAAGCACAATTATTCCAATTCCTTATTTTATATGCTTTCGCACTTTTTTCTTATCACCCCACTTCTTGGCTATTCGTTAAACAGATTTGTGGGTGTGGTGAGGGGTGTATTTATAGGCATTTTGAGGTTTGGGAAACTTTGCCCCTCCTGGTAGGAATGTATATCCCATACGTCACTAGCTCATGGACTCTTGCTAATATGAAAGAAATTAATTTATCAGGTAAGTTCTTACATAAATTATGTTTTTGTATTCTGTGTGGTCTACCATAAGGCCTTGGATAAGTGTATTATCTCTGATAAGATAGGCTAGGGGTTCAATGGAGAAGGCGAATAATAGGGGGGATAAAGGGCAGCCCTGTCGGGTTCCATTTAAAACTGGAAAGGTGGAAGAGATTATGCCATTGATTCTGACTTTGGCCGTGGGATGAGAATATAATGCAAAGATTGTATTTATAAAGGGTTGGAAAAAGAAAAAGTGAGACAGGGTGGCAGACATGAATGCCCAGTCCACCCTGTCAAAAGCCTTCTCTGCATCAATAGAGACAAAGATCGTTTGTGCAGAGGAGGATTTTGCCATATGTAATAGTTGTATGGCTCTGGTAGTATTGTCTTTGGATTCATGTCCCAGGACGAAATCAGTTTGGTCAGGATGGATGAGGTTTGGTAATATTTTATTCAACCTGTTTGCTAGAATTTTCGCATAAATTTTGACAACCATGTTGATTAATGATATCGGTCTGTAATTTTGGAGGTGAAGTGGTAATTTACCTTTTTAGGGATAACAGTTACATAGAAACATAGAATTTGATGGTAGATAAGAACCAAAAAGGCCCATCAAGTCTACCCATATTACATGTTACTTTTTCCTTAGGATAGCCTTATGCATGTCCCAGGCATTTTTAAATTCATTTACAGTCTTTGTGTTTATTCCATGAATCCACCACCCTTTCTGTAAAAAAATGCTTCCTCAAATTTCTCCTGAATCTACTACCCTCTAACTTTAGATTGTGACCCCTTGTTTTGGCATTTATTTTTTTGTGAAAAATGCTTTCAGCTTCTATTTTATTAAGTCCCTTCATATATTTGAAGGTTTCTATCATGTTACCTCTTTCCCTTCTATCTTCTAAACTATACATATTTAGATCATAGAGTCTTTCTTTGTATGTTTTATATTTTAGACCATGTACCATTTTAGTAGCCCTCCTTTGGACAGCTTCTAGTTTATTTATATCTTTCTGAAGATATGGTCTCCAGAACTGTACACAGTATTCCATATTTGGTCTAACTAATGATCTGTAAAGTGGCATAAGAACCTTGCTATTTCTGCTACTAAAACCTCTTCCAATGCAGCCAAGCATTTGACTGGCCTTGCTGGCTGCACTGCGGCATTGTGTACCAAATTTTAAATCATCTGAAATATCATCTGAAATAATAATTCCCAAATCCCTTTCTTCTTTAATTACAGTCAGTAATGTACCATTGAGACTATAATTGGCCTTTGGGTTTTTGGATCCTATATACATAATTTTGCTCTTGGTAATATTTAATTTCAGATCCTATTTATTTGACCAGCCCTCTAGTTTATTAATATCACAGTTCATTTGATCAACTCCTCCTGGAACATCTACTCTGTTACAAATTTTTGTATCATCAGCAAACACCAATAGTAACTGATGCCTCATTTGAATGTACTCCATTAATTGAAACCCTCTGTCGTCTTATCTTTTTATGTTATGTGGGCTTCTAACATTTCCTTTGGAAAGGGGTGGTGCCGATCAATTTTATTAAACATATCAGTAAGTGGGCCAGCTAATATGTCTTTAAATCGGGTATAGTAGTGGGGGTAAAGCAGTCTGGGCCTGGTGAGTTGCTGGCAGGACGATTTTTAATGACGGATAAATCTTCTGATAAGGTAATGGGATAGTCTAAATTGTCCTTGTCGGTTAATGATAATTTTGGAGTGTTTGCTTGCTGTAGATAATCTAACAGACCTGATGAAGGGGTTGTTAAAGTTTGAGAGGAAGGGCTAGTGGAATTCAATTTAACATAGTACTGTTGAAAGGATTCAGCTATATTGTCATTTGTGGTGGAGGTTTTATTGTTTACTGTCAAAGAATGTACGTAAGTTTTGAATCTTTTTTTCTTTAGGTATCTGGCAAGGAGTTTACCATATTTATTACTATCTAGATTAAATTTGGAGTGAATTCCTAATTGTCTATGTGTGTAAATATGATAATAAGTCAGTTCTTGCTTCCTGTACTCTTTTTGTGTTTAAGTTACAAGTGCAAAAATGGTAGATGCCAGTGCATTTAGAAATGCAGAGGGGTCTAAAAAAAAAGTTAAGAGAATGGGGAGAAAAAACATTGAGAAGGGAAACTGAGAGAATAAAAAAAAAAGTAGGGAGGGTATCCAGGTTGAGGAACAAAACTCCTCAGCTACATAATGGGGGAGGGCAGGTATGGGGATGTGTAAGTTGAGGGGAGAGAAGGGGGTCTCGGGGAGAGGGGAATAGGTTGGGGGATTTCTGGGAGTAATAAATAATAAAAAAAGAAAAAGGAGATCATATACTCAGGTTACAACACTTTTTGAGTGGGAGAGTTCCACGTTTTGTCTTGTTCTGGATCTTGTTTTTGCAACTTCGTTCCACATTGCTCTCCTTTGTTAAGGAGCATCACCAGCTGCATATTGCGTTGAAGTGCTATGTTCCGTTGGTGAGGGTGAGTCTTTATGGGTCACAGAAGTAGACGTTTGTTGGGGATCAGGTAGAGAGAGTCCTAATGAAGTACAGATGGTCGGTATTTATTTGGTGGATTTGCAGGACAATCGTTTTCCCATATGGATTATGGATAGTGCAAATTGAAAGTTCCAACGATACAGGATTTTCTTTTCCCTCAATATGGTGGTTAATGGAGAGAGTTATTTTCAGCGATGGAGTGTGTAGGTTGAGATATATGAGAAGGCTTGTATCTGGTTATTCTGAAATTGAAAGTTTGAGTGCTTTCTTGTAGCAGATAAGATAAGTTCTTTGTCTGTGTAGCTTAGAAAGTATGCTATGACATCACAAGGTGGTTGGTCTGGCTTAGGTTTAGCCCTAAGGGCCCTGTGGATTCTTTCTATGCAAATGTTGTCTATTTCAGAGGAATCTTCATCTTTAAGAGCTTTAAGCAGGTCTATGACATATAACTGGAGTGAGTCTGAAGGGATGATTTCAGGGATCCCACGGAATCTCAAGTTGTTTCTTCGGCCTCGGTTTTCGAGGTCATCGATTTTATCTTTTAGTTCTGTAATCTGTTGGTCTTGTTGTGCTACTAGTAGGACGGTGGAGTCGATATCCTTAGCAAATAGGTCTCTTTCATCCTCTAGAGCCTCCACTCGAAAGCCAAGTTCCTTTAATTCTTGTTTAAGATTGGAAAATTCCTCTTTAAGGCTAGTGACAACTCCAGTAATCATCTCATCCATATCTGCTTTTGTAGGTAGCGACCTTAAGTCCGCTTTAGTTAGCATTACAGAAGTGTCCAGTGCTGGTGAAGTTCCCATTTCTGCCTCCATTATAGGGGCTGTATCTGTGTAAGTTATAGGAGATTCTGAGGATGTAGATGACTTGAAATATGTAGTCATGCTGGATTTTTGTGCGAATGACTGTAACATATACCTGCCTGATATCACTGTCTCTTTAAGACTGCTTTCCCTGCTACTGACAATCCTGCTGGTTTGGGCAGTATCTGCATTCAACTTATCTGCCTAATTAATCATTCATGCACCTGATTCCCTCAGCCTCTTTTTAAACCATCTCAGGCCTAATGTGCATTGCATTAGCTTTAAGGTTTTGTTCCAGAACAACAGACGTCTGTGACTGTTCATGCATGGATTTTACTAGCACATTCAAGCTACAGCCTTTCCTTTTAGCTATGCTTAAAATCATCTAATTGCAAGTATCCATATAATTCCATTTTGTTTCCTGGACACTGCTACTTAACAAACTCTGAACTTTATTCTAAATTACAAGTATGCGTTTGGTTATAATCACTCTCTAATTACTAGAACAGCATCTTACTCATAACTTTATAACTATTCTACAAGTTGTCATAGCTGAAATATCCTCCTCCAAATATGTTAATATATTCAGAACTCTGCATCTATCTGTTAAGTTAAAAGCTTTCATGTGATGCTCCATTATATGCACAAACAGTATTTAATGCCTTAAACTTGCAACTTGTCTATCACCTGTGCTGCTCTGCTTATTACTGACATACAGCTCTATATAATATTATGTACTGTGAACCTGCAACAAACCTTATTTTGCATCTATGAGTCAATCTTCTACCAGTTTACTCTGAAGCTTGAACATCATACATTGCTATAATTTCCTCTCATGAATTCTGCAGCTACTCCTATTAACTAACTATAAATCACAGTGAAGCCAGAATATATTGTATACATATGTTGCACTCTCCATGAATTCTACAATAACTTCTTGCTACTATGAATCACAGAATATCATCTATCCACGTCCAGTATACGCTTCCCCAGGTCAGGGGTCGGTGTCTCCACTTCCCTACCACTGCCCCGAGGGTCTGTGTCCTGAGCGCATATACACCGAAACATGACAATGACTGACGTGTCTGATTTAACCAGGTTTTTGGACGCCATAGTGTAGTAACTTAAAGATAGGCAGGCCCAGAGGATGCAAAGGTGAACTTAGTCAGCAGTCCTGCAGTCAGTGACCCCAAAAATGGTAGTAGGTATAAAGATATATTGCTGTTTAACAGATAAACAGGAAATTTCATGTTTTCCTAGCAGTGATAGTACAGGAATAACCTCTTACATGGAGATTTGGCAGTCTCTACTAGTAGTATGTGGCAGTACTCAGCTTTATGGTATTGGTAGTCTCCAGCAGCAGGCTTTATTTATATGCATAAATGCAGCTTTTATAGCAAAATGTCCAGTATAAATGACAGAAAACAAGTACTGCAATGTTCAATGAGACATAGAAAGCTAAATATTCAGTGAAACAGGTGCTTGAGCTCTTTATACATTGTGCTCTGTCAACACATGGGATCTGTTATATTGTGCTGTGGGCTATAGGTGAAAAAACAAGCACAGTCTTCTGATTCATTTGTTCCAATTTGAGCATATATATACATAACACCCTTGTTTAGCTTGTCCAGATGAATGCGTGTGGTGTCTATTTAGGGGATTATTGGCAGTGTGCAGTAGTTAGGAGACTTACCGGATTAATTTTGCTGCGCCATGTGATGCTGGTGGTCTCAGACGGGCCGCACGAGGAGCGGGTCTTTGTGTCTATTGGTGTTACGGAGCTTCACCGCTACTATTGTGATGGTTAGGGAGGGTAGTTGGCAGTGTAGAAGCATGTCGGTCCTGCTCCTGGCATCGGAGCTCCGTGTTAAGCGGCCATCTGCAATATACTTTTATAACATATTTTGTTCCCTTTTCCTGTAATTCCATTCTGAATTTGTGAGCTTCTCCGTTCCTGATAGAAATGAAAGTGCTGAACACTGTTCGATTCCACACATTCATTGGCTGCACACTCTAGTGACCTATTTATAACTGACTCTAATTGGCCACAGCAGAGAAAGTAACCAAAGTTACAACATGGCAGCTCCCATTTTTTTATAGACACTAAAACTTTATGCTTATTTTGTCAATATTTAAACAGCTAATGAAACCTTAAAAAATACATCTAGATGTTATTCTCAGACTAATCTTTTAATTGAATGCATCAGTCTATCTAGCATTTACTATAGTGTTTAATGTCCCTCCAAGAGACAACGTAAAACTTTTTTGGATGAACAGCAGAAGAGTTTACAGCCTAGATGTCTGAACACAGACATTGATATTCATTTTTTTTTTTAATTTAGCTTGAATTGCAAAATATTTTTATGTATCTTTTTCAAACATTTTTGTCCAGCGTGTGGGGCACGCACAATTGGAGGAAGCTGGATTCGTCATCGATATACAAAATACAGTCTGAGATGCGGGTGGAGGATCGGCGGTCTGTTTACCGTAACGAAAAGGTAAGTTTTGGGTTTTTTAAAAAGCGTGTTTGTATTTTTAGATACTGGGCTTTAATTCCATAAAAAATCACTTGAATGTTGTACGGGTTGCACTTGCAACATAATATTCTTTTAATATGTGTTACATTTTATAGAATGTTTATCTTTAATGTATTATAACTCTTCCATTTGGCACTTGGTTATGGAGATACCTCCATGTAACTATTGCACTACCCTATGGTGTTATTTTCATTTTAATAGAAATATATTGGATAGAGTTGATTGGATGGCGGAGCAGTCTGTGAGTATATAATAGGGATATCTCAGTATAAACATTATCGGCTAGATTTAGAGTTCTGCGGCCAAAGGGTTGCATTAGCTACGCATGCTTTTTTTTCCCCGCACCTTTTAAATACCGCTGGTATTTAGAGTTCACAGAAGGGCTGCGTTAGGCTCCAAAAAAGGGAGCGTAGAGCATATTTACCGCCACTGCAACTCTCGATACCAGCGGTGCTTACGGACGCGGCCAGCTTAAAAAACGTGCTTGTGCACGATTCCCCCATAGGAAACAATGGGGCTGTTTGAGCTGAAAAAAAAATCTAACACCTGCAAAAAAGCAGCGTTAAGCTCCTAACGCAGCCCCATTGTTTCCTATGGGGAAACATTTCCTAAGTCTGCACCTAACACCCTAACATGTACCTCGAGTCTAAACACTCCTAACCTTACACTTATTAACCCCTAATCTGCCGCCCCCGCTATCGCTGACCCCTGCATATTATTAACCCCTAATCTGCCGCTCCGTACACCGCCGCAACCTACATTATACCTATGTACCCCTAATCTGCTGCCCCTAACACCGCCGACCCCTATATTATATTTATTAACCCCTAATCTGCCACCCCCGCTATCGCTGACCCCTGCATATTATTATTAACCCCTAATCTGCCGCTCCGTACACCGCCGCAACCTATGTTATCCCTATGTACCCCTAATCTGCTGCCCCTAATCTGCCGCCCCCAATCTGCCGCCCCCAAGTCGCCTCCACCTACCTACACTTATTAACCCCTAATCTGCCGACCGGATCTCGCCGCTACTATAATAAATGTATTAACCCCTAAAGCTAAGTCTAACCCTAACACCCCCCTAAGTTAAATATACTTTAAATCTAACAAAATAAATTAACTCTTATTTAATAAATTATTCCTATTTAAAGCTAAATACTTACCTGTAAAATAAATCCTAATATAGCTACAATATAAATTATAATTATATTGTAGCTATTTTAGGATTAATATTTATTTTACAGGCAACTTTGTATTTATTTTAACCAGGTACAATAGCTATTAAATAGTTAATAACTATTTAATAGTTACCTAGTTAAAATAATTACAAAATTACCTGTAAAATAAATCCTAACCTAAGTTACAATTAAACCTAACACTACACTATCAATAAATAAATTAAATAAACTACCTACAATTATCTACAATTAAACCTAACACTACACTATCAATAAATTAATTAAATACAATACCTACAAATAAATACAGTTAAATAAACTAACTAAAGTACAAAAAATAAAAAAGAGCTTTTCTATTTTAATTTTAGAATAGGGTAGGGCATTTTTTTATTTTGGGGGTCTTTGTTATTTTATTAGGGGGCTTAGAGTAGGTGTAATTAGTTTAAAATTGTTGTAATATTTTTCTAATGTTTGTAAATATTTTTTTTATTTTTTGTACTTTAGTTAGTTTATTTAATTGTATTTATTTGTAGGTATTGTATTTAATTAATTTATTGATAGTGTAGTGTTAGGTTTAATTGTAACTAAGGTTAGGATTTATTTTACAGGTAATTTTGTAATTATTTTAACTAGGTAACTGTTAAATAGTTATTAACTATTTAATAGCTATTGTACCTGGTTAAAATAATTACAAAGTTGCCTGTAAAATAAATATTAATCCTAAAATATCTACAATATAATTATAATTTATATTGTAGCTATATTAGGGTTTATTTTACAGGTAAGTATTTAGTTTTAAATATAATTTATTTAATAAGAGTTAATTTATTTAGTTAGATTTAAAATATATTTAACTTAGGGGGGTGTTAGTGTTAGGGTTAGACTTGGCTTTAGGGGTTAATACATTTATTAGAGTAGCGGTGAGGTACGGTCGGCAGATTAGGGGTTAATGCTTGAAGTTAGGTGGCGGCGATGTTAGGGAGGGCAGATTAGGGGTTAATACTATTTATTATAAAACAGGGTTTTTTTAGTAAAGCTCACCTAAAATAATAGTAATAAACGCTATAGTGCAACCTAGAAAAACATATTTAGAAAAAGCAAAAAGAAAGAAGATTCCACAAAATAAGTGCAATCTCAAAGTCTAGGATACAAAGCACATATAGACACAGGACCAGAAGATTCAATGCAAAAACAATAATTCTTTATATGTGAATATGTATATAAAGTGCATAAAAGAACACACATGTATGTACAATTCAAAGCATACAATACATCAACCATACAAATACATTCATACTCATAACAGTAAAAAGGGGTACCCCAATTGAGCAGCAAGAAATGTTCAACTTATTATTAATAAGGTGCACCATATGAGTCCAGAGACTGTAATTTCCAATTTTAACAAAATATTGGAGCAAACTTTAGGATGCTTTTGAGTACATGCAGTTAATTGCATAAGCCAACCATCATAGATCAGAAATTGCACAGGAAATAACTTTGAAATCATGCAGTTAGTTGAATAAGCCAGATGTCATGAAGCAAGAGTCATAGCGTTATTGCAAAAGATCGTCAGTGCAATATAGATTAATATGTTAGGCTCATAAAGCTCAGTCCTGTCCAAACATCCAGATGTTCTGTGTAACTGTTAGCAGTCAAGCAGTAAAGCAAAGTTCATTCCTTATCAGTATTGCAACAATAACAAAGCGCAGTCTCTGTAGCAAAAGCTCAGTTGCAGTAAAAAGGATATAAGTACTATACACATTTCATAGGTGCATTTTCACTTATTGAACAGAAAGCCATAAAGTCACTTTATATAAGTATATATGCTTCATAAGCACATCGCCACTTATCATAGACAGGTAATCACATACCAGCCGCATCGAGCGGCATGCTTGTATTTAGAGCAACGTGATCCTCATCCGTCTGTGAGTATATTGTCAAAAGCGGCACAGTGTCCCAATACAAAGATTCTTGATACTTGCTTTCAAAAGGGGTAACTCTCCCCTTGAGTGGGGTTTAGGTGTTAGATAGCGACCTGCCCAATATTTTGTTAAAATTGGAAATTACAGTCTCTGGACTCATATGGTGCACCTTATTAATAATAAGTTGAACATTTCTTGCTGCTCAATTGGGGTACCCCTTTTTACTGTTATGAGTATTTGTATGGTTGATGTATTGTATGCTTTGAATTGTACATACATGTGTGTTCTTTTATGCACTTTATATACATATTCACATATAAAGAATTATTGTTTTTGCATTGAATCTTCTGGTCCTGTGTCTATATGTGCTTTGTATCCTAGACTTTGAGATTGCACTTATTTTGTGGAATCTTCTTTCTTTTTGCTTTTTCTTAATACTATTTATTATAGGGTTATTGAGGTGGGAGTGAGGCGGATTAGGGGTTAATAACTTTATTATAGTAGCGGTGAAGTCCGGTCGGCAGATTAGGGGTTAATAAGTGTAGAGGGGTGGAGCTGACGTTGGGAGCGGCAGATTAGGGGTTAATAAATATTATGTAGGTGTCGGCGGTATTAGGGGCAGCAGATTAGGGGTACATAGGGATAACGTAAGTGGCGGCCGTGTGCGGTCAGCAGGTTAAAAAGTGTAGGTAGGTAGCGGCGACGTTGGGGGGGGGCAGATTAGGTGGTTATAAATATTATGTAGGTGTCGGCGATGTTAGGGGCAGCAGATTAGGGGTACATAGGGATAATGTAGGTTGCGGCGGTGTGCGGTCGGCAGATTAGCACTTAAAAAATTTTAATAGAGTGGCGGCGATGTGGGGGGCCTCAGTTTAGGGGTACATAAGTAGTTTATGGGTTTTAGTGTACTTTAGAGCACAGTAGTTAAGAGCTTTATGAACCGGTGTTAGCCCAGAAAGCTCTTAACTACTGACTTTTTTTCTGCGGCTGGAGTTTTGTCGTTAGATTTCTAACGCTCACTTCAGCCAAGACTCTAAATACCGACGTTAGAAAGATCCCATTGAAAAGATAGGATACGCAAATGGCGGCTGCAAAGTGAGCTTTAGACCCTTTCCTGACTGACTCCAAATACCAGCGGTAGCCCAAAACCAGCGTTAGGAGCCTCTAACGCTGGTTTTGACGGCTACCGCCAAACTCTAAATCTAGCCGTAAGACTCTTGAGAAAGTTCCATTGATACAAAACAACACACGTATTTTGACCCTATACAGCTTTCTTAGTGTTCAATATGTAGATAATGGAAAACGGCACTTTTGATTTGTTGAGTGAAGGCAGCTCACTTACCCTAGACCTAGAGAGTATCACTATAGATAATAGGACTGCTGAGTGGCAAGCCCTGGACGTAGCATCAGAGCAGATTGGAGAGGGGTATTTTCTGACACAGGACTTACCTGACACTGTGTCTTTAATGCATTATTTTCTTTTTTATTTTGTAAGTATCTATCTGAGAGCTAGATTTTAGTAAATGGTTATACATTCTACACTGAGTATCTTTCTCTTCTACGTGGCCTGTTGAGCTGGCTCCCAATGTTTCCTTTCTTCAAAAAAAAATCTACACGGCAGCATCAGCTTTTGCCAATATAGACTTAAAGGGACAGTCTAGTCAAAATTAAACTTTCATGATTCAGATAGGGCATGTCATTTTAAACAACTTTCCAATTGACTTTTATCATTACATTTACTTTGTTCCCTTGGTGGTATTTTTGAAAAGTTAAACCTAAGTAGGCTCAAACTGATTTCTAAGCCTTTGAAAACCGCCTCTTAGCTCAGAGCATTTTGAAAGTTTTTCACATAGACAGTACTAGTTCATGTGTGTCATATAGACAACATTGTGCTAACTCCCTTGGAGTTATTTAGGAGTCTGCACTGATAGGCTAAATTGCATGTCTGTCAAAAGCACTGAGATACGGGGGTAGTCTGCAGATATAAGATATAAGGCAATTACAAAGGTAAAACATAGATTAATATAGCAGTGTTGGTTATTCAAAACTGGGGAATGGATAATAAAGGGATTATCTATCTTTTTAAACAATAAAAGTTATGGTGTCGACTGTCCCTTTAAGTTTTTGTACCCAAAAGGCATGAATTGTGAATTAGAATGGAATATTTTTAAATAATAATTTTTTGTTTTATTAAACGTTTACCTACATATTTTAATTACTAGTAACTTTGAAAGCTGGGATTGCAGTAACAAACTCAACCTCTAACTCCCAGCAGCATTAATAGCTACTTTTTGCAACAGTAACTGTCAGTATATAGCAGGATTATAATATAATGTATTTAATAATTATTCTTTAAAATAACCTCCAATTAAAATGCATATACTAAACAATTAAAATCAATAATTTATTCCTAAATTCTTTAGATTAGTTAAAATTTATAAACACATTGAATTATATGATGCACACTTAAGCGGTTACAATATTCTATACAGAGATCATAAAAAATATACATTTACCTTATTCACAATGAATCACATTAAAATATCACAATAAAATATCAGAATATGGACCGCTAACTTTAACAGTGCCTAGTTAAACAATATAACAAGATACTTTAACAGCCAATTTATCTGAGCTGAAATAAATCTTATTTAGCTACAATAAGGCAAATTATAAAATATATATATATATATATATATATATAGTTGCAAATATAAATTACTTAGCACTAAATATGACTAGTTAAACTACACAGGACTATGAACATGAGCTTAAAATACAAATTGTGCCCTTTTAAAATTACTAACTGCAATCTAGTTATAGTTACCAAATACCTTCAATTAAAATATTAAAAATATAGAACAGTCATACATCACCACCTCAACCAATTAAGTATTTCAGCTTTCTCCAAATAAGTCCAATTCCACCTCATAAATTAAAAGAGGTATTTTTGCAAAATGGAGGAAAGTTAGGCCCAGATTTGCTTTATAGAGACTGAAATCCAAGGCAACAGTTTGTCAATCAAAATTCAGCAGCACCTTTTTTTTTCTCTTGCATGAGGCAATATCACGTGATATAACCCCACCCCTTTTTATTCTAATCATTGGTGAAATTGGAAATGCTCCACGGAAGCTTGTCTCTGATAGGCCCCTTGAGCTGAACATCTCTTAGTTATTTGGGAGACGCCTCCCTGAGTTGCCATTTATCTTTTGACTGCGATACAATCTCTAATCTATAGGTAGCAGCAGATACCCAGAAATGCAGTTTTACCATCAAATATTGCTGCAGTTTAACTATCTAAAAGAAAATGTTTATCAAATACACTATTTCTTTATATTAATAAACCTGTCTGGTCATGCATTCATAGACACCAGACATGAGTGTATTTCTAGTATCATATTAGTATTATCTTAAAATGCATTTAAAGTTGCATTTGATTATTTTCCCACAGCATATTTCATATTCAATACTTTGTACTTGATGAAACGGCCAGGAGCTTGTGGCAGAGAAACGCGTCTAAAGCTCAAACAATAAATATTTTTAAAATATTTTTATACCACAGCCTGACTTGTTGTGGCTTTTTCATTCACATGCCAAGCCATTCTGTCATGGACAGATTTATTTTTATTGTGAATTGTTCATTTTTAAACACCGACCCGGGTGCCGAGTGTTTCACATGCAGGGGAGAGTTGCTTGTCTTCTCCCACACAGCACGGCTCCATAGAATTCTGCCTCAGATTGCGGAGGAAAGTCCACGGCTGCATCGGTGGTGACCTGTTTGTCCATTATACAGCGTACTGACTGCTGAATAAACGTCAGCCTGCACATTTGCACCCTCTTCTTTAAGGGTGCCAATGCTCTTGTGAGTATATCTACAATTGACGTTCTCTGATGTGATTGCACACCCCTTCTTCTTTTGAAATTTATTTGCACTATGAGGCGCTGTCTTCTCTTGTTCCATCTTTAGATTTGTTCTGATCAGACACCATCCAAGACCAGCTGCCTGCTGCACATTGAACACCTACATTGTGACAAGAACTCTCTACTCTATTTACAGAGACTTTGACGGTTCAAGTCATTTTCTTCTGCATTACCGAATTGGGACTCAATTAAACGATAAGCACTTTTTTCTTTTATTTTTCATTATCATTGTTGCTTTCATATATATTTTTTTCACCAATTTGTCGATATATTGCTTTATCATTTGCAGATATATTGCTTTATTATTTGCAGCTATATTGTCATATCGCTTTATCATACGTATCTATTGTTAATGACATTTATGTGACACTTTCACTGTTACACCAAAAATTGGTATTTCACAGATTTATTCATTTTTTTATATATATCATACACTAGTAGCTTACAATCGCCATTTCTAAGGTATTTGCTTCACACCTGGTTACACCTCACTTACATTGATTCGTTTGCCCACCTACGAGCACATTCCTCTAACGCTCATCTCAGACACAGTCTTTTTAAGTGTTTATTTTTTCTTGTAGATATATTTGGCGCACTCTATTACCATTCTTTGGTATTTTCTTCCCATATTTCATATTCAGTACACCTCTTGCTGAGTGCACAAAAACATATGACACAATTTATAGGGCAACCACACATGTGCTTGTCAGATGCCTAAAAAAATAAAAGAATAGGTTATTAATTTTGAATTAAATTTGATATTTTAAATTGACTGTATAGCTACTTATTAAATTCAGCAAATATTTATCCAACATGCTACTGCTATGCACTGCTTCTTAGGTCTAAAAATGCACATTTTTATACAATATTGAAAATTATACAAGTTGTAATTTAAACATAGTTGTACTTTAAAAAATTGAATTTCCAAGTTACAATGCAACATGTGTTTCTGCTAGTTAGTACAGATTTTTATCTGAGGTTTAGGGGCAATTAACAGGTGTGAGCTAATTACTGTATTCTCAGAATTTCTGTTTGCTTATCTGACTTTATGTACAGAATGTCGTCTCCAAACATCCCATGATGTATGCTAGCTTGGTTAATTATCAGGTCCCTATTTGCTATCCCCTGCGGAGCTGTGAGCTTCAAAGCTAAATCAGTGATTGAACAATTGTATAATTTAGCATATTGAGTGGGGAGGGGAAGAGAGGGTTAAGTTGAATCCTGATATGTAATTAGCAAGGCCTCTCGTGTTTGAACCTCAGATTTGCAATACACAGAATGTATCCAGCAAATGGTATTAAGCATGCTCAAACTTAATATTTGATAGATCGCATACTTACTTTATCTTTTTATATAGATATGTATTATCCACTGACATTTACAGATACCCTGACATAATTCCCCCTTCCAATTTTAAATAGATGTGAGACACATGTATTTGAATTGGCTTACAGTCAGTGGTATTTGGTGGGTGTCTTGACAGTATGCATCATAGACAGTCTTCTATGAAGAGAGTCCGTTATTTTTGAGACCTAATGATCTTTAGCTAGGCATCTTTAAACTACAATACTTCTTTTAGTGTATTTGGGGATATGACACTTCATTCTCCCTCTATGACTTGTAGTTGAGATCTAGGATGGCACACTCGCAACTGATTAATATGGACCCATTTATCCATAAAAGTATCATTTTTAGGTATCCTAATTTTATAGGCCACCGGAGATATTTTGTCAGTAATGACAAAAGGACCCTTCCATGATGGAAGAAATTTCTTCTCCTAAACCTGATCTCTTCCAAAGTTATAAAGATAAACTTTATCATTTATTTCATATTCCTTTTTGGACGTTTTGACATCATAATAGGTTTTACTGGCAGTTGCGGGCTTTTCTATGTTCCTTTGAGCAAATGCAAAGGCATATTGCAGATGCTTCCTTAGGTTCTCCACATATTGATGCGTATTGGTAGCATTTATCAAGTTCTGGTCTGATGTACGGTACAGTAGATGCTGAAGTAGAACCTTTCTTCTACCAGTCAACAACTCTAAAGGTGACATCTTAGTAGCACTACTTGGAGTTGCTCTTAATGCCATCAGGACTAGAGGTAATTTTACATCCCAGTCTTTACCCGTTTCACTCACAAACTTTTTGAGGATTTTCACAATGGACTGGTTGTAACGCTCTACACCACCACTTGAGGCAGCTCTATATGCAATATGGAGCTTTCTTTTAACCCCTAGTATTTTCCACATTTGGGTCATCACTTTGCTAGTCAAGTGGGTCCCCCAATCGGATTTGATTCTCTAGGGTAAACCAAATCTGGAAAACACGTAGTTGATGAGAAATGCTGCACATGTTTCAGCACTATTGTTAGGTGCACTGATGCACTCTACCCATTTAGTGAATAGGCATATTACTGTCAACATGTATTTGTTACCTCTTGATGACCTTGTTACTGGACCAATAAAATCAATTTGTATATCTGACCATGGCATTACCATCCCCCTCTTCTGCAATGGCGCTCTATGCGTTGGTGCAGTGGGTTGGAACTGTGGACAGATTAAACAACCTTGACAGTAGGTCTGAACATCCTTCAACATACAGTTTGGCGCCACGATGACCAGATGTGGGAGCATCATGGGCATGTTGAAGCATGAGACCTCTGAACTGGGTAGGTACCACCCATTGTTGGATGCCAGTTTTGGAGGTTCTAATTAACAAACCATCCTGTAACTTGAATTGTGATTTTGGACTTCATTTCGATTCTAAGATCTTCCTTGCCAATACAATCATCTTTTGAGATGGGGTTGCTTCCAGGATCTTCTATGTGTATAGAAGATGCCTACAATGGGCTCTTCTTTCTAGTGATCAGGTCCTCACTAGGAGAATCCTGACTCTATTGTACCAGGTTAGGCTCACTTTGTTGTTTAGCCTGGTTTCTGGTAATGGCTTCTACCTGAATTGCACCCATAAAGTTGGTTGATATTAAGTAGTTCTCCAGTTATGGCTCCTAGTGTGGCTAATTAATCCGCAAGATCATTGCCTTCCTTATCAGGACCTAGAACCCTGGAATGATCCTTGGTATTTTTCCAGTGTATGGTTAAATCATTGGACACCACTAGATTATCAATCTCGCAGAACAACTTGCCATGTTTGACTAGTTTGTTGTTAGTTTTCTGCATGCCATTTCTTTTCCAAGTTGGCAGGTATTCAACAAAACTGTCACGCATGTAATTTGAGTCAGTAATGATCACAAATTCATGAATACCGTGTCCAATAGCTATCTCAATGGTTTTTAGAACAGCAGTTAGTTCTGCAACGACTGGATCTTGGTCCAATGTTGAAACCTACAGAAATGTTTGTGAATCCATTTGCCCAAGTTATACCAATGCCGGTGATTAATCTGTGCTTATTTTCAATAGTGGCATGGTAAGAACAACCATCAACATATACCCAAGGTAATGTTTGACACTGCTCCTCGTATATTTTATACGGGAAAAGCATTTGTTTCTCCAGGAAATCATCTTTTAATAACTCTTAGCAGTACAGTCGTGGAGCTCCGCAAGCCCCTGTGCAACTAGATTCTTTTTTGTTTTGCTTATAGCGAATTTCTAAAGGCCAGCCTTGTAAGGAAAGAGTCCAAGCGGTTATGCGGCTATTAGACAAATTCCCATCTCTTATTCTCTCACTTTGCAGATATAGCAAAGGCTGATGGGCCGTTTCTACAATAATTTCCTCGCTTTGTATATAGCTGCAGAAATTTTGTAGAGCCCATACAGTAGATAAGAGGGCTTTTTCGCAATCGCTAAATTTTATTTCTACTGGGGATAGAGTTTTGCTCACATAAGCAATAACTTTGCTTATATTATCATGCTTTGGTATAAAACAGCACTCATTCTTATATCTGTGTAACCTGTTTCTAAGTAGAAAGGTTTATCACTTTCAGGGTACGCTAAGCAAGGTGCTTGAGTGAGTTTTCTATTCAGCTCCTTGAGGGCTGTCTCTTGAGTCTCACTCCAGTGCCATTTCACATCCTTCTTTAGAAGAAGTAGCAGTGGTTTAGCTAATTCTGCATAATTATCAATACATTGGCGAGAATAATTCATCATACCCAGGAATAATCTCAATTCCTTTAAGTTAGTTGGGTTTTTAGAATATATTATAGCTTCCACCTTTTTCTTCTGAGGATTTAGCCCTTCAGAAGTAACTTCATGTCCCAAGAAGTTTACACGAGAGCGGCACCATTGAGCTTTTTGTAGGGATAATTTGGCACCTGCCCTTTTAAGTTGGCTGAGGACGTGTTTAAGCTCTGTGATTTGTTTTTCAAAGTCTGTGCTTTTGATTCAAACATCATCAACATAAGGTAAGGTCCCCCTTTCCAGTCCATCAGGCATAACCTTATGCATGAATACAGCAAATTCATGTTCTGAATTTATGTATCCAAATGCATACTAGACCTTTTGGAATGAGAATGCAAGCTTATACTGGTCCTCTTCATGTACCTTTATGGTCCAATATCCCTGTGCACAATCAATGGCAGTGAATATTTTAGATCCCTGCATCTATGCTAGGCACTGGTCAATGTATGGCACAGGCCAGCCAGACATGTACACTCGTTTGTTTAGCTGTCTTAAGTCAGCACACAAACGCCATTGTCCATTGGGCTTAAGACCACCTAGAATAGGATTGTTATAAGAGCTATGCACCTATCTGATAATACCTCTTTATTCCAAGTTCCTTATGATTTCTGCATGAGAATCATATGAGGCTAAATGTAGTCTGTATTGTTTAACAAAGACAGGTGGTGCATTGGGATCTGTTTGGATTCTTGCAATGTGCAAGTCTGTAGTCCCACAGTCATAAGAATCCCTAGCAAAAATATCCTTGTACTCCATCAGGAGTTCTTGTAGCTGTCGGCGTTCGACTATTTGCTGAAATCCTGGAAAGATTTCAGGCTGTCCTATTTCATAGGCTTCTTCAGTATCCTTCAGGTATTGGCCCAATTACATTATTCTGGAATCCAAAAGTGTAATAACTTAATTCCAGCGCATATCCTATGGTAGTTCCCTCGGATAAGGTTATATCCTGTGGGGTCATGTTATGCACAATAACATGTATTGGAATAGTTCCAATATTTACCAGAGGAGTATGGGTCATTGTTATACCTAGATTTTGCATTCTATGGGAGAGGCAAATTAGTGTTTCAGAAGTTTTTAATTTCTGACCTCTCTTTACCTGTAAGGATAAGAGGAATTTATCAGCCCCAGCAGGGATTACAACATCGTTAGACACCTGCATATTTACAGCATATGGCAATAGCTGGTTTGATTTTAGGGCAGCATTTTCATCCTGAAATACTTCAGGGTCCCCCTTTAACCTGCTCTAGAGGCGAAGGTTAATCAAGTCTATTTGTATGGCATATCTATGTAAGCGATCATTGCCAATGTATATTTGATTATGGGGAGTATTTAAAATTAAAAACAGGTGCTTTGCTGATTTATTACCTATAGGATAGATAATAAACATTTAGTTATGACATTATAGCTTTCAGACCTGTCATTCAGGCCATGGACACAGTGGTCTTGGGGAGATAAGCGATCTGCGCTAATAAGCCTTCGCTTAAATAGCTAGCTTCCTGTTTTAAGTCAATTTGGCATACTTGGTTTTTCCTAGGTCATGCACTTGCATAGGGATAAATTCTCAATTGCTACAAGGTATTGAGTGTGGCCTCCCCCTTTAGGGATTTTATGATCCCCCTTGTGGAGAGATATGGTTAATACATCGCCATCTAAGGAAATATTTGCTATCTTTCCAGGCGAACTTTTAAAAATATTAGCATCAAAGCCACTTAAAGGAGTCTGATCATCTATTTGTAGGATAGTGATTTTAATTATAGAGTCATTCCTGAAATGAATCTCCACAGCATCTGGCTTCTCTTCCACCATGTGACAGTTATGTCAGGTGTGAGATATACCGGACCTCTCATAATTAATAGGCCTTTTTACTTTTGACCAAATTACATTATTTATGCAATCAATTATGGTGCTTAACCGTTTCAGGAGATCACTACCAATTATTAAACAATCAGTTGGCAGATCCACTATAATGGCAGGGTGTCTTATTACCCTGTTCCCCAGCCTTAGTTTTAACCATGCCGTACTGTAGACTTTAAGAGAGTCACCCCCAACACCGATTAGTGAACCATCAAATTCTTTTATTTTAGGTTTTTGGGGTGTTAGCTCATTTAGCTGTGTGTAGTACTTGTGGGATCAAATAGTTGCCTAAAATCCAGTATAAATTAATCCCATGATAGAGTTAGCAACTGAATCCTGGAGTTCAGCACATATATAATATCTTCCTGCAGTTTCGACCATTTCACACATAAAATTAGCATGATTACATATCTGTGGGCTTCGCCGCGTTACCTGTATTTGCCATGTTACCTGATGCAAAAGAATTCTCATTATTACCGGTCCTCTCCTCTACAATAGGACTGACAGGGTTCCTGTTTACTGCATCTGGGGAAATAAGGTTAAGAGAATACTGCAAAGGAAGAGATTTGTTCAAGCTTTTAGGCTGAGGTTGCTCGTCATCGCAGCTAAATCGTCTGTTTCCGGTCTGTAGGGAGAGAACATGATTAGTACCATTATTGACATTTATCATTTTATTTGGTATATCTCTCCCCTCTCTCTCAGGTAATACTGCAGTATTTATGACTGTGCCCGTGGCCCACGGCCCACGGCTGGCCATTGGCTGTACACCTAAAAAAGGATTATTAGGGTTCTGAGCCATCAAAGCTTGACTCATATTAGTAAATAGTGTACATAATTGACTTATTTGCGTACTGAGTTGGCCCACTTAAACGAACAAGCCATTTTTACCCATGGACCGATTTCTTTCATGTTATTGGCAAGAGTCCATGAGCTAGTGACGTATGGGATATACAATCCTACCAGGAGGAGCTAAGTTTCCCAAACCTCAAAATGCCTATAAATACACCCCTCACCACTCCCACAATTCAGTTTTTACAAACTTTGCCTCCTATGGAGGTAGTGAAGTAAGTTTGTGCTTGATTTTCTTCGTTGATATGCGCTTCTCAGCATTTTGAAGCCCGATTCCTCTCAGAGTACAGCGTTTGTCAGATGTGAATGGAGTATCACCTATTGATTCTATGGTTTTCCTCATGGGAAATCTTTTCAAAGGTTCTCTGTTATCATCTCCTACCTCCCTTTTTCAGATCGACGATATACTCTCATATTCCATTACCTCTACTGATACTGTTTCAGTACTGGTTTGGCTATCTGCTATATGTGGATGGGTGTCTTTCGGTAAGTATGTTTTCATTACTTTTTGTATTATTATAAAGTTTTAAATATATGTATTGTACTTATATTTGCCATGAGTCAGGTTTATGTATATTTCCTTTTGCCGACAATCAGTTTCAAAATTGGGAAGCATATTTAGGAAGTTTATTTTTTATTACCTGGGGTGTAGTCTTTTCTTCAAAATTAGGCTCGCAAGGTCGCAAAATGCTGATATTCTTGGCTCAATTTTTTTGGCGCGAAGGTACGTTAGGTGACGCAAATTCATAATTTTCGGCATCTTAGTTGATGCCAGGTTTCCTTACACAAGCTTGCGTCTGCAATGACGCAAGTTGCGTAATTTCCGGATGTTATTAGCGCCAAAAAATTTCATTTTGCGTTGTGTGTCATACTTGGCACCAAATTATTTATTTATTTAAACCCCACTTCCTATTATGCTCAGAGGGCTATGCTGTTAGCATTTTTTTCCCATTCCTGAAACTGCCATATAAGGAAATTGATCATTTTCCTTTATATGTTTTTTTTTTCTTTTACATTTGCAAGATGTCTCAATCTGATCCTGTCTCAGAAACCACTGTTGGAATCCTGCTGTCTGATACCAGTTCTACCAAAGATAAGTGTATCTGTTGTAAGTTTGAGAAGATTATATCTCCAGCTGTAGTATGCAACAGTTGTCATGACAAGCTTTTGCATACAGAGAATGTATCCTTCAGTACTAGTACAATGCCTGTTGTTCTTTCAACATCTGATGTACATAATATCCCTGTGAATATAAAAGATTTTTATTGCTGATGAGATACAGAAGGCTTTGTCTGCTATTCCGCCTTCTAATAAACATAAAACGTCTTTTAAAACTTCTCATAAAGTTGATGAAATTTCAAATGACCGACAACATACTGAATTATCCTCCTCTGATGAGGATCTATCTGGTTCAGAAGATCCTTCCTCAGATATTGACACTGACAAATCTACTTATCTCTTTAAGATGGAGTATGATCGTAAAGTAGTGTTGGTTACTTTGGATATAGAGGATTCTAGTCCTCTTGTTACTAAAATTATTAAACGTTTAAATACTGTTTACAAACCTCCTGTGGTTACTCCAGAGGTTTTTCCAGTTCCTGATGCTATTTCTGATATGATTTCTAAGGAATGGAATAGGCCTAGTACTTCTTCTATTCCTTCTTTTAGTTTTAAGAAGTTGTATCCTTTGCCACCAGCTAGAGAAAAAAATCCCCCAAAGTTGATGGGGCTATTTCTACTCTTGCCAAACGTACTACTATTCCTATGAGATAGTACTTATTTTAAGGTTCCTTTAGATAGGAAACTTGAATCTTATCTAAGGAAAGCTTTTTTATTTTCTGGCTATATCCATGGCTGATGTTGCAGCTGCATCAACTTTTTGGTTGGAAAGCTTAGCGCAACCGGAAACAGATTTTGATTTGTCTAGCATTGTTTGCTTGCTTCAACATGCTAATCATTTTATCTGTGATGCTATTCTTGATATCATCAAAATTGATGTTAAATCTATGTCTTTAGCTATTTTAGCTGGAAGACATTAAACCCAATTTTTTTTCATGATTCAGATAGAAGATACACTTTTTAAAAAGTTTCCAATTTACTTCTATTATCAAATTTATTTCATTCTTATTTTATCCTTTGTTGAAGAGACACCTAGGTAGCATGCACATGCCTGAAGCACTACATCACAGGAAATAGTGCTGCGATCTAGTGCTCCTGCTAATGTATGACATTGTTGCAAAACTGCTGCTATATAGTGCTGCAGACACGTGCACACTCTTGAGCTTACATTTTTCAAATAAGGATAACAAGAAAACAAAGAAAAATTGTTTAAAATGTTATGTTCTATCTAAATCATGAAAGAAAATGTTGGGGTTTTATGTCATTTTTTTTTATTATTATTATTTTTATTGAGGTCAAAGTTTTGGCATACAAATATGAATATGGCATGACATGTTAGTGTTCCAAAAAGCACTTCACAGAAATAACATATTAAAAGAAAGAAAAAATAACATATGCTATTAACAATGTCCGCCGTATCAGAGTGCATGAGATAGATTACAAAAGAAAAGGACATACAGCCAAGTACATCACATAGATTACATAGTAAATAGGTATATATAAGTAATGTCTGCTATATTCAAAGGCATAATAAAAATTTCAGAGTAACAGTTTACAGGAAGCGAATAATGTCTATTTGTGTAATATAAAACTCTGACAAGGAACAGTTACTGTAGAACAAGAAGAAAAACTATATATATAAAAAAGCACATGCCAATACCTATCTAAGCCTTCTATGCTAATCAAGAGGCCACTCTTGGACCTCCACCTTCATAGGGTGATGACATTGACAGAAGACTAATTGGAAAAGAGGAGACCACTTGTGGATCCCATTATTTGGACCTCAAAGTTTTATTTATTTATTTATACTATGGGTATAGGTTTAGTTTTGCTAGGGCGTAGGGCAAAGTCTGAGGTTCTAATAAAATGCTCTGTATACAAACAAAGTAGACACTGCGCCGCCCCAGCTGCTGGCAGCGAGGCCTGTTCACAGAACTCACCCATAGCACTAAAGGTATAAATAAAGCTAAAAGACTAACATATGTTCTTGGGGCATAAATGTGAGGGCGGCTGTACAAGTTTGTTATTACAAATGTTAGAAGAATATAAAAGTTGAGTGGCACTAAATGCAGGGACACACCCCAGGAGCCACCAATAAAGTATTAAAGATTCCTGACAGAGGAGGTGTCCTCATGGAGTAGACATTAAAAGTGAGTCATGGGTTTCTTAAGTAATTATACATATATTGTATACCAGAACTTGGCTAAATTGAGACTACAGCAATTACATCCCCATGTTGACCAGTAGTAAATCTAGGATGCTGTCAATTTCATGCACCTATCAAGAGTAGAAACTAGAGGAGTGATGTTCACATAAAAAATATTCAGCTGTAAGAGTTAACTAGGGAGTATACAACCTATTGTTGCACATTAAACACAATACAGTGAAACTAGAGGTTGCATGTAGTTAGCAAAATCTAGCTATAATCTGTAGCATAGCAGTCTAGAGAAGACAATATTCATAGTGATGACCAAATAAAGTAGCCTGTAATATTATCAAAACTCAGCTTGTACTACAGAGAAAACATACCCAAATCAATACTTAAAGTAAGAAAAAATTGAAAATAAAAAAGAATGCTTAAAATATTCAGCTGTAAGAGTTAACTAGGTAGGTAAGTATACAACCTATTGTTGCACATTAAAATTAGTTGGGGACAGTCTAAGCATAGTTCCAGTGACAGCTAAGGGGATTCGTGGGTGATATTGTCCAGCTATCCCACTCCCGTGGGCAACAATGAAGAAAAGTTTCCCAGTGCCTTACATGCGCATCCTGGGTCCCAGTGAAATTGCGGTAGAAATAGAGAATCTCCTGAGGGCCAGATCGTTGCGAACGTAACCACTTTTGACTGCGACTCTCCAAAGCTCCAAGTAAGATCTTCAGCAAGAGATCTCCCACATGGTTTCTCATCTGCCTGACAAGATGCGAAGCCATGCTGAGGCACATTGGCGTTATTTTCAGTGATCCGCATGTAGATAGTGCCAAGTTCAATGTCGCCTGTAAGCGCATCTACCGCCTCACGGTCATTCTGTTCAGGTAGTATGTTGATGGGATCCGTTTCTCCCTTACAGCAGCTCCGGATGATTGAATTGCTCTGGAGCTCCGTAGCGCCGCCGCCCTTGCGATCTGCGACAGTGGGCTCAAGTTGTAGAGCTAATTGAGAAGGATAGATAAACTTGGGGTGGAATGCCATATACAGGGTTTGTTCAAGTGCAGCATGGTGATACGTTAATATATGGCTCAGTTCCTTCAAAATGGCAATAGGACAGTCCATGCTGGTCTCTGTTCTGTAACTGCAGACGGGCCCACTTGATGTAATAGAGAAAGAATCAGCACTGAGTGCTGCCTAACGACAAGGCCAGGAGATGCCTTGCCGGGGGTTTAAGAAAGGCCTAAACCTCACGTATTGCTCCGGGCACTGATACCTGCAGCTATTTCTGGAAAATTAGGTTAATCAGAAGCAGGTTCTGTAGTAAATCATAGATCCAGTTAAATAACGCAAGGATGCGTTGGCTAAAACAGGATATCATAAAGAAAGGGTAGAAATGCTGGAGCAGTATGCAGTTGTGCGATTAGACATGGCCGCTGCCCGGGAGTTCCTGGGGTTTTATGTCATTTTAAATATTGGAATGCTGACATGGTATCTAAGTCTAGATTACTATCTCTTTCTTTCCAAGGTAATAATTTATTTGGTTCTCAGTTGGATGAAAATTATCTCAACTATCACTGGGGGAAGGGAGTTTTTTTGCCTCAGGATATTATCCTAAGGGTAAATCTGAAACCTTCTAATCGTTTTCGTTCTTTTCGACAGAATAAGGAACAGAAAGACAATCCTTCCCCCAAAGAATCTGGTTCCAATTGGAAACCTTCAAGTTGGAATAGATCCAAAACCTTTAAGAAACCAAAGCTAGCCCCCAAGTCTGCATGAAGGTGCAGCCCTCATTTCAGCTCAGCTGGTGGGGGGCAGATTGAAATTTTTTCCAAAACATTTGGACAGATTCTGTCCAAAATCAGTGGATTCAGAGTATTGTCTCTCAAGGGTATCGAATAGGATTCAGAGTAAGACCTCCTGTGAGAAGATTTTTTCTCTCACACGTCCCAGTAAATCCATTGAAGGCTCAGGCTTTTCTGAAGTGTGTTTCAGATCTGGAGCTTTCAGGGGTAATCATACCAGTTCCGTTTCACGAACAGGGTCTGGGGTTTTATTCAAATCTATTCATTGTCCCAAAGAAAGAAAATTTATTTAGGCCAGTTCTGGATATGAAATTTTGAATCGTTTTGTAAGAGTGCCATCTTTCAAATGGTAACTATAAGGACTATTCTGCCTTTTGTTCAGCAAGGTCATTATATGTCCACGATAGGCTTACAGGATGCATATCTTCATATTCCGATTCATCCAGACCACTATTGGTTTCTGAGACTCTCTTTTCTAGACAAGCATTACCAATTTGTTGCTTTTGCATTTGGCCTAGCGACAGCTCCAATTTTTTTCTCAAAAGTTCTTGGTGTCCTATTCTCTGTATTTAGAGAACAGGGTATTGCGTTGTTCCTTATTTGGATGATATCTTGGTACTAGCTTAGTCTTTACATTCTGATGAATCTCACACAAATCAACCAGTATTGTTTCTTCACAGACATGGTTGGAGGATCAATTTACCGGAAAGTTCCTTGATTCCTCAGTCAATGGTCACCTTTTTAGGTTTCCAGATAGATTCAGTGTCCATGACTCTGTCTCAAACAGGCAAGAGACGAATGACCAATTAATATTTTAGAACTCCGTGCTATTTTCAGGGCTCTTAAGGTTTGGCATCTGCTAAAGAGTGAATCATTTATTTGTTTTCAGACAGACAATATCACAACTGTGGCATATGTCAATCATCAGGGTGGGACTCACAGTCCCCTAGCTATGAAAGAAGTATATTGCATACTTTCTTGGTACATATCCCAGGTATAGTCAATTGGGAAGCGGATTATCTCAGCCGTCAGACTTTATATATGGGGGAGTGGCTTTCCATCTAAACAAGAAACTTCCCAGGTACTTGTTCCTCAGGCGGAGTCGATGGATGCATTAGCAGTTCTTTGGTTTTACCAACCTGCTTATATTTTCCCGCTTCTAGTTCTTCTTCCAAGAGTGATCTCTAAGATAATCATGAAACAATTGTTTGTGTTTCTGGTAGTACCAGCATGGTCTCACAGATTTTGGTATGCAGATCTTGTTCGGATGTCCAGTTGCCAACTTTGGCCACTTCCTTTAAGATCAGACCTTTTGTCTCAAGGTCTGTTTTTCCATCATGATCCCAAATCTTTAAATTTAAAGGTATAGAAATTGAAGGCTTAGTGCTTAGTCATAGAGGTTTCTCTGACTCAGTGATTAATACTATGTTACAGGCTCGTAAGTCTGTTTCTAGGAAGATTTATTATAGAGTTTGGAAGACTTATTTTATTTTGCAGTTTCTTCAGGATGGTTTGGATAAAGATTTGTCTGCTAGTTCATTGAAGGGACAAATCTCTGCTCTTTCAGTTTTATTTCACAGAAAGATTGCTAAGCTTCCTGATATTTATACAGGCTTTGGTCCGTATCAAGCCTGTCATTAAATCAATCTCTCCTCCTTGGAGTCTTAATTTGGTTTTGAAGGATTTACAGGCTTCTCCTTTTGAGCCTATGCATTATTTGAATATTAAACTACTTTCTTGGAAAGTGTTGTTCCTTTTGGCTATCTCTTCTGCTAGAATCTGCTCTTTCTTGTGAGTCTCCTTATCTGATTTTCCATCAGTATAAGGCGGTTTTGCGGACTTCATTTGAACTTCTTCCTAAAGTTGTGAATTCTAATTACATTAATAGGGAAATTGTTGTTCCCTCTTTGTGTCCTAATCCTAAGAATTTTTTGGAGAGATCCTTACATTCTTTGGATTTTGTTAGAGCCTTGAAATATTATGTTGAAGCTACTAAAAAATTCAGGAAGAATTCCGGTCTATTTGTTGTCTTTTCTGGTTCTAGGAAAGGTCAGAAAGCTTCTGCCATTTCCTTGACATCTTAGTTAAAGCTTTTGATTCATCAGGCTTATTTGGAGTTGGGTCAGGCCCCGCATTAGAGAATCATAGCTTATTCTACTAGATTAGTCTCCACTTCGTGATCTTTTAAGAATGAAGCTTCGCTTCAGTTGATCAGATTTGCAAAGCAGCAACTTGGTCTTCTTTGCATACATTTACTAATTTCTACCATTTTGATGTGTTCGCCTCTTCTGAAGCAGATTCTGGTAGAAAAGTTTTTTTAGGCAGCTGTTTCAGTTTGATTCCTCTGCTTATGTTTTAAGTTTTTTCTTTTCAACTATGAGAAAAACATATTTTCTGGATGTGGATTTAATTTTTTCAGTGGAAAATGGCTGTTTTTATTTTATCCCTCCCTCTCTAGTGACTCTTCTGTGGAATACCACATCTTGGGTATTAATATCCCATACATCACTAGCTCATGGACTCTTGCCAATTACATGAAAGAAAAACATAATTTATGTAAGAACTTACCTGATAAATTCATTTCTTTCATATTGGCAAGAGTCCATGAGCTAGTGACATATGGGATATACAATCCTACCAGGAGGGGCAAAGTTTCCCAAACCTCAAAATTCCTATAAATACACCCCTCACCACACCCACAATTCATTTTAACGAATAGCCAAGCAGTGGGGTGATAAAGAAAGGAGTAGAAAGCATCAACAAAGGAAATTTGGAAATAATTGTGCTTTATACAAAAAATCATAACCACCATAAAAAGGGTGGGCCTCATGGACTCTTGCCAATATGAAAGAAATTAATTTATCAGGTAAGTTCTTACATAAATTATGTTTTCTTTCATGTAATTGGCAAGAGTCCATGAGCTAGTGACATATGGGATATCAATACCCAAGATGTGGAGTCTTCCACTCAAGAGTCACTAGAGAGGGAGGGAATAAAACAAAAACAGCCATATTCCACTGAGAAAATAATCCACAACCCAAAAATAAGTTTATTTTCACTTTGAAAGAAAAAAACTTAAATCAAAAAGCAGAAGAATCAAACTGAAACAGCTGCCTGAAGAACTTTTCTACCAAAAACTGCTTCCGAAGAAGCAAATACATCAAAATGGTAGAATTTAGTAAATGTATGCAAAGAGGACCAAGTTGCTGCTTTGCAAATCTGATCGACTGAAGCTTCATTCTTAAAAGCCCATGAAGTAGAGACTGATCTAGTAGAATGAGCTGTAATTCTCTGAGGCGGGGTTTGACCAGACTCCAAATAAGCTTGATGAATCAAAAGTTTTAACCAAGAAGCCAAGGAAACAGCAGAAGCTTTCTGACCTTTCCTAGGACCAGAAAATAAAACAAATAGACTAGAAGTCTTCCTGAAATTTTTAGTAGTTTCCACATAATATTTCAAAGCTCTTACCACATCCAAAGAATGTAAGGATCTCTCCAAAGAATTCTTAGGATTAGGACATAAAGAAGGGACAACAATTTCTCTACTAATGTTGTTAGAATTCACAACCTTAGGTAAAACTTGAAAAGAAGTCCGCAAAAACATAATTTATGTAAGAACTTACCTGATAAATTCATTTCTTTCATATTAGCAAGAGTCCATGAGCTAGTGACGTATGGGATATACATTCCTACCAGGAGGGGCAAAGTTTCCCAAACCTCAAAATGCCTATAAATACACCCCTCACCACACCCACAAATCAGTTTAACGAATAGCCAAGAAGTGGGGTGATAAGAAAAAAGTGTGAAAGCATAAAAAATAAGGAATTGGAATAATTGTGCTTTATACAAAAAACTCATAACCACCACAAAAAGGGCGGGCCTCATGGACTCTTGCTAATATGAAAGAAATGAATTTATCAGGTAAGTTCTTATATAAATTATGTTTTCTTTCATGTAATTAGCAAGAGTCCATGAGCTAGTGACGTATGGGATAATGAATACCCCAGATGTGGATCTTCCATGCAAGAGTCACTAGAGAGGGAGGGATAAAATAAAGACAGCCAATTCCGCTGAAAAATAATCCACACCCAAAACAAAGTTTAAATCTTATAATGAAAAAAACTGAAATTATAAGCAGAAGAATCAAACTGAAACAGCTGCCTGAAGTACTTTTCTACCAAAAACTGCTTCAGAAGAAGAAAACACATCAAAATGGTAGAATTTAGTAAAAGTATGCAAAGAAGACCAAGTTGCTGCTTTGCAAATCTGATCAACCGAAGCTTCATTCTTAAATGCCTAGGAAGTAGAGACTGACCTAGTCGAATGAGCTGTAATCCTTTGAGGCGGAGTTCTACCCGACTCAACATAAGCATGATGAATCAAAGACTTTAACCAAGATGCCAAAGAAAAAGCCTTCTGACCTTTCCTAGAACCAGAAAAGATAACAAATAGACTAGAAGTCTTTCGGAAATCTTTAGTAGCTTCAACATAATATTTCAAAGCTCTAACTACATCCAAAGAATGCAACGATCTTTCCTTAGAGTTGCAGGAGTTCTTAGGATTAGGACACAATGAAGGAACCACAATTTCTCTACTTGTTAGAATTCACAACCTTAGGTAAAAATTTAAATGAAGTTCGCAACACCGCCTTATCCTGATGAAAAATCAGAAAAGGAGACTCACAAGAAAGAGCAGATAATTCAGAAACTCTTCTAGCAGAAGAGATGGCCAAAAGAAACAAAACTTTCCAAGAAAGTAATTTAATATCCAGCGAATGCATAAGTTCAAATGGAGGAGCTTGAATAGCCCCCAGAACCAAATTCAAACTCCAAGGAGGAGAAATTGACTTAATAACAGGTTTTATACGAACCAAAGCCTGTACAAAACAATAAATATCAGGAAGACTAGCAATCTTTCTGTGAAAAAGAACAGAAAGAGCAGAGATTTGTCCTTTCAAGGAACTTGCAGACAAACCTTTATCCAAACCATCCTGAAGAAACTGTAAAATTCTAGGAATTCTAAAAGAATGCCAAGAAAAATGATGAGAAGAACACCAAGAAATGTAATTCTTCCAGACTCGATAATATATCTTCCTAGATACAGATTTACGAGCCTGTAACATAGTATTAATTACGGAGTCAGAGAAACCTCTATGACTGAGACTCAAGCGTTCAATCTCCATACCTTCAAATTTAAGGATTTGAGATCCTGATGGAAAAAAGGACCTTGCGATAGAAGGTCTGGTCTTAACGGAAGAGTCCACGGTTGGCAAGTAGCCATCCGGACAAGATCCGCATACCAAAACCTGTGAGGCCATGCTGGAGCCACCAGCAGAACAAACAAACGCTCCTTTAGAATCTTGGAAATCACTCTTGGAAGAAGAACTAGAGGCGGAAAGATATAAGCAGGATGATACTTCCAAGGAAGTGACAATGCATCCACTGCTTCCGCCTGAGGATCCCTGGATCTGGACAGATGCCTGGGAAGCTTCTTGTTTAGATGAGAAGCCATCAGATCTATTTCTGGAAGTCCCCACATTTGAACAATCTGAAGAAATACCTCTGGGTGAAGAGACCATTTGCGCGGATGTAGCGTTTGGCGACTGAGATAATCCGCTTCCCAATTGTCTATACCTGGGATATGAACCGCAGAAATTAGACAGGAGCTGGATTCCGCCCATACAAGTATTCGAGATACTTCTTTCATAGCCAGAGGACTGTGAGTCCCTCCTTGATGATTGACATATGCCACGGTTGTGACATTGTCCATCTGGAAACAAATGAATGACTCTCTCTTTAGAAGAGGCCACGACTGAAGAGCTCTGAAAATTGCACAGAGTTCCAAAATGTTGATTGGTAATCTCGCCTCCTGAGATTCCCAAACCCCTTGTGCTGTCAGAGACCCCCATACAGCTCCCCAACCTGTCAGACTTGCATCTGTTGAGATCACAGTCCAGGTCGGAAGAACAAAAGAAGCCCCCTGAACTAAACGATGGTGGTCTGTCCACCACGTCAGAGAGTGTCGAACAATCGGTTTTAAAGATATTAATTGAGATATCTTTGTATAATCCCTGCACCACTGGTTCAGCATACAGAGCTGAAGAGGTCGCATGTGAAAACGAGCAAAGGGGATCGCGTCCGATGCAGCAGTCATAAGACCTAGAATTTCCATGCATAAGGCTACCGAAGGGAATAATTGAGACTGAAGGTTTCGACAAGCTGAAACCAATTTCAGACGTCTTTTGTCCGTCAGAGACAGAGTCATGGACACTGAATCTATATGGAAACCTAAAAAGGTTACCCTTGTCTGAGGAATCAACGAACTCTTTGGTAAATTGATCCTCCAACCATGTTCTCGAAGAAACGATACAAGTCGATTCGTATGAGATTCTGCTAAATGTGAAGACTGAGCAAGTACCAAGATATCGTCCAAATAAGGAAATACCACAATACCCTGTTCTCTGATTACAGATAGAAGGGCACCGAGAACCTTTGTAAAAATCCTTGGAGCTGTTGCTAGGCCAAACGGCAGAGCCACAAACTGATAATGCTTGTCTAGGAAAGAGAATCTCAGAAACTGATAGTGATCTGGATGAATCGGAATATGCAGATATGCATCTTGTAAATCTATTGTGGACATATAATGCCCTTGCTGAACAAAAGGCAGAATAGTCCTTATAGTTACCATTTTGAATGTTGGTATCCTTACATAACGATTCAATATTTTTAAATCCAGAACTGGTCTGAAGGAATTCTCCTTCTTTGGTACGATGAAGAGATTTGAGTAAAACCCCAGCCAATGTTCCAGAACTGGAACTGGCATAATTACTCCAGCCAACTCTAGATCTGAAACACATTTCAGAAATGCTTGAGCCTTCAATGGATTTATTGGGACACGGGAAAGAAAAAATCTTCTTGCAGGAGGCCTTATCTTGAAGCCTATTCTGTACCCTTGTGAAACAATGTTCTGAATCCAAAGATTGTGAATCGAATTGATCCAAATTTCTTTGAAAAATCGTAATCTGCCCCCTACCAGCAGGGCTGGAATGAGGGCCGCACCTTCATGTGGACTTGGGAGCTGGCTTTGGCTTTCTAAAAGGCTTGGATTTATTCCAGACTGGTGATGGTTTCCAAACTGATACCGCTTGTTACGGTACCAACAGTGTACCAAGGGTTAATACCAGATGAACAATGTCCTGCATAGGGAATCAGCAATTCACAACCCAGCCAGTTTCAGGTTTAAAACAGAATGTCATTTATTAAAGGCTAGATGCCTAGTATTTATACAGGTTTGACCCCAGATGGGGGGGTTGAAAGACTCTTGTACATTTAGATAAAAAGGGGAAGACGCCCTTTTATGAAACAGTAGAATTACATTACTTAAATACTTTACTTAGGCAGATAACAACTTAAACACATTTGGCTTGTCTTATCACCTAACGTCTGCTCTCTGAGGGTGATTAAACAATGGCCTGTTTATTACTTAAATGTAATTATAGCACACAATAGCTGAGGCCAGAAAACCTGTCTTTAGAAATTAGATTCTTAGCTAAACACAATTAACTCCTTCAGTCCTGACAGAAGGGTCTGTCACATATCTCCCCCCTTGTGGAACACTCCGGCAGACCCGGCTTGACCCTTTGGCGGGTCAACCTGGGGATGACCGGACTAGGAGGTGGTAGGCATGTCAGTTTGCCAGGACAATCCATCTGTATTCCCGTTATGAGAGAGAATTTCTGTCCATACAAAGAAGGGTTCAACTTCCTCAGTGCCCAGACTAGGGCTAAACAGTCCTTCAAAATCCCATCAGCTTCTTTACGAGTTTTCTGTACCTGCTCTTTATAGGTATCCACAATCCCTTCATACTGACATAGGGTGCCCTTGAGTTGCTGCACCTCACTATGAGCCAGCGTCAGCTTCTCCTCAAGTGTCGCTAAGTTTGTCTTTAATGTTTCATGTCCCACTCTCAAGCTGGTGTTTTCTGCAGTCTGTCGGTGCAGCTTGTCTAGCAGAGATTCACGTTCTAAACGTGCTTTTTCCTCTGCGCTCCTCTTCTCCTTCATCAGCGCATTGTAACGGGACTTCCACGTATCCATAGCGGATAGAGATTTACCGAGCTCAGCGTCCTGGGGCTTAGCAGCAGGGGGGTCAGTCTCTGCTGCACGGATCTGGGCACGGGTAGTCACAGAGTTAACATCAGCGGGACCCATAGGAGCGTAGGCAGAAACAAGGGGGGCCAAGTCATTTCCAAGAAGAACATCAGCAGGTAAGTCCTTCTTGACCCCCACATTCACAGGTCTAGCGCCCACTCCCCAATCCAAATGTACCCTGGCAACAGGTAGGCTGAACACATCGCCCCCTGCTACCCTCACAGCCACAGTGTCTCCAGTGTACTGTTTCTCAGACACCAAGTTCTTTTGAAGCAAGGTCATGGTAGCACCAGTATCCCGTAGACCACTGACCTTCTTCCCATTCACTTTAACCAGTTGCCGGTTATTCCGGTGGGCAGCTTGCACAAGGTCTGCCTCATGTAGGATGCTCCAGCATTCTTGCGCCTCTACGTAGCGGGCCGCAGGCTGAGAGTTACGTGGGATTCCGCTGGCGGGTCTTCTCCAGGACTGTGCTTGGTTCGCTGCATTTAGGGGACACTCTGGTCTTTTGTGCCCTAGTTGCTTACATCCAAAGCACCAAATAGGCTGTGAGTAGCCCCGTGAATTGAACCGGGCTCTCTGAGGGTAGTTCGTGGCCGGAGGCCGTGTGGTATAGCGGTGCGCCGGGGGTTGGTAACTGGCAGTTGCTGGGGTGACTGGGGGTCTGTACTCCACTCTAGCAGGGGGCTTAGTGGTAGCAGTGTCCAGTTTGCGGGCATCCATATACTCATCTGCCAGGCGAGCAGCTTCATGCAGGGTGGAGGGTTTACGGTCCTGAACCCACTCTCTAACTCCTGCTGATAACTTGTCAAAGCAATGTTCCAACAGGAATAGCTGCAGCACCTCTTCCCCAGATACGGCTTGGCACCCCGCTATCCAGTGAGCTGCTGTGCGGTGCACCTTACATGCCCACTCAACGTAGGAATCACCAGCTAATTTAACAGTGTCTCTGAACCGCCTCCGGTATGCCTCCGGTGTAACCGCATACCTGGAGAGCAGAGCCTCTTTCACAGTATTATAATCCCCAACCTCCTCATCTGGAATGGCCCGAAAAGCCTCACTGGCCCGGCCGGATAATTTTCCGGATAATATCGTGACCCAGTCCTCTGCGGGTACCTTGTGTAGTGCACATTGCCTCTCAAAATCCGCAAGGAACCCATCAATCTCTCCTTCTGTTTCCAGGAAGTTTTTAAAAGCTGCAAAATTTACTTTTCTCTTTTCCACTTGGGCTGCTGCAGCGCTGCTTTGGCGAAGTAGGTTGGCTTCCACAGCTGCTATGACCCGGTCGATAATTTCCGCAGATGGGTTGGGGCCATAATATGCCAGTCTTATTTTAACCGCCCGATCAAAGCTTGCTTCTTCAGGGGTTCTGTCTGATATGCTGGGCCCATTGGTTCCTTCTGTCCCTGGTACTCTTTCCATCTTAGTCAGTATTGTAATAATCCCCCTCTTCCTGAGGTTACTGGCTTGTGTAGTTGCTCTTCTGGGCGATAAGGTTCATTCCGTCGCTTGCCACCAATTGTTACGGTACCAACAGTGTACCAAGGGTTAATACCAGATGAACAATGTCCTGCATAGGGAATCAGCAATTCACAACCCAGCCAGTTTCAGGTTTAAAACAGAATGTCATTTATTAAAGGCTAGATGCCTAGTATTTATACAGGTTTGACCCCAGATGGGGGGGTTGAAAGACTCTTGTACATTTAGATAAAAAGGGGAAGACGCCCTTTTATGAAACAGTAGAATTACATTACTTAAATACTTTACTTAGGCAGATAACAACTTAAACACATTTGGCTTGTCTTATCACCTAACGTCTGCTCTCTGAGGGTGATTAAACAATGGCCTGTTTATTACTTAAATGTAATTATAGCACACAATAGCTGAGGCCAGAAAACCTGTCTTTAGAAATTAGATTCTTAGCTAAACACAATTAACTCCTTCAGTCCTGACAGAAGGGTCTGTCACACCGCTCCTGTAGGGGAAGGATCAGGCTTTTGTTCCTTATTGTGATGAAAGGAACGAAAACGATTAGCAGACCTAAATTTACCTTTAGATTTTTTATCCTGTGGTAAAAAAGTTCCTTTCCCCCCAGTAACAGTTGAAATAATAGAATCCAACTGTGAACCAAACAATTTATTACCCTGGAAAGAAAGGGAAAGCAAAGTTGACTTAGAAGACATATCAGCATTCCAAGTTTTAAGCCATAAAGCTCTTCTAGCTAAAATAGCTAAAGACATATACCTGACATCAACCCTAATGATATCAAAGATGGCATCACAAATAAAATTATTAGCATGTTGAAGAAGATTAACAATGCTATGAGTATTATGATCTGTTACTTGTTGTGCTAAAGCTTCCAACCAGAAAGTTGAAGCTGCAGCAACATCCGCCAACGAAATAGCAGGTCTAAGAAGATTACCTGAACATAAGTAAGCTTTTCTTAGAAAGGATTCAATTTTCCTATCTAAAGGATCCTTAAAGGAAGTACTATCTGCCGTAGGAATAGTAGTACGTTTAGCAAGAGTAGAGATAGCCCCATCAACCTTAGGGATTTTGTCCCAAAACTCTTAATCTGTCAGATGGCACAGGATATAATTGCTTAAACCGTTTAGAAGGAGTAAATGAATTACCCAAATTATTCCATTCCCTGGAAATTACTTCAGAAATAGCATCAGGGACGGGAAAAACCTCTGGAATAACTACAGGAGGTTTAAAAACCGTATTCAAACGTTTAGATTTAGTATCAAGAGGACCAGATTCCTCTATTTCTAATGCAATTAAGACTTCTTTAAGCAAAGAACGAATAAATTCCATTTTAAATAAATATGAAGATTTATCAGTATCAACCTCTGAAACAGAATCCTCTGAACCAGAAGAATCATTATCAGAATGATGATGTTCATTTAAAAATTCATCTGAAAAATTAGAAGTTTTAAAAGACCTTTTACGTTTACTAGAAGGAGGAATAACAGACATAGCCTTCTTAATAGATTTAGATACAAAATCTCTTATGTTAACAGGAACACCCTGAATATTAGATGTTGATTGAACAGCAACAGGTAATGGAACATTACTAAAGGAAATATTATCTGCATTAACAAGTTTGTCATGACATTCATTACAAACAACAGCCGGAGGAACAGTTACCACAAGTTTACAAAAAATACACTTAACGTTGGTAGATCCAGCATCAGGCAGCAATTTTCCAGAAGTATCTTCTGATTCAGGGTCAATCTGAGACATCTTGCAATATGTAATAGAAAAAAACAACATATAAAGCAAAATTGATCAAATTCCTTAAAAGACAGTTTCAGGAATGGGAAAAAATGCCAATGAACAAGCTTCTAGCAACCAGAAGCAAATAAACAATGAGACTTAAATAATGTGGAGACAATAATGACGCCCATATTTTTTAGCGCCAAAAAAGACGCCCACATTATTTGGCGCCTAAATGCTTTAAGCGCCAAAAATGACGCCACATCCGGTGACGCCGACATTTTTGGCGCAAAAACGTCAAAAAAATGACGCAACTTCCGGCGACAAGTATGACGCCGGAAATGACAAGAAAATTTTTGCGCCAAAAAAGTCTGCGCCAAGAATGACGCAATAAAATGAAGCATTTTCAGCCCCCGCGAGCCTAACAGCCCACAGGAAAAAAAGTCAAATTTTAAGGTAAGAAAAATTGATTATTCAAATGCATTATCCCAAATAATGAAACTGACTGTCTGAAATAAGGAATGTTGCACATCCTGAATCAAGGCAAATAAATGTTTAAACACATATATTTATAACTTTATATAAAAGTGCCCAACCATAGCTTAGAGTGTCATAAAAATAAGACTTACTTACCCCAGGACACTTATCTACATGTAGTAGAAAGCCAAACCAGTACTGAAATGAGAATCAGTAGAGGTAATGGTATATATAAGAGTATATCGTCGATCTGAAAAGGGAGGTAAGAGATGAATCTCTACGACCGATAACAGAGAACCTATGAAATAGACCCCGTAGAAGGAGATCATTGAATTCAAAATAGGCAATACTCTCTTCACATCCCTCTGACATTCACTGCACACTGAGAGGAAAACCGGGCTCCAGCCTGCTGCGAAGCGCATATCAACGAAGAATCTAGCACAAACTTACTTCACCACCTCCATGGGAGGCAAAGTTTGTAAAACTGATTTGTGGGTGTGGTGAGGGGTGTATTTATAGGCATTTTGAGGTTTGGGAAACTTTGCCCCTCCTGGTAGGAATGTATATCCCATACGTCACTAGCTCATGGACTCTTGCTAATTACATGAAAGAAACTGCCTTATCCTGATGAAAAATCAGAAAAGGAGACTCACAAGAAAGAGAAGATAGCTCAGAAACTCTTCTAGCAGAAGAGATAGCCAAAAGGAACAGCACTTTCAAAGAAAGTAGTTTAATGTCCAAAGAATCCATAGGTTCAAATGGAGGAGCCTGTAAAGCCCTCAGAACCAAATTAAGACTCCAAGGAGGAGAAATTGACTTAATGACAGGTTTAATACGAACTAAAGCCTGTACAAAACAGTGTATATCAGGAAGTATAGCAATTTTTCTGTGAAATAAAACAGAAAGAGCAGAGATTTGTCCTTTCAAGGAACTTGCAGACAAACCCTTATCCAGACCATCCTGAAGAAACTGCAAAATTCTAGGAATTCTAAAAGAATGCCAGGAGAATTTATGAGAAGAACACCATGAAATGTAAGTCTTCCAAACTCTATAATAAATCTTCCTAGAGACAGATTTACGAGCTTGTAACATAGTATTAATCACTGAATCAGAGAAACCTCTATGACTTAGAACTAAGCGTTCAATTTCCATACCTTCAAATTTAATGATTTGAGATCCTGATGGAAAAACGGACCTTGAGATAGTAGGTCCGGCCGTAACGGAAGTGGCCAAGGCGGGCAACTGGACATCCGAACCAGATCCGCATACCAAAACCTGTGTGGCCATGCTGGAGCCACCAGCAACACAAAAGACTGTTCCATGATGATTTTGGAAATCACTCTTGGAAGGAGAACTAGAGGCGGGAAGATGTAAGCAGGTTGATAACACCAAGGAAGTGTCAGCGCATCCACTGCTTCCGCCTGAACATCCCTGGACCTGGACAGGTATCTGGGAACTTTCTTGTTTAGATGAGAGGCCATGAAATCTATCTCTGGAAGCCCCCACATCTGAACAATCTGAGAAAACACATCTGGATGGAGAGACCACTCCCCTGGATGTAAAGTCTGGTGGCTGAGAAAATCCGCCTCCCAATTGTCTACACCTGGGATATGCACCACAGAGATTAGACAGGAGCTGGATTCCGCCCAAGCAAGTATCCGAGATACTTCTTTCATAGCTTGGAGACTGTGAGTCCCACCCTGATGATTGACATAAGCCACAGTTGTGATATTGTCTGTCTGAAAACAAATGAACGGTTCTCTCTTTAGTAGAGGCCAGAACTGAAGAGCCCTGAGAATTGCACAGAGTTCTAAAATATTTATTGGTAATCTCGCCTCTTGAGATTTCCAAACCCCTTGTGCTGTCAGAGACCCCCAAACAGCTCCCCAACCTGAAAGACTCGCATCTGTTGTGATCACAGTCCAGGTTGGGCGAACAAAAGAAGCCCCTTGAACCAAACGATGGTGATCTATCCACCATGTCAGAGAGTGTCGTGCATTGGGATTCAAGGATATTAATTGTGATATCTTTGTATAATCCCTGCACCATTGATTCAGCATACAAAGCTGTAGAGGTCTCATGTGAAAACGAGCAAAGGGGATTGTGTCTGATTCTGCAGTCATGAGACCTAAAACTTCCATGCACATAGCCACTGAAGGGAATGACTGAGACTGAAGGTGCCGGCATGCTGCGACCAATTTTAAACGTCTCTTGTCTGTTAGAGACAGAGTCATGGACACTGAATCTATCTGGAAGCCTAAAAAGGTGACCCTTGTCTGAGGAATCAAGAAACTTTTTGGTAAATTGATCCTCCAACCATGTTTCCGAAGAAACAACACTAGTTGATTTGTGTGAGATTCTGCAGTATGTAAAGACTGAGCTAGTACCAAGATATCGTCCAAATAAGGAAACACCGCAATACCCTGTTCTCTGATTACAGATAGTAGGGCACCCAGAACGTTTGAAAAGATTCTTGGAGCTGTTGCTAGGCCAAATGGAAGAGCAACAAATTGGTAATGCTTGTCTAGAAAAGAGAATCTCAGAAACTGATAGTGTTCTGGATGAATCGGAATATGAAGGTATGCATCCTGCAAGTCTATTGTGGACATATAATATCCTTGCTGAACAAAAGGCAGAATAGTCCTTATAGTCACCATCTTGAAAGTTGGTACTCTTACATAACGATTCAAAATTTTCAGATCCAGAACTGGTCCGAACAAATTTTCTTTCTTTGGTACAATGAATAGGTTTGAATAAAACCCCAAACCTTGTTCCTGAAGAGGAACTGGCATGATTACCCCTGAAGACTCCAGGTCTGAAACACACTTCAGAAAAACCTGAGCTTTTACTGGATTTACAGGAATGTGTGAGAGAAAAAATCTTCTCACAGGAGGTCTTACTTTGAATCCTATTCGATACCCTTGAGAGACAATGCTCTGAATCCAATGATTTTGGACAGATTTTATCCAAAAATCCTTGAAAAACCTTAATCTGCCCCCTACCAGCTGAGCTGGAATGAGGGCCGCACCTTCATGCGGACTTAGGGGCAGACTTTGGTTTTCTAAATGGCTTGGATTTATTCCAATTTGAGGAAGGCTTCCAACTGGAAGCAGATTCCTTGGGAGGAGGATTGAGTTTTTGTTCCTTATTCTGACGAAAAGAACGAAAACGGTTAGAAGCCTTAGATTTACCCTTGGGTTTTTTATCCTGTGGCAAAAAAGCTCCTTTTCTTCCAGTGATAGTTGAAATAATAGAATCCAACTGAGAACCAAATAAATTATTACCTTGGAAAGAAAGAGATAGTAATCTAGATTTAGATGTCATATCAGCATTCCAAGATTTAAGCCACAAAGCTCTTCTAGCTAATACAGCTAAAGACATGGATCTAACATCAATTTTGATAATATCAAAAATGGCATCACAAATAAAATGATTAGCATGTTGCAGTAAGCGAACAATGCTAGATATGTCAGAATCCAATTCATGTTGCGCTAAATTTTCCAACCAGAAAGTTGATGCAGCCGCAACATTACCCAAAGAAATAGCAGGTCTGTGAAGATGACCTGAATATAAATAGGCCTTCCTTAGATAAAATTCAAGCTTCCTATCTAAAGGATCCTTAAAGGAAGTGCTATCTTCCATAGGAATAGTGGTACGTTTAGCAAGAGTAGAAATAGCCCAATCAACTTTGGGGATCTTTTCCCAAAACTCTATAGATTTTGCTAGTAAAGGATACAATCTCTTAAACCTTGAAGAAGGAATAAAGGAAGTACCTGGCTTATTCCATTCCCTAGAAATCATATCAGAAATAGCCTCAGGAATGGGAAAAACACCTGGGGAAACCACAGGAGGTTTAAAAACAGCATTTAAACGTTTATTAGACTGAACGTCAACAGGACTGGTTACCTCAATATCCAAAGTAATTAACACTTCTTTTAATAAAGAATGCATATACTCTATTTTAAATAAATAAGTAGATTTGTCAGTGTCAATATCTGAGGAAGGATCTTCTGTTTCAGATAGATCCTCAGCAGAAGAGGATGAATTAATATGTTGTTGGTCATTTGAAATTTCATCAGCTAAATGAGAAGTTTTAAAAGACCTTTTACGTTTATTAGAAGGTGGAAATGCAGACAAAGCCTTCATAATAGATTCAGAAACAAATTCTTTAAAATTTACAGGTATATCATGCACATTAGAAGCTGAAGGAACTGCAACTGGCAATGTACTATTACTGATAGAAACACTATCTGCATGTAAAAGTTTATCATGACAACTATTACAAATGACATTCAGTGGAATAATTTCTACAATTTTGCAAGAAATGCACTTAGCTTTGGTAGAACCAATGTCAGGCAGCAATGTTCCAGCAGAAACTTTAGAGACAGGACCAGATTGGGACATCTTGCTCAATGAAAAAGAAAAAACAACATATAAAGCAAAATGATCTATTTCCTTAAATGACAGTTTCAGGAATGGGAAAAAATGCAAAAGCATAGGCCTCTTGATAGAGAAGAAAGCAGAAGGCAAACATGAATGGAGTATTGAAATAATGAAAAAAATTTGGCGCCAAGTATGACGCACAACGTAACGTAAACTTTTTTGGCGCCAAAAATGACCGGAAATGACACACTTGCGTCACTAATGACACCGCCGTGTGAAAGGTCTCGGCGTCACGTATGATGCCGGAAATGACGAAGTTGCGTCATAAACGTATTTTTTTTCGCGCCAAAAAAGTCTAGCATTTGACGCACCCGCGGGCCTAACACCCGCAATTGCAAAAAATAGTCAAATTGAAAAAAAGACTAAACCCCATGTAAGAAATAAATTTCTAAAAAATTTTTACATTCCCAAATATGAAACTGACAGTCTGCAGAAGGAAATACATGAACCTGACTCATGGCAAATATAAGTACAATAAATATATTTAGAACTTTATATAAATGCATAAAGTGCCAAACCATAGCTGAGAGTGTCTTAAGTAATAAAAACATACTTACCCAAAGACACCCATCCACACATAGCAGATAGCCAAACCAGTACTAAAACAGTTATTAGTAGAGGTAATGGTAAATTGAGAGTATATCGTCGATCTGAAAAGGGAGGTAGGAGATGAATCTCTACGACCGATAACAGAGAACCTATGAAATAGACCCCCGTTAGGGAAATCATTGTATTCAATAAGTGATACTCCCTTCATGTCCCTCTGACATTCGCTGTACTCTGAGAGGAATCGGGCTTCAACAATGCTGAGAAGTGCATATCAACGTAGAAATCTGAGCACAAACTTACTTCACCACCTCCATAGGAGGCAAAGTTTGTGAAACTGAATTGTGGGTGTGGTGAGGGGTGTATTTATAGGCATTTTGAGGTTTGGGAAACTTTGCCCCTCCTGGTAGGATTCTATATCCCATATGTCACTAGCTCATGGACTATTGCCAATTACATGAAAGAAACATAATTTATGTAAGAACTTACCTGATAAATTAATTTCTTTCATATTGGCAAGAGTCCATGAGACCCACCCTGTTTTTGGTGGTTATGATTTTTTGTATAAAGCACAATTATATTTTCAGTTCCTTATTTGATGCTTTCTACTCCTTTTTCTATCTCCCCACTACTTGGCTATTCGTTAAAGGGTCAGTAAACCTTAAAAATATTGTTATATAATTCTGCACATAGTGCAGAATTATATAACATTATATTAGCCAAACTTTGTAAATCATAATATTCCCTGTCTGACAGCAGGAGCGAGCTGCACTGTGTCTAATGGCGCGGTCGGGCTGGGCTGTGACAACAGACCCGCTCAGCAGAGTACAGAGAACGGGTCTGTAAAACAGTGGTATTTTTACAAAATAAAAAGGGAATATTATGATTTACAAAGTTTGACTAATATAATGTTATATAATTCTGCACTATGTGCAGAATTATATAACATTATTTTTAAGGTTTACTGTCCCTTTAAACTGAATTGTGGGTGTGGTGAGGGGTGTATTTATATGCATTTGAGTTTTGGGAAACCTTGCCCCTTCTGGTAGGATTGTATATCCCATACGTCATTTGCTCATGGACTCTTGCCAATATGAAAAAAAAAATTATCAGGTCTTACATAAATTATGTTTTTTTTATATCCCAGGGTATTGATTCCTGGATCCTTGGGATCCCTCAGAATCATAGATATTGTTCCTATTTTTACGTTGTTGTCTTTGGGGTTCAACTTGTTCAGCGTTAATGTCTTGGGGAGCACTATTTATTTGGGGTGTCTGGTTACTCTTATTTTCGCCATTTTTGGTATTTATTTTTACGAGGATACCGATAACCTTTTGGGTTTTCATCTTTTTGAGGATAACTGTTTGTTTGGGTATACCCCCCATTTTGAGTATATTCTTTCTGCACCTCAGCCCGTGATGGGGGAGGGGCAGAGTTAAAACTTTGTGGGGAAGGCCTGATTTCTTGTGCCACCTTTCGCATAGGTTTTCTTGTTAGACTCCAAATTGAGGGGGCTAGGTGACACCCTAGTTTCTGCCACAATTTTGAGGCTGGCACTTGGTTCCTTTTTAACCCCCTGTTCACCGGACTGCTGAATAGAGTATAGCTTTGTACTCTCTTTGAACAGCCAGTCCAATGAGCAGTGCTCATCAAAATCTCTAGCTAAATTAATTTTGATGTGCGTGGGCAATGCTTCGAAAAATAAATTTACAAATTCTGAGCTTTCAAATATGGGGTAATCTTCAGCCATACTGTACGCACTTTTCAGTACAGAAAGGAATTATATACGGCCTTGATTATTTTTGCTGCGGTTTTGGTGCAATATTTCCCAAATTCCTTTTTGCACTGATTTTTATTTGTGATATTTACCCTCAAATACCCAGGGCAGAAATTCAATTTTTGACTGCTCACTAGTAACATTCATGATGGATAAAGCATTTTCATAGTTCAGTGGTCAATTATAGAAGTGGTTCCGTTTTTGGAAAATTTAGGTACTGCATCCTTTAAGAAAGTAATTATTTTAGGGGTGTCATATACCTTATTAGACGTATCTTGGGCTTTCCTAGGGACCTTATTTTTGGGGCTGGAGCGCTCCCTATCTGCCCTATATTTACTATGGGGAGACCTCCTACGTACATTAGTACTACGTGGGCTATTTGGGTAGCTGGCTCCGCCCTCTGACTCACTGCTAGAACTTCCCTCCCCCTCCTCTAAGGTATAGCAGTTCCCTGAATTTATAACATGAGGTGACTGTCTATTTGGGAAGTGTATTTCTGACCCAATAGGGGTCCTTTGTTTAAATTCTTCCCTAAAGTTCTGCAGTTAATTTCTGATCAATTTTTTAAGGGATTTAGAATTATCTGCATTATCCTCATTGCTAATAGAGGGGTTTTCATTATGACAATACAGCCTTTTTAAACCACTTAACACTCTTTGGCTTTGTCGGAGTTTCTTATGCAAATCTTCTATCTGGGCTACTAAACTCTGGTTATATTTTTGTAAGGTGGCCATGTTTTGGGCAAACTCATCAATTTTATCCTGGACTCGTTCTGCCTCTTTCTCATTTAACCTTAGGGATAATTTTCACCCCTCAGTTGCTCCAATTGTGAATTTTGTACTTCAATTTTATCGTACATTTCATCGTTCACATCGAGGAGCAGGCCCCAAGTTTTGAAAATTATTTTGTCACGTTTCCTCTGCTTTTGAGGTTGGCCCAATTTTAACAGCCCTTGAAATATTTTGCTTTCGCCACACCATATATGATTTGCAATATTTTTGGCCTTGGTCTTCAGTATCTTAATGTAAGCACATAATTCCCCCTAATAATTAATCTAAGGTGAGTAATGGCTTCTGTTTTAAGCGTTTCTTCCTGACTAATGGGCGATTTTGGGGAACATTTTTCAATAACAGACATTATTATATTGGCTTAGTATTTGGTTAAATTAAAACTCTAAAACAATTTTGACCAATAAGGAAGAAGAAAAAAAAAATATTCAAAAATATTAATAAATAGAAATATTTTTTTAATTAATTTTTCAAAAAAACATAATTTATGTAAGAACTTACCTGATAAATTAATTTCTTTCATATTGGCAAGAGTCCATGAGCTAGTGACGTATGGGATATACAATCCTACCAGGAGGGGCAAAGTTTCCCAAACCTCAAAATGCCTATAAATACACCCCCTCACCACACCCACAATTCAGTTTAATGAATAGCCAAGTAGTGGGGTGATAAAGAAAGGAGTAAAAAGCATCAACAAATGAATTTGGAAATAATTGTGCTTTATACAAAAAATCATAACCACCATAAAAAGTGTGGGTCTCATGGATTCTTGCCAATATGAATTCAATGAATTTATCAGGAAAGTTCTTACATAAATTATGTTTTCTTTCATGTAATTGGCAAGAGTCCATGAGCTAGTGACGTATGGGATAGTAATACCCAAGATGTGGAACTCTACAGAAGAGTCACTAGAGAGGGAGGGATAAAAATAATAACAGGCATTTTTTACGCTGAAAAAAATAAATCCACAACCTAAAATATAAGTTTATTCTCATAATGGAAAGAAAAAACTCAAACATAAGCAGAGGAATCAAACTGAAACAGCTGCCTGAAAACTTTTTCTACCAAAAACTGCTTCAGAAGAAGCAAATACATAAAAACGGTAGAATTTAGTAAATGTATGCAAAGAAGACCAAGTTGCTGCTTTGCAAATCTGATCAACTGAAGCTTCATTCTTAAAAGCCCACAAAGTGGAGACTGATCTAGTAGAATTAGCTGTAATTCTCTAAGGCGGGGCCTGACTCGATTCCAAATAAGCCTGATAAATCAAAAGCTTTAACCAAGATGCCAAGGAAATGGCAGATGCCTTCTGACCTTTCCTAGAACCAGAAAAGATAACAAATAGACTAGAAGTCTTGCTGAAATATTTAGTAGTTTCAACATAATATTTCAAAGCTCTTACAACATTCAAAGAATGTAAGGATCTCTCCAAAGAATTCTTAGGATTAGGACACAAAGAAGGGACAACAATTTCTCTATTAATGTTGTTAGAATTCACAACCTTAGGTAGAAACTTAAATGAAGTCTACAAAACTACCTTATCCTGAAAATCAGAAAAGGAGATTCACAAGAAAAAGCAGATAATTCGGAAACTCTTCTAGCAGAAGAGATGGCCAAAAGGAACAACACTTTCCAAGAAAGTAGGATAATGTCCAAAGAATGCATAGGCTCAAATGGAGGAGCCTGTAAAGCCTTCAAAACCAAATTAAGACTCTAAGGAGGAGAGATTGATTTAATGACAGGCTTGATACGGAGCAAAGCCTATACAAAACAGTGAATATCAGGAAGCTTAGCAATCTTTCTGTGAAATAAAACAGAAAGAGCAGAGATTTGTCCCTTCAAGGAACTTGCAGACAAACCCTTATCCAAACCATCCTGAAGAAACTGTAAAATTCTAGGAATTCTAAATGCCAGGAGAATTTATGAGAAGAACATCATGAAATATAAGTCTTCCAAACTCGATAATAAATCTTCCTAGAAACAGATTTACGAGCCTGTAACATAGTATTAATCACTGAGTCAGAGAAACCTATATGACTAAGCACTAGGCGTTCAATTCCCATACCTTCAAATTTAATGATTTGAGATCCTGATAGAAAAACGGACCTTGAGACAGAAGGTCTGGCCTTAATGGAAGTGGCCAAGGTTGGCAACTGGACATTCGAACAAGATCCGTATACCAAAACCTGTGAGGCCATGCTGGAGCTACCAGCAACACAAACGATTGTTCCATGATAATTTTGGAGATCACTCTCGGAAGAAGAACTAGAGGCAGAAAAATATAAGCAGGTTGGTAACACCAAGGAACTGTTAACGCATCCACCGCTTCCGTCTGAGGATCCCTGGACCTGGACAGGTACCTGGGGAGTTTCTTGTTTAGATGGGAAGCCATCAGATCTATTTCTGGAAGACCCCACATCTGAACAATCTGAGAAAACACATCTGGATGGAGCGACCACTCCCCCATGATGTAAAGTCTGACCGCTGAGATAATACGCTTCCCAATTGTCTTTATCTGGGATATGAACCGCAGAAATTAGACAGGAGCTGGATTCCGCCCAAGCAAATATCCAAGATACTTTTTTCATATTGTGGGGACTGTGAGTCCCACCCTGATGATTGACATATGCCACAGTTGTGATATTGTCTGTCTGAAAACAAATGAACAGTTCTCTCTTCAACAGAGGCCAAACCTGAAGAGCCCTGAAAATAGCACAGAGTTCTAAAATATTGATTGGTAACCTCGCCTCTTGAGATTTCCAAACCCCTTGTGCTGTCAGAGATCCCCAGACAGCTCCCCAACCTGAAAGACTTGCATCTGTTGTTATCACAGTCCAGGTTGGACGAACAAAAGAGGCCCCTTGAACTATACGATGGTGATCTAACCACCAAGTCAGAAAGAGTCCAACATTGGGATTTAAGGATATTAATAGTGATATCTTTGTATAATCCCTGCACTATTGGTTGAGCATACAAAGCTGGAGAGGTCTCATATGAAAACGAGCAAAGGGGGTCGCGTCCGATGCTGCAGTCATGAGACCTAAAACTTCCATGCACATAGCTACTGAAGAGAATAATTGAGACTGAAGGTTCCGACAAGCTGAAACTAATTTTAATTGTCTCTTGTTTGTTAGAGACAGAGTCATGGACACTGAATCTATCTGGAAACCTAAAAAGGTGACTTGTCTGAGGAATCAAATAACTTTTTGGTAAATTAATCCTCCAACCATGTCTTTGAAGAAACAACACTAGTTGATTCATGTGAGATTCTGCAGAATGTAAAGACTGAGCTAGTACCAAGAAATTGTCCAAATGCGGAAACACTGCAATACCCCGTTCTCTGATTACAGAGAGTAGGGCACCTAGAACCTTTCAAAAGATTCTTGGAGCTGTAGCTAGTCCAAATAGAAGAGCGACAAATTGGTAATGCTTGTCTAGAAAAGAGAATCTCAGAAACTGATAGTGGTCTGGATGAATCGGAATATGAAGATATGCATCCTGTAAGTCTATTGTGGACATATAAAGCACTTGCTGAACAAAAGGCAGAATAGTCCTTATAGTCACCATTTTGAAAGTTGGCACTCTTACATAACGACTCAAAATTTTCAGATCCAGAACTGGCCTGAATGAATTTTTCTTTGGGACAATGAATAGATTTGAATAAAACCCCAGACCCTGTTCCTGAAACGGAACTGGTATGATTACCACTGAAAGCTCCAGGTCTGAAACACACTTCAGGAAAGCCTGAGCCTTTACTGGATTTGCTGGGATGCGTGAGAGAAAAAATCGTCTCACAGGAGGTCTTACTCTGAATCCTATTTGGTACCCTTGAGAGACAATACTCTGAATCCATTGATTTTGGACAGAATCTGCCCAAACGTTTTGGAAGAATCTTAATCTGCCCCCCTGAATAAAGTGCCAAACCATAGCTGAGAGTGTCTTAAGTAATGAAAACATACTTACCAAAAGACACTCATCCACATATAGTAGATGGCCACACCAGTACTGAAACAGTTATCAGTAGAGGTAATGGAATATGAGAGTATATCGTCGATCTGAAAAGGGAGGTAGGAGATATATCTCTATGACCGATAACAGAGAACCTATGAAATAGATCTCCCGTGAGGAAAACCTTTGCATTCAATAGGTGATACTCCCTTCACATCCCTCTGACATTCACTGTACTATGAGAGGAATCGGGCTTCAAAATGCTGAGAAGCACATATCAATGTAGAAATCTTAGCACAAACTTACTTCACCACCTCCATAGGAGGCAAAGTTTGTAAAACTGAATTGTGGTGTAGTGAGGGGTGTATTTATAGGCACTTTGCCCCCTCCTGGTAGGATTGTATATCCCATACGTCACTAGCTCATGGACTCTTGCCAATTACATAAAAGAAAAATAATTTTAATATATATATATTTTTAAAATAATCTCTATTTAATACAGATATATTATATCAATGTTATAAATTTAATAATATCTACTGCAGTGCCTCCAAATAATATGTCAGTATATAGCAGGATTATAATATAATTTATTTAAAAATTATTATTTAAAATAACCTCCAATTAAAATGCATATACTAAACAATTAAAATCAATAATTACTCCTAAATTCTTTAGATTAGTTAAAATGTATAAACACATTAAATTATATTTATAGAAACCAGATTATGAATCAAATGATGCACACTTAAGCTGTTACAATATTCTATACAGAGATCATAAAAAATATACCTTTACAATTTACCTTATTCACAATGAATCGCATTAAAATATCACAATAAAATATCAGAATATGGACCGCTAACTTTAACAGTACCTAGTTAAACAATATACTTTAACAGCCAATTTATCTGAGCGGAAATAAATCTTATTTAGCTACTATAAGGCAAATTCTAAAATATATATATATATAGTTGCAAATATAAATTAGTTATCACTAAATAGGACTAGTTAAACTACACAGGACTATGAGCATGAGCTTAAAATACAAATTGTGCCCTTATAAAATTACTAACTGCAATCTAGTTATAGTTACCAAATACCTTTGATTAAAATATTGAAAATATAGAACAGTCATACATCACCACATCAACCAATTGAGTATTTCAGCTTTCTCCAAATAAGTCAAATTTCACCTCATAAATTAAGAGGTATTTTTGCAAGATGGATGAAAGTTAGGCCAAGATTTGCATTATAGAGACTGGCTTCCAAGGCAACAGTTTGTCAGTCAAAATTCAGCAGCCAACACCTTTTTTTTCTTTTGCATGAGGCTATATCACGTGATATAACCCCACCCCTTTTTATTCTAGTCATTGGTGAAATTGAAACGCCCCACAGAAGCTTGTCTGTGATAGGCCCCTTGAGCTGAACATCTCTGAAAATTGAGTAGCCATTTATCTTTTAGCTGCGATACCATCTCTTATCTATAGGTAGCAGCAGTTACCCAGAAATGCAGTTTTACTATCAAATATTGCTGCAGTTTAACTATCTAAAAGAAAATGTTTATCAAATACACTATTTCTTTATATTAATAAACCTGTCTGGTCATATATCTGTCCCATCTAAGATAATCCAGTATGCATTCATAGACACCAGACATGAGTGTATTTCTAGTATCATACTAGTATTATTTTAAAATGCATTTAAAGTTGCATTTGATTATTTTCCCAGATTAACACAAACACAGCATATTTCATATTCAGTACACCTCTTGCTGAGTGCACAGAAACATATGACACAATTTATGGGGCAACAACACATGTGCTTGTCAGATGCCTGAAAAAAAAAGTAAAAGAATAGGTTATTAATTTTGAAATAGATTTGACATTTTAAATTGACTGTATAGCTACTTATTAAATTCAGCAAATATTTATCCAACATGCTACTACTATGCACTGCTTCTTAGGTCCACAAATACACATTTTTATACAATATTGAAAATTATACAAGTTGTAATTTAAACATAGTTGTACTAGTCCACGGTTTCATCCTTAATTGTGGGATATTATCCTTCCTAACAGGAAGTGGCAAAGAGAGCACCCACAGCAGAGCTGTCTATATAGCTCCCCGTTAACTCCACCCCCCAGTCATTCTCTTTGCCGGCTCTAAACGGGAAGGGTAAAGTGAAAGAGGTGTTAAACTGTTAGTTTTATGTTATCTCTAAAAGGACAGCTATCTGCTCTGTCCATTCTTTTGCACAAGCGTCTGGCAGATGTCCCAAACGTTCGGGCTTTTGGTCAGGCTTTAGCTAGAATTAAGCCTGTGTTTAAACCTGTTGCTCCGCCATGGAGTCTTAATTTAGTTCTTAAAGTTCTTCAGGGGGTTCCGTTTGAACCCATGCATTCCATAGATATTAAGCTTTTATCTTGGAAAGTTTTGTTCCTAGTTGCTATCTCTTCAGCTCGAAGAGTCTCTGAGCTATCTGCATTATAATGTGACTCGCCTTATCTTGTTTTTCATGCTGATAAGGTTGTTTTTTGCGTGCCAAGCCTGGGTTCCTACCTAAGGTTGTTACTAACAGGAATATCAATCAGGAAATTGTTGTTCCTTCTCTGTGTCCTAATCCTTCTTCTAAGAAGGAACGTCTGTTGCACAACTTGGACGTGGTTCGTGCTTTGAAATTTTATTTGCAGGCAACCAAAGATTTTCGTCAAACATCTTCTTTGTTTGTTGTCAATTCTGGAAAGCGTAGGGGTCAAAAGTCTACGGCTACTTCTCTTTCCTTTTGGCTGAAAAGCATCATCCGTTTGGCTTATGTTACTGCTGGACAGCAGCCTCCTGAAAGGATTACAGCTCATTCTACTAGAGTGTTAGCTTCCACACGGGCTTTTAAAAATGATGCTTCTGTTGAACAGATTTGTAAGGCTGCGACTTGGTCTTCGCTCCATACCTTTTCAAAATTTTACAAATTTGATACTTTTGCTTCTTCAGAGGCTATTTTTGGGAGAAAGGTTTTGCAAGCAGTGGTGCCTTCCGTTTAGGTTCCTGTCTTGTCCCTCCCTTCATCCGTGTCCTAAAGCTTTGGTATTGGTATCCCACAAGTAAGGATGAAACCGTGGACTCGGTACATCATGCAAAAGAATACAAAATTTATGCTTACCTGATAAATTTCTTTCTCTTGCGATGTACCGAGTCCACGGCCCACCCTGTCTATTCAAGACAGATGGTATTTTTAATTAAAAACTTCAGTCACCTCTGCACCTTATAGTTTCTCCTTTTTCTTCCTTGGCCTTTGGTCGAATGCTAATTACTGTATTCTCACAATTTCTGTTTGCTTATCTGACTTTATGTACAGAATGTCGTCTCCAAACATCCCATGATGTATGCTGGCTTGGTTATCAGGTCCCTATTTGCTATCCCCTGCGGAGCTGTGAGCTTCAAAGCTAAATAAGTGATTGAACAATTGTATAATTTAGCATATTGAGTGGGGAGGGGAAGAAAGGTTTAAGTTGAATCCTGATATGTAATTAGCAAGGCATCTCGTGTCTGAACCTCAGATTTGCAATATACAGAATGTATCCAGCAAATGGTGTTAAGCATGCTCAAACTTAATATTTGATAGATTGCCTACTTACTTTATCTTATTATATAGATATGTATTATCCACTGACATTTACAGATACCCTAACATAACACACTTCTTTTTTTAATTAAGAAGAGAATAATTGAAATTGAAATGCTCATAGGGAACACAAGTATTACAGTTAAAATGTGTTGTCTTATTTTGATGGGAACTTAAGAGTTTTTTTGCTACTTTTCAGAAGAATGAAGCATTGTGAATAGAAGTGGTTTTTATTAACAGATTTAGGAACATAATTATTTGATTGCATTTACTTTAAAGTGAATGTAATCTTGAGCATACTCGCTCAAGTCATAGGATAGAATTTAAAAAATGAATGAGACTTTCTTTCATCAAATTTGTAGTCTATACTGATCTTCTTAGATTTTTACCTTTTAATGATATGATAAGCGCCGTTCCTCCGCCCGCCATATTGATTGACGTTCAGCCCCTTTGCACAAACGTCATGGCCCGAAGGGGAAACAACGATTAGTGGATTGCAGATTAGTCATTTGTCAATCAATTGATCAATATGGCGGGCAGAGGAACGACGCTTATCGATATAGCATTAAAAGGTAAAAATCTAAGAAGATCAGTATAGACTAAAAATTTGATGAATGAAAGTCTCATTAATTTTTTTAAATTCTATCCTATGACTTGAGCGAGCATGCTCAAGTTTACATTCACTTTAAGCTGGAAGCATTATCTTAAAATTCAGAGCCACCTAGGTAAGAAAATTGCTTACACAATTTAGCTATTTTTCACATAGTGTACACACAGGAAAAATAAAATCATGGTACATTTATATTTAATTTCAAAATGAAAACTTTTTGGCTATAAGCAATAGTTTTTGATTAACAGGCCAGGGCCATTGCAGGGGAATATTGTCCAAACAATATTACTTGATCTTTTATTTGTTCTACTTATCATGGTGAAAGCCTGCAATACATAGAGAAAACATGAGTGCATAAATGATCCTATCTACACATTTATCTACAGAACTGCACTATTGTTTTCTCCTCTGTGTTCTATACAGTTCAGTGTTTGTTAGGATTTGACAACTGTATTTCCTGTTTACATTCATCACTAACTTTGAATTATAACCACCCTTTTAAGTCTTTACCGCAATAACTCCTGTTTCTAAAATTGAATAAAATAAATTGCCTTTATCTAAATGTGCAGGCTGGAAGGAATATACGTAGGTGTTTAAAAAACAACTTCCCTTATCGAAGTTCGCTGCCTGCCACGGTTACTCCTCTACCATAATCGCAGTCTTTTATCCAGGGCTGGTGACCTTATCACAAACTGGTTCATTTTATTGTATACGATTTTGGTGCCATCTTCAGTTCTTTTTTGTAAATAGTCTTTTTATCCAGGTTTGGTGGGGCTGTTACTTCTAGGGGATCAACACTGGAACGCTGGGAAAGTCTCCACTTCTCGCATCCATCTAAGTCACCTCTCTTCTAAAACACCTCAGAAAAACAGAGAGTGAAATATAGTGTAATACAGTAACATCCAAGGCAACACTAAATGGAATATACTCACAATGTTAAGATGAAAACAATGCTTTTATTAAACAATTAATCAATTTTATAAGGCTGTGTAATGCTTAAAATTGATTAAAAGATCTTAATTGTTTAAACAAAGCAGTTTTTTCATCTTGTGAGTATATTCCATTTAGTGTTGCCTTAGATATTGCAGCATTACACTATTTTTGGCTCCCTGTTCTTCTGAGGTGCTTTGGAAGAGAGGTGATTCAGTTGGATACGAGAAGTGGAGACTTTCCCAGCGTTCCAGTGTTGATTCCCGAGAAGTAACAGTGATGCCAACCCTAGATAAAAGACAAAAAAAGAACTGAAGATGGTGCCAAAATCTTATAATAAAATGGACCAGTGTATGATAATGCCACCAGTGTGGCAACTAACCCATAGCTTCCTGCAAAGCTGGCCGGTCCTAGTAACTTAAGCAAAAAGAAGGGGGGGCAACATATTTTGTAGGTGTACAAGGTCTATAACCTGACCACACACATGGGGGAAACTCAGAAAAACATTATGTACCTATACCTAAGAACTTGATACAGAAGGACATAGGGCATACATACAAAACCATCATCCATACAAATATAAAAGAAACACACACCTTTACAACCAAAGGTACATGTGTGGGAGTTCCTATAAAAGGCTACTCAGTGCTTCATTCTGCACTGAGTTATTGCCTTGGAAGGTGCTTTCCCAGTTCCTCCTCCACTGTTGAGATCAAAGACCTTTGCTTGTCATACTGATGTATGTTTCTGTTACTGCTGTGACCAAAGACATCTGCTGAAAATACTTGGGTATGCATATACTACTGCTGAGACCAAAGACCTCTGCTGAAAATACTTGGGTATGCATATACTACTGCTGAGACCAAAGATCTTTGCTGAAATACGTGGGTATGCATATACTACTGCTGAGACCAAAGACCTCTGCCTGCAATACTGATGTATGCTTCTGCTGAGACCAAAGACCTCTGCTGAAATACTTGGCTATGTATATACTACTGCTGAGACCAAAGACTTCTGCTGAAATACTTGGGTATGCATATACTACTGCTGAGACCAAAGACCTCTGCCTGTAATACTGATGTATGTTTATACTACTGCTGAGACCAAAGACCTCTGCTTGTAAAACCGACTTATGCTTCTGCTGAGACCAAAGACCTCTGCTGAAATACTTGGCTATGTATATACTACTGCTGAGACCAAAGACTTCTGCTGAAATACTTGGGTATGCATATACTACTGCTGAGACCAAAGACCTCTGCCTGTAATACTGATGTATGTTTATACTACTGCTGAGACCAAAGACCTCTGCTTGTAAAACCGACTTATGCTTCTGCTGAGACCAAAGACCTCTGCTTGTAAAACCGACTTATGCTTCTGCTGAGACCAAAGACCTCTTCTGAAATACTTGGGTATGCATATACTGCTGCTGAGATCAAAGACCTCTGCTTGTAATACTGATGTATATTTCTACTACTGCTAAAATCAAAGACAATTGGAGGAATTTGAAAAGAGACACGATTTTAAATTAGTTAATTGGAGATAGGCCCACTGTTGTGTTCAAAAGGGCGCCTAACCTTAAAAACATCTTATCACCCAGTAGAATTGTTGAACACAAAAATATTGCTGGGCCTCTCAATCTATCTAGGCCTAAAAACAATACTAAACTAACACACAAACATATGTCCAAGACTAAAAAGGGAGCCTCAAATGCGGCATTAGAAATTGTAAAATGTGTGACCACACTAGATATGGACAAAAAAATATTCTATCCCATACCAATAAGTAGAGACATATTAGCAAAAACTTATTGACTTGTGCTTCACGCTATGTGATTTATTTGTTATCCTGCGAATGCGTGATTCAATTTGTAGGCCGCACCATCAGGCGCCTCAGCCATAGATGGTCTGAACATTACCACAGTATTATTTTATTTTATTTTTTTTTAGAAATATAACCCTTGGGAATTAACTTTTATTTTTTTTATTGAGTTTTTTTTTCAAGGCAAACAATTGGTAATTGTCAATACACAATATAAAGAACAAGAGATTATTACAGGGTAGGCTGCAAACACAGATCAAATAAATAAACAATATAATTGAGTGACAAATTACACTTTCAAAATAAGCAGTAAGTGCCGTTCAAACTATACACCCATTATATGATTTAAGCGGCTACTTTTGGACCACATAGGGTTGCAATAAACAAAATATAAAGTAGGTAAACATTAATGTGAGAGGGCCACTCATGGACCCCGAGTGAAAAACCTCTTTTTTACTTTTTAATACTATAATATTATAGATAATTATGGGACAAACCCCTGCCAATTTTCCCTGCAAACAAAACATAAATAACAATATTATAAGTCATGCCATAGATGCTCTTATCATCAACTTGGGAAATCCCTTATATAATATGTAAAAAAAAAAAAAAAGTAGCCAATAGAGGGTAGGTTATCCAATGTGTCTACCTCAAGGGTACAGCTAAGACAGTACATATTTGCAATATATACTTTACACTAGGAGTTAGGAAACAAAGGATTTTGGTGGTAAAAGACTGGCCCTTATATAAAGTTGTAGATGAAACTGGATACATTAGATCAGATATTTGTAACTTAGCTGGGGAGTGGCAAACCACACCGCCAAATAGGCAGCAATAAGTAGGTAGCTTATACTAGAGCAATTGCAGTGTTGAGACGTGGGATGAGCTGTTTTAGGCGAGTGAGTAATATTAACTTTAATACACAAAATACTGTAATAACTATGGAGCATAGTGTTAACTAAAATGTTTAGCTGTTTTGGAGCTATACCTCTCTCACTTGTATATAGAGCAGCAGAAAACAAATCAAATACTAATGCAATCTAAATTTAAAAGTATACATTGAATTCTGTCTTATCTCTTAAGAAGATTACATATATAGCGATAATACATTTCTGGACGATGGCATTGATACAGGACCAGCCTTTGTAAAAAGCACAGTCTATGCATTAAAGAGGAAAAGAACAATACACTAGGACTTAGGATCTACAAGTTAAGAGTCCACATAAAGCAACAGGAATACATCCAATCTACCTCTAGGGGAACAGAGCAAGAGGAACCTAGTTTATGACCAGATACTACTAATATATGCCTAGTTATCTATATATGTATAGTTGAGAGTCACACCTAAGAGACCAAATACTTATCTCCTGCCCAGCGCCAAGTAAAGCTGGGTAATCTTTATATATTTTCTAGGTTCTGGCCATCAGTGACCAACTGTAGTGGTAACCAACATATGCAGCACTCAGTGATATTAATCTAGTAGATGGGCTGCCTTCTGATTATGGTAAACCATTGGTCCTCCAGGGTCCCACTGGGAGAGCTGTAGGATGTCGTGTAGGTAAGAGATGTTGTGGAGGCAGAAATTAGCTGCTGGCGAAGAGTGCACATTACCCCAGAGGAATATATGCAGCTGCGGTATAACCAGAGGGTGAACGGCACACACAACAAAGTTCCAATGGATGCAATCTTGCTTTATGTACAAAGTCCTCCGTGGGATATATTCCGTCCTCTTTCGGCTCGTTAACATGTCAGAGTTACATAGTTCATCCGTTGCATCGCGGGGCAGGGACAAACAGCCCGAACTCTCTGTAGCAATTGTTGAGGTTTTCACCATCGCTCCTTCAGGGCACAGTAACAGTTCCATATGACCAGTTTCCCCTCCTCTTACAGCTTGTCCAGAGATTGAAAGCAGGCGCCGGGGCCCCATAGCGCCATCTCCCCCTCCCTCGGGCAGGCTAGGCTCGGTTAGGATGTGCTGCTGTTCTGGGTGACGCTTGTCACTATAAAGTATTGTGTCCAGTGTATCCTCCAAGGCGACATGATGATCAACAAGTAGGCATCGTAGATCTTCCAAAAAGTACAAAGGGATCTCCATAGCAGATGGGAAGTAGAAAGGGCCAGACAGGGGTAAGATAAACAAATAAACCCAAAATAAGTTGCGCTAGCACTCTCCTGGTGCTTTGAATTCAGCACTATGTGCTGCCTAACGACAAGGCCCAAGTGCGCCTCGCCGGGGGGGGGTAAATGAAAGGCCTCAGCCTTAGAGTGTACTCCGGGTGCTCAAAGTCACGATCATTTCAGAGTTATTAGGCTCATCTAATGCGGGATCTGTAGTGCTTTAGAAATCAGGCTATGTGACAAATAGATAAGCCGTCTGGAATATTATTTTAAGCAAAAATGATGAAAAGGCTGGAGCAGAGTGGTAATGTGCGACCTATCATGGCCGCCTCCCGGAAGTTCCCCCTACCGCAGTATTATTAATAACAAAAAATCACATAGTGTCATCCGACATTGTCATAAGAAACATAGTGGTAATCCTGACTGTTATTACATCATTCCTATAGAAAATATACCTATGTCATATCTGTATAATAGATTTTTGAGACTTAGACAGAGGGAGACTTTTTGGATCCACAGGCTGAAGACACTACATCCTTTGGGACTTAATATGAATGTGGACCTGGCTGCTTTTTAAGACCATTCCCGGGTGTCTTCGGCTTGTGGAATCTTGAAGTCCTCTCTGACGGAATGACCTACTGTGGACTATGTTCCGGTTGGTCATGCCCCCTGATGGTTTTTCTGTCACTCTGTGGTGTACTTTTATTTATATATATATATATATATATATATATATATATATATATATAACTCTTAGCTGGTATTATGTGTATCTTTTGATGTTTGAATTTTTAATTAACTAATTTATTGTTTATATTTACAATATAATCAACATTTGGTCTGACATCTGCTGTTTTGTTATTTTCTATGTTGGATAACATCAAGTGATTGGGTCATGATGATCTTGCATTTTCTATTTTTTTTTTTTTTATTATTATTATAATGATTCCCCCCCCCCCCCCCCCAATTCATCTTCTCTCGTCATCTTTAACACGCATACGCCTAATTTAATACACATTTTATAATATTCTAGACGCCTAATTTAATACACATTTTTTTATAATTTTAGATAGTTATTTTATGTATCTCATTGTCTTTTCTTAGGAGGGACAACATGATAGATCAGTGGAGGTCATTACTATGTCTCCTATTATCATTTGTTTTTACTTTCACACATATCACTCACACACATTGCACATATCCCGCAATAAGACCAATGTATTACTTAAATGGAGCAAGGTATTCTTATTGCCAAACAGCCTGATGAAACGGCAAGCAGTGCCGAGAAATGCGTTGCAGTGCAAAGTCATGATTTTAAATTTGTTATAATAAATCTTTTATACCTTCATACCTGCTCCACTTTTTTTGCCATTCTTTTAGCTGTTTTTACAGTGAATTGTCTTACAAGCCTGCACAACGTAAACCTATTGTAGGTTCTACTTTCGACCGGCTGTGTTCCTTCTAGTATCTGATACGTCACCAGAGACGAGCCCCTCCGTGGCCCAGCCTGAGCTTGTGAGTCAGCCGAGTGGTTCTGAAGCCTCAGTCTGCCTATTATTGCACTGGATGTGCAATGTCTTTTGTGAGTACCCAGCTGCACTAATCACTTTCCTGCGTATTGCTTTTACATTATTGCACTATTAGGCACCTCTTTTCATTTTGTCTCTTAGGACATTGTTGTTGTAAATTCAAATACTTCTGTTGTGATACTTATGTATACTAAGTTCTGAGTTCATTGAGAGTCTTGGGCCTACTTGCATATGCTATCTTGTTGCTGGACATAAAATCCCTTTCCAACAGTTCTCGCTGAGTTCTGTGCTTGTAAAGAGACTTGTGCTTTATCTGTTTCTGCTTATCTTTTCTTCAGTAAAGATTACTTTAGAAAGACTTTTCTTGTTTTGAGTTGTTATTCCTGCATATTGAGTTCCAGACAACTCCCCCACCTTACACCATGAGAAATATTGGGCAGGACAAAAATGCACTGCAGCCTGGAGGACTTACCTACCAAACCATGATAAAGTGGGAGACCCCTCAGTACGGGTGAAAATACACCTCCCAAGTAAAGACAGGGACCCTGTCTTTACAGGGGAGGTATATTTTCACCACACTGAAGGGTCTCCAAAATTTTGGAGACTTTACTATACTTTGTGATTAAAGGGTCTGCAACAAAATAAATCACTAAATACACTTAATAGTGTTTTGACACTTTTACATTAGTGGATTCATTTCCTGCCAAAAGCCGCTTCAGAAGAAGCAAAAAAAAAAAAAGACTGGTAGAATTTAGAAAACGTTGTAAGGAGGACCATGCTGCTGCTGCCTTGCAAATTTGATCAATAGAAGCCTCATTTTTAAAAAGCCCAGGAAGTGGAAACTGACCTAGTAGAATGGGCTGTAAAGCATTTTGGGGGTAGACTTCCTCACCTCCAAGAAGCCTTGTGAAACAAGAGTTATAGCCTAGAAGCTAAAGAAATGGCTGTTTATTTCTGATCCTTATGTAGGCCTGAGAAATGAATAAATAAACTAGAGGATTATTTTTTGTAGTCTGTATGTAAATATATTCAAAGTTCTCACTAGACTTTCCCTTGAATTGTGAGGATTTGGACAAGGAGAGAGAACAATTACCCAAATTATGTTAAAAGGAGAGACTCACAAAACTCTTAGAACCAAATTAAAGTTTGAAGGAGGATAAATTGGACTAGTTACTAAACATATCCTGACTAAAACTAGACTAAAGCTCTGAATACCAGGGAACTAGCAATTTTCCTGTGAAATAATAATGCCTTTATTACCCATTCCCCAGTTTGCATAACCAACACTGTTATATTTACTTTTTACCTCTGTGATTAACTTGTATCTAAGCCTCTGCAGACAGCCCTCTTATTTTTGTTTTTTGACAGACTGGCATTTTAGCCAATCAGTGATGACTCATAGGTAATGCCACATGAGTAAGCACAATGTTATCTATATCTCACACATGAACTAGTGCTTTCTAGCTGTCAAAATGCACTAAAATAAGAGGCGGCCTTTAAGGGCTTAGAAATTAGCATATGAGCCTACCTAGTTTTAGCTTTCAACAAATAATATTAAGAGAACAAAGCAAATTTCATGATAAAAGTAAATTGGAAAGTTGTTTAAAATTGCATCCCCAATCTGAATTATGAAAGTTTAATTTTGACTTGGCTGTCCCTTTAAAGAGCTAGCAGATAAAACCTTACCAGCTAAATCCTTGTTTCCCACACCAGGAAAGAAAAACGTTCCAAAATCTTGTGATAAATCTTTCTCAAAAGAGGCTTTCAAACCTCAAATAAGGTTTCAACTACCGCATCAGAAAAACCTCTGATTTAATATTAGGAGTTCAACCTCAAAACCTTCAAGCTATGACTTGGGAAATTGATGAAAGAAGGGACCAAGATATAGCAGATTGTGTCATAGAGGAAGAAACAAACACAAGAGAACTTAAATTTCTGAACCAGATCCACAAACCAAGGTCTGCCTCTTGGTAGCAGAACAGTTGGAAGAAATATGCAAGCAAGTAGAAAAGATCAAGGAACTGCTAGAGCAACTCTGTTAGTGGATCTCTGGATCTTACATGATAAATGGGAAGTGTGTTGTTAAATAAGAAGCCATCAGGTCCATCTCTAGTAGACCCCATTGATCTACAAAGTGGTTGAAAACATCCAGATGTAGAGACCATCACCCTGGATGAAGGGGTCAGTGAATTAGAAAGTCTGTTTCCCATTTGTTCAAAACTTTGGAAGAATTACAGAAAACAAAATGCATTCTTACCTGATAAATTCTTTTATTCCTTATTCTTGGGATTATTTGCCTCCTACGTTCCTCTCTCTCCCAGTAGTACATATAGTCAAGTAAAGTGATTAAAAAAGGAATCAAAACAGAATAGTGGGTTAAAGAGGTGCAATATTATATTGCTGCCACTTACTAAACAATGGGGCAGGTTTGTGGACTCACTACCAAGAAAGAAAATAATTTATCAGATATATTTTGTTTTCTTTCTAATATTGGTGAGAATCCACAACCTTACTCTTGGGAACCAATACCAAAGTTGTGAAGTCCACCAAAAAAATTGGATGGGACAAAAGATAGCTATTTATCAGACACCACAGCCAGAAGGTCCTTCCTATCAAATGCAGCCTACACAGAGGCAAAAACTTAAAAACAGTAACATTTTGTGAACGTGTGTAAAGAAGACCAACTTGCAGCTCTACAAACATGTTCTACAGAGGTCTCATTCCTGAAATTCCAAAATGTGGAAACGGAACGAGGGGAATGAGCATTAATTCTGGCAGGTGGAAGAACAATTAGAGAATATATATATATATATATATATATATATATATACAAACTGATACTGCCAAGGAGCTTTCAAAGCATCTACCAGTTCTGCTAGAGATCCCTTGATCTCGAACCATACCTCGAAAGTCGCTAAAGGAAAAGATGTAGCTTGAACCAAGATATCATCCAGGTAGGGTGCCACCGCTACTCCTTGAGCCCAGATCACAGAAAGTGGGCTCCTAGAACCTTGGTAAATACGTGAGGAGCAGTAGCCAGAACAAATGGTAAGGCTACAAATTTGTAATGTTTGTTTAGAGAGGCAAAACAAAGAAACTGATGGTGATCTGCATAGATCGGTTCACATCCATCAGGTCTATGGCAGACATGAACTGTCCCTAAAGGACTAGAGGAAGGATTGATCTTATTATTTCCATTTTAAACACTCAAGAACTTGTTCAGAATCTGTAAGTCCAAGGTGGGTCTGAGCTTTCCCTCCTTCAAAACTATGAAGAGGGTGGAATAAAATACCTTCCCGTTGTCCGCCACTAGTACAGGGACAATCATCCAATATCCTCTAGAACAGTGATGGCTAACCTTGGCACCCCAGATGTTTTGTAACTACATTTCCCATTATGCTTAGGCACTCTCTAGTCTAGTTGAGCATCATGGGAAATATAGTTATAAAACATCAGGTGTGCCAAGGTTAGCAATCACTGCTCTAGATCCTTCACACACTGAAAGAAGGTCGTTCTCTTTTCTAGACGTCTGGAACTATGAGACAGGATAAACCCAGAGGAGGTTGAGATTTACAACCTATCCTGTATCCTGGAGACACTCTCTCTATAACCCAAGGATCCTGTATAGACTGCACCCAGACCTCTAGAAAAAAAAGGCTTAAAGGGATACTGAAGCCAATTTTTTTATTTCATGAGTCAGATAGATCATTTAAATTTAAGCAACTTTCTAATTAACTCCTATTATCAATTTTTCTTCTTTCTCTTAGTATCTTTATTTGAAAAAGCAGGAACATAAGCGTACGAGCCATCCCATTTTTGGTTCAGCACCCTGCATAGCACTTGCTGATTGGTGGGTACATTTAGACACCAATCAGCAAGCTGTACCCAGGTGCTGAACCAAAGATGGCCGGCTCATACGCTTACATTCCTGCTTTTTCAAATAAAGATACCAAGAGAACAAAGAAAAATTGATAACAGGAGCAAATCAGAAAGTTGTTAAAATTGCATGCTCTATCTGAATCATGAAAGAAAAAAAAATTGGGTTCAGTATCCCTTTAATCTGTTCCCTACTGGATAAGAATCCAGATCAGGGGACACACCTTCATGTCAACTTAGTTACTAGAGTCACACCAAAAAGCAGCATCTCCTGCCACTGCTGCAATACTAACTGCTGGTTGAACCAACAGTCCTCCCTGAAGAAAGGCTTTTCAAATGTTCCTGCTTTTTCAAATAAAGATACTAAGAGAATGAAGAAAAATTTATAATAGGAGTTAATTAGAAAGTTGCTTAAAACAATCCCCCCTGAAGAAAGGCTTTTCGTAGAAAACCCTCCAATTTTCTGTCCATATGGTCTTTAAAAGAGGTACTATCTTCCAAAGGAATATTCGTCCTCCTAGCCAAGGTAGATATAGCACGATCTACCTTAGGGATAGTTGACCACTATTCCAAATTGGCCTTAGTGACAGGAAACAGTTTATTAAAAGCAGGAGATAGGGTAAAGGGAACTCCAGATTTATCCCATTCCTTAGAGACAATTTCAGAAACCAAAGTCAGAACCAGATAAACTTCTGGAAACTTTAACTTGGGCATGAAAATCATATCAACCTCTGAATCCTGTACCCCTAAGAACTTTAAGATCCCTTTCAAAAAAGAATGTAGATGTTCCATTTAAGCCAAAAGGTAATATCTTCAGACTCCTTGTAAGATTCAGGACAAGAGTCCTCTTAGGAAACCTCTCCATCTGAAAAAGAGGAAGATCCTTCAGAGACCTGTGCAAGCTGAGCTGGGATAATACCCCTAGATGATGAGTCAGATGAGATATGGTTATGTTTATGAATGCGCTTACTGTCAGGCGCAATGGCACTCATAGCTTCAGACACCGCGAACTGTAAGGGGCTCTTAAAGCCAGACGCAAAATCTGTCACTCCACCCTGAGTAACATAAACATGTGAATGTTCCTCAGCAGTAGATGTTTTAGGAGCCTGAGAATGGGTCTGTAGAATAGAACAGAGGCAGGTGGGGCAGAGTTATGCAGGGGGACAAACTGACTAATTTGCACATTAAGCATTTATTAACAGAGATATTTCTGAGAGGCCACCCTCAGGAGTACTAATATCTGTAGTGGCAGTACTGCGTTGCTCCATATTATAAGTCCCTGCAAACACACTAACACTGCCTGTGATGTAAATCAAAGGAGCTAATGCCAGGGAATGTGATTAGAGCCCTAAAACACGAATCTCCAGCAAGCAAAGATGAGAAGCAGCCCGCACTACCCTAGACCTGTAGCTTCCCACAAGTATACACAGCCCCTAACAATTTTTCTATAAATCAATTAGACTAAAATCCCAAAAATGTTTCTAATATGCTTAGAATATCATAATAAGCCCCCCTTGCTCCGTTCTGAGGGTCTTAACCCCTCCTGAGCTCCAGGCAGGGTCCGTGCAGCAAGCGGTGAAGATTGCGTTGAAACGTCCAGCACGTAGCTAAAGCAACAATGAAGAGACCAGGATACATTTCCAAAATGCTTTCCTGTGGCGGGACACTACTTAACTCTTCCCTAACAACAGGAAAATGAAGAACCAAGCCTCTCTGCCTTTCCACAGCTAACCGCCAACGTGTTTCGGCCCACTGATAGGGCCTTTCTCAAGACTACAGAGAGAAAGGCCCTATCAGTGGGCCGAAACGCGTTGGAAATATATGGTGAGCTACATTCCTTTTATTTGTCAGGTATTTTAACAGTATTATGCTATGTTACTGTTTTTTGTCCACAGGTTTTGAGGACTTTCCAGCTTTATTTCTGCATCACACTATTTATTGATTGGATCTATAACTAAGGAACACTTATTATATTTATTTTATTTTTTGTATAATATAAACTTATTTTTTTTCACATTTTTTATGTGATCACCAACACCCCCTTGTTGATACTGCACTAGTTTGTGTACACACTAGTTGTTGTTTAATTTTCTTTTATCATTTTTTGGATTGTTTTTTATTCCCATTTTTTATACTTTTTTACATTTTTTCACTTTGTGTTTTTCACCTTCAATCTACACTAACACTATGGATAACAGATGAGGAGAACTGTAACAGCATCAGAACAACAATTCAAGTTGGACTAACGGCTTTTTTCATACATCTAATCATTTTTTGATCACTTTTTACACTGGCTATTTTATTGGAACTAACACTGCCAGTGTTAATACGCTTTTAATTTTACCTGTGAGGCTCATATATTTTGATACTTGTTTTAACCTGTAAGATACATATATTTCGTTATTTGTTTTAATCCATTTTTAACTGTAATCATGGATCCATGTGTATTTATGTAAAACGTATTAAATTTTATTTACTACTATTGGATTTTAAGAACTGTAATTTGCACTTATATCTTAATTGAATTTGTACACATTAATACATTGTCATATCCACATCTTTGGTTTAGTTTAACCTATATTTATCACTATAACGAACATTTCTATTAGACCTTGCCTTTTCTTTGGCGCTCTTCTCTAGCCCTCCTGCTTTTGGTGAAGTCAGAGTGCAGCCTTCCACGTATGCCACGTTTGCCATCTCTCAAGGACCATCATTGGACTTTCCTATACATTTGAGGACTGGTTCTATATATACTAATATTCTTTTTGTATTGCATTGTTTATTTATATGTTTATTATTTATTTTTTATCATCTACTGGATTAGTATAGCGCCTCCTATTGGAATTTTTGATTTAGGGGCCATTTAGTACCTCTACTTCATTCTTTCCTTGTTTTGTTTCTCCTCTATTCTTCAAGGAGACTATCAATCCAGACTCCAGTAAGTAACACGTACCTCCTGGCCAGTTACCCCGTTCAGAAGCTTGGGAACAAGTGAATGTAGGCTCCTAGGCCTCAGAGTAGGCCGCGGTGATATGTGAGCTGTCGACCCTCGGCACTAACAGGCCTCTGCAACAGGGGGGGAGAAGAAAAAAGGACTGCAGCTGTTTGCTTGACCTCCGGAGTGGAGCCCCGACCCTCCGAATTGTCATATATCTTTTTATTAGATCTCTTAGTAGTCCTCGTGGCTATCATAGCAAATAGCAGATGCCGTCAAATACATGTGCTGCCACCCAAATGCGCACTGGCTTGACCGGTCTTCTCTTACTCAGAGCTCCTTGATAGGAACTTTTGTAATGCAGCTGAGGCGAGTGAAATCTCTGGAGCGGAGCCCCGACCCTCTGGAGAACTGTGTGGGAGTTGAGAGAGTCCCTGCATGTCCGGATGAGTGCATAGGGTAGCAGCAGCTACCGGCTTCTGTTCCGCTTCAGGAGTGCACTTAAGCAAGAAGGGACCAATTCACATAGAAACATAGAATTTGACGGTAGATAAGAACCAAAAAGGCCCATCAAGTCTACCCATATTACATGTCACTTTTTCCTTAGGATAGCCTTATGCATATCCCAGGCATTTTTAAATTCCTTTACAGTCTTTGTGTTTACCACCTCAAATGGAAGTTTATTCCATGAATCCACCACCCTTTCTGTAAAAAAAAATGCTTCCTCAAATTTCTCCTGAATCTACTACCCTCTAACTTTAGATTGTGATCCCTTGTTTTGGCATTTATTTTTTTGTGAAAAATGCTTTCAGCTTCTATTTTATTAAGTCCCTTCATATATTTGAAGGTTTCTATCATGTCACCTCTTTCCCTTCTATCCTCTAAACTATACATATTTAGATCATAGAGTCTTTCTTTGTATGTTTTATATTTTAGACCATGTACCATTTTAGTAGCCGTCCTTTGCACAGCTTCTAGTTTATTTATATATTTCTGAAGATATGGTCTCCAGAACTGTACACAGTATTCCATATTTGGTCTAACTAATGATCTGTAAAGTGGCATAAGAACCTTGCTATTTCAACTACTAAAACCTCTTCCAATGCAACCAAGCATTTGACTGGCCTTGCTGGCTGCACTGCGGCATTGTGTACCAAATTTTAAATCATCTGAAATAATAATTCCCAAATCCCTTTCTTCTTTAATTACAGTCAGTAATGTACCATTGAGACTATAATTGGCCTTTGGGTTTTTGGATCCTATATGCATAATTTTGCTCTTGGTAATATTACATTTCAGATCCCATTTATTTGACCAGTCCTCTAGTTTATTAATATCACAGTTCATTTGATCAACTCCTCCTGGAACATCTACCCTGTTACAAACTTTTTGTATCATCAGCAAACAAGCAAACCTTCCCCTTAAGCCCACTTCCAATATCACTTATGAACATGTTAAACAAAACAGGCCCAAGAACTGACCCTTGGGGAACACCACTAGTAACTGATGCCTCATTTGAATGTACTCCATTAATTGAAACCCTCTGTCGTCTATCTTTAAGCCAGCATTCTACCCACTTAACAATCTTAGCATCTATTCCAAGGAAATACATTTTGTGAATAAGTTTGTTGTGTGGGACGGTGTCAAATGCTTTGCTAAAGTCTAGCTCCTCCCTGGTCTATTATTTTAGTTACATGGTCAAATAAACGAATTAGATTAGTCAGACATGATCTTCCAGCAGTGAAACCATGCTGTCCTTTGTCTTCTAAGTTGTTTGTCTGAATGAAAGATACAAGTCTTTCCTTTAAAAGAGTTTCCCTTAATTTCCCTTCAATTGAGGTCAAACTGACTGGCCTATAGTTAGCAGAATCTTCCCTACTACCCTTTTTATGAAGAGGGACTACATTGGCAATTTTCCAGTCTTTTGGAACAACTCCTGTTAGAAGTGACTGATTAAATAAATCAGCTAATGGAGTAGCTATTACGGATCGAAGTTCTCTTAGAACCCTTGGATGAATATTATCTGGACCCACAGACTTATTAACTTTTATTTTTGATAAAGCCCTTAAAACCTCTTCCTCTGTAAAAAGAAAAGTACTACTCACCTGACGATCTCTCACGGCACACTAGTGTGCCGCGGCACAGTGGTTGAAAATCACTGATCTAACAGATTAAACAATACTTACAACTATCAAATATTAGTTGACACAAATCTATTTATTAATAATCACAATTTACAATCAATACAAAACCTGAGATCCAATAAAAATAAAACCTAAGCTAGTTGCAATATTACTATTTACTAACTGCCTAGTTAAAATAAATACAAATTTACTTGTGAAATAAAAATAAAACCTAAGTTAAACGAAAAAAACCTAACATTACTTGTTTAAAAAAAAATAAAAAACCAAATACCCCCTAACATTACAAACCCCCACCCCCCCAAAATAAAAAAACCTAACTAAAAAAAAAAAAGGAATCTACCCTTTGCCCCGAAAAGGGCATTTTTATGGGCATTTCCCTTAAAAGGACATTCAACTCTTTTTCAGACATTACAAAAAAACCTAACTAACACTAACCCCAAAATCGGTACTTACGATTGATGAAGTCCGGACATCCATCTTCTTCCCAGCAGCGAAACATCTTCATCCATTGCAGGTCCAGCATCTTCTATCTTCATGGCGGAGGCAGAGCGGTCGGTGGATGCGCGGAGATGGTGGTCCTTTTCATGCGATCGTCCGCCGCACACTGAAGATTGAATGCAAGGTACCCCTTTTATATTTCAGCAGCTTTCATCCTATTGGCTGATTTGAAATTTTCAGGCAATAGGATGAGAGCTGCTCAAATCCTATTGGCTAATTTACTTTCATTTAGGTAGTTGCGATGTGGGGGGATGGCGGTTAAGAGGTCACTAATATTTAGCGTTTGCGATCTGGGGGAAGGCGGTTTAGGGGTTAATAGGTTTATTTAGTGTTGGCGATGTGGGGGAACTGCGGTTTACGGGTTAATAGGTTTATTTAGTGTTGGCAATGTGGGGAGAAGGCGGTTTAGGGGTTAATAGGTTTATTTAGTGTTGGCGATGTGGGGGGACAGCAGTTTAAAGGTTAATAGGTTTATTTAGTGTTGGCGATGTGGGGGGATGGCAGTTTAGGGGTTAACAAGTTTAGTTATTGTTGGCGATGTGGGGGATCCCAGTTTAGAGGTTAATAGGTTTAGTTAGTGTTGGCAACGTGAGGGGACAGAGGTTTAGGGGTTTAATAGGTTTATTTAGTGTTGGTGATGTGGGGGGGGGGGCGGTTTAGGGGTTAAAAGTATTTTATTGTTGGCGATGTGGGGGGGGGCGGTTTAGGATTTAATAGGTTTATTTAGTGTTGGTGATGTGGTGGGACAGCAGTTTAGTTAGTGTTGGCGATGTGGGGGGACAGTGGTTTATGGATTAACAGGTTTAGTTAGTGTTGGCAATTTGGGGGATGCCGGTTTAGAGGTTAATAGGTTTAGTTAGTGTTGGCGATGAAGGGGGCCGGCGGTTTAGGGGTTAATAGGTTTATTTTGTGTTGGTGATGTGGGGTGACAGCGGTTTGGGGGTTAAAATGTTTTTATTTATTGTTGGCGATGTGGAAGGAAGGCGGTTTAGAGGTTAATAGGTTTTTATATAATATTGGCGATGAGGGAGGACGGCAGTTTAGATCATTTGGTTTCAGCTTATGCCTTATGTTCTAAACTTGAGAATAGAATAATGAATATGAATAAAGAATGGATCCGAAATAACAAATGGATCCGAAAAACGATTTAACTTAACATAACTAAGTTGCTGAAAGTAAATTATTTAAATAATGAAAATGAAACAAATGTTTTCGCTGTGCGAATGTCTAGTCCGAATTGTTTCCATTTTGAAACCCTGAAAAACTTTTTTTTTTTTAGAGTTAACAAATCCAGAATAGAATGGAAAGTTCCCCTTTTTTGGGAAATGTAAAAAGAGGTTGGAATAAAAACCCTGGACTTGATCCGACATAAGGGCTGGAACTAACACACCCATGTGATCCAGATCCTGAACACATTGAAAAAGGCTTTTACAGGCTATTAAAGGGACAGTCTACACCAGAATTGTTATTGTTTAAAAAGCTAGATAATCCCTTTATTATCCATTCTCTAGTTTTGCATAACCAACACAGTTATATAAATACACTTTTTTCCTCTGTGATTACCTTGTATCTAAGCCTCTGCAAACTGCCCCCTTATTTCAGTTCTTTTGACAGACATCCATTTTAGCCAATCAGTGCTGACTCCCTGGAACTCCATGTGCGTGAGCACAGTGTTATCTATATGACACACATGAGCTAACACCCTCTAGTGGTGAAAAACTGTCAAAATGCCCTGAGAGAAGAGACGGCCTTCAAGGGATTAGAAATTAGCATATGAACATCCTAGGCTTAGCTTTCAACTAAGAATACCAAGTGAACAAAGTCAAATTGGTGATAAAAGAAAATTGGAAAGTTGTTTACAATTACATGCCCTATCTGAGTTATGAAAGTTTATTTTGGACTAGACTGTCCCTTTAAGGAAATGTGGGACTGAAGAAAAAGTCTTCTGGGAGGCTGTGATAGAAAGCCTATTCTGTATCCATGGGAAACAATGTTCAAAACCCATATGTCTTGAACAGATTGAGCTCAGGCCCTCTGAAAAAGGCATAAGCTAAACCCCTACCCAATGAAAATATGGATCAGAGGCCACACCTTCAGGCTGATTTTGTAAAAAAGGTAGGTGTTCTTTGACTGCGTGGCCTTGTTCCATTTGGAATTAGACTTCCAGAAAGGTTCTGGACAAATCCTACCTTTGTGCAGAGGAGGACTTTTGGTTACTGGCTAGATGAAAGGAACGAAAACAAATCATTGTTTTGTTCTTTCTGCTTGTCCTGAGATAGAAACGTTCCTTTACTTCCTGTAACAGAAAAAATGATGGCATCTAGACCAGGCCCAAACAAGATTTTTCCTAGAAAAGGAAGAGACTAAAATTGGAAAGCATGTCAGATGACCAGGAATTCAGCCACAATGCTCTTCTGGATAAGACTACTAACAACATATTCTTAGCATTAATATGGATTCCGGCAACAACTGCATCATAAAAGAAAGCATTAGCTCACTATAGAAGTTTTAAAAAATGTTGACAATATTTGTCAGCATAGATTTCAGATGATTCTTTAGACAGATTGTCATACCAAAGAGCAGATGCTGCAACACAGGCTATGCTAATAGCTGGTCTGAATAAGAGACCCACTTGTTGAAAGTCATTTCTTTGAAAAGACTAATTTACTGTCCATTGGGTCTTGAAAGAAGTGATATCCTCTAATAGGATATTAGAGCGCTTAGCTGAAGGTTTTAAAATCAAAACCAGTGGCTTAACAGATTTTTCCTCAAAAGGTCTAGAACAGGGGTCGCCAACCTTTCGGACATCAGAGACCACTAAACTCACAATTTTGAATCCCGTGGACCACTAACATGATTTTTTTTAGTTGAAATAATTTTTATTGTCATGGATCACATCAAATACAACATAATAAAACAGTGTGCTGGGTTACAATGTCCTAGTATTCTTAAAACAATTAAAGTTTTCAGCACCCTGTTTATATCATTTTCATCAATTTTTCTCCCTCCTTCCCTAACTCCCTCTCCACCCCCTCCCCCCTCTTATCCCATTTCCCTAAACCTAAACTTCATAAATGTATACAAAGAAAAACCTTTAACTTTAAACTTTTCCCGTCGAGCAGTGACAATGTTGTAGATTTCTTTAGAACGCTATATCTATATTTAAGAAAGTTCCTATTCTCTCCAATTTAATTGCCCTAAAAAAGCCTTATTGGTTACTTAGTGTTGATCTGTATGTACCTACATATTTCTGTTTATTTAAAATCCAGTGTATCCACATGTTTTGGAATCTCTCAGATGTCCCCTGTATCCATGCAGCTGATTCTAGCATATTATAAACATCTTCAATTTTGATCATTACCTCACCCCATTCTGGAGCCCCCACTTTCCATTTTCTAGCTATACATATTCTGGTTGCTGTACATATAATATTAACCCATCTATTAGTAATTGAGTTCATTGACTCCTGGGGGATATGTAGTAAGGCCTGTGAGGCTGATAATGTAAAGGAGTCGTCTAGAATCACCTTAAATAGTTGAGAAAGCTTGTCCCATGTAGGTTGTATCTTTGGACACTCCCACCACATGTGAAAATAGGTCCCTATCCCATTACATCCCCGATAACATAATCTACTACCCTGTGTGGTGTAATGTGAGGATTTCAGTGGTGTAAGGTACCATCTATATGAGGTTTTTATTGAGTTTTCGATAAGGTCTGCCCCTATTAAGCTTCTCCTCATTGAGGAGAAAATCTGGCTCCAATCTTCTCTATCATAGGTTATAGCTAAATCTTGTTCCCATTTGTCATAAATTACCAATTTTGCTGAACTATTTGCTTCTTGAATGGCTAAGTATAAGCGTGTAATCATTTTTTTATTTCTACCGGGTGTCATTATCATTTGTTCCAGAGCAGTTTTTGGGCAGGCTGGGATGCTGCCTAGTCTATATGTATTTATAGCATGGGAAATTTGGAGATATAAAAACCAGTGCAATGTATTTGGGTGTATTTTATCTCTTAATTGTGTAAATGTCAACAACTTCCCATTGTCTAGGAAATCAGCTACCCTATAGAGGCCTTTATTTCCCCACTTATCTATTTGTTTTTGAAATTCTTTTGGGAGTAGTGTACTTAGAGGTATTATAATAGTGTGTGGCGAGAGTAATTTCATTGTATGTGTTAGTGACCTCCACATAAGCTTAGAATCTTCTGTAGTTTTTAGTTTAATTATCCTCTGGTCTTTTGGATCTGAGGGTTTCCATAATATATCTCCCGGAGTGCTTAGTCTTCCAATATCTGCTTCAATACCTGGCCATGTCATCCCCTGGCAATCTTTACATAAAAGAGCATTTTGTGCCAGTCTGGCAGCATGATAATAATCTCTAAGATTAGGGACTCCTACACCTCCCAATAGCTTGTGTTGTTTTAAAATATGAGCAGCTATTCTAGCTGTTTTATGTCCTCTTATAAATTTAATAATTTCAGATTGTAGTTCTTCAAGCTCTTTTATTGGGATTTTAATAGGTAAAGCTCTAAATAGATATAACAGTCTTGGTAGGACATTCATTTTAATGGCCGATAATCTGCCATACCAAGAAAAGTTCCCTTTCTTCCATTTCAATATATCTCTTCTTATAGTTTTGTAAATTGGGATGTAGTTTGCTTTATACAATGTTTCTATGGTGTCTGTGATTTGTATGCCTAGATATTTTAGGGAATGATTAACCCATTTAAAATCAAAGTTCGCTTCTATCAACTTTTGTGTGTGTGTTGGTAATGATAGAGGGAGTGCTTCGCATTTATCCGAATTTATTTTGAAACCCGAAACATTGGAAAAATCTTCTAATAATTGGTACAACCTAGGGAGGGAAAGCATTGGTTTTGTAATTGTAAGCAAGATATCGTCTGCAAATAAAGTTAGTGTTTGTTCCCCTTTATTTAATTTAACCCCATGGATATCCTTAGAGTTGCGAATACAAGACGCCAAAGGTTCTATGCACAACGCAAATAAAAGTGGAGACAACGGACATCCCTGACGAGTTCCATTCAATATATTGATAGGTCGAGACTGATATCCCGCTGCCCTAATTGTTGCTACTGGATTTGTGTATATATTTTTGATTGCCCCCCTAAATTTACTACCGAATCCCATATATTCGAGAACTGCCATCATATATTGCCAATCTACTCTGTCAAACGCCTTCTCCGCATCCAGAGAAAGGAGCAGAGAAGGCGTTTCTGTTCCCTTCAGATATTCTATCAGCGTCACTATGCGTCTTACATTATCAGGGGCCTCCCTATCTTTAATAAACCCTACCTGATCAGGATGGATCAATGAAGGTAAGTATTGTTTAAGCCTGTTTGCTAGGATTTTGGTGAGAATCTTGAGATCTTGGTTAATTAAGGAAATTGGCCTATAATTTTGTACTATTTTGGGGTTTTTCCCTGGCTTAGGGATTACTACTATCTTGGCCTGTAAAAGTTCAGAGGGAACCGGCGTGCCTGACATGACATCTTTACAAAATTTATGTAGGTGGGAAGTCAAATTGGTTCTAAATAGCTTGTAGTAATCTCCTGAAAATCCATCGGGACCTGCTGCCTTTCCTATTTTAAGATCTTTAATAGCTGCAGACACCTCAGTAGCAGAGATCTCTGCATCCAGTGCCTCTGCGTCCGCTTTGTCTAATTTTGGCAGATTCGCTAACATTAGTAGTTTATTTCTTAGGGTCTCTATCTGGGGGGATTGACCCACCTTCTTCCCATCATACAGAGATTCATAATATTTGGCAAAACATTCTGTAATTTCTTGCGGATGAGATGTCATAGTACCATCTGGTTTTTGAATTTGTGCTATTGTGAAAGATTTTGTTCTTTCTCTTAGCTTATGGGCCAGATATCTATCTGGCTTGTTTGCATATAGGAAATAGTATGTTTTTAATTTATTAATGGACCTCACTGAATTATCAGATAAAATTTTAGCCAGTTCTTTTCTTTTATTTGTCAATGTGTCTAGTGATAGTTGGGATAGTGTATTTTGATGTGCCTTTTCCAAGAGTTCAATCTCTTGTTGCAAGGTAGCTACCGCAAACCTACTCTGTTTTATATATAAAGCTTTTTCCTTTATAAGTAACCCTCTAATATATGGCTTATGTGCAGCCCATATGATTACTGGGTTGATTGCAGGGTCTACGTTTAATTTCCAGTACTCTTCCAGACTCTTTAATATTTTAGTTTGTATACCTGGTTGCTTTAGTATTGTAGGGTCGTATGTCCAGGATCTTTGTCTTTCTACATTAATAAGACCTTTTAGTTGTATCTGTATTATGGAATGGTCTGACCATACTGAGGCGTGAATGGATGAAGAGATTAGGTTTGGTAATAGAATTTGGCTAATAAATATATAGTCGAGTTTGGTATATGTTTTATGTGCAGGTGAGTAGTATGTGTGGTCATTTGTTTGTCCATATAATGTCGTCCAAGTGTCATATATATTATGATTCTCTAAAGATCCCCTAATGGATTTGGTAATAGAGTTAAGTCTTAATTGTTTATTTGTAAGTTTAGATGTATTAGTATCCCTTAAAATCTTTAAGTTTACATTAAAATCCCCAGCCAATATTATCAAGGTTTGAGACCATTGGGTCAGTAAATGCGAAAGATTATCAAAAAATTTGTGTTGTTGCTCATTAGGTGCATATATGTTGCAGAGTGTGACTTGTTTGTCTTGCAAGGTCCCCCTCACTATAAGATATCTGCCTTCCTTATCCCTTATCACCTCTTCTTTTATAAATTGAATGGAATTATGAATAAGTATTGATACTCCTCTTTTCTTTTTATCGGTTGTGGAGTGAAAGTGTTGCGTGTATTGTTTGTCCCAATATTTAGGGATTTGATGGTGTGTAAAATGTGTCTCCTGTAGGAAAATGATTTTAGCCTTCATATTGTTATATTGGGTAAGTGCAGTTTTCCTTTTAATATTGGTATTCAAACCTCTTACATTATGGGAGATTATCTTCCATCTAGAATCCATAATTGAGCATTTTACCTCTCCCCTCCTCATACCTGAACATCAATGCCTCTATTTTCTGACTAACAACTGCTCTCTTAGTGTCCATCCTGTTATGGAGAAACTTTCCTGACCACTGCTCGACGGTACTTGAAACAAAAAAACAACAAAAACATAAAAAACATAGCTCAACATTAAACAACAACAAACTATTAAACAATCTGTAATCCTTCAAGTTATTCTTGTTTGTCTGCAACATCAAATCTATCTAAGTGGGTGTGCAGCTAAATATTACATAGTGTATCTTATATAATAATGAATTGAAAAAGTGGATCTTTTATTCCTAGAGGGAACATATAATAATAACTAATGTCATGGATAGTGTAATTTAGTCATATCTTATCAATCTCCAGTTCTTTATAATTTACTTAATGTTCTTTTTACTGACATAAATAAATATACTTTATGCTCGTGCCATTATTTACTACTAGGAGATTGATATTCAAGTCTTTTACCACAACATGAGCCGTGACAATAACTCCTCCACATGGAGTAAGGCAAAGAAAGATTATACTTGTTAAAGAACATCAGTCAGTTCTCTCAGTCTCTTTAATCCTTCAGGGCCTTTGTTTCCTTTTAGAGACCTTTGTCCAACGTTCACTTTGAGCTGTTCCTCTTAATGGCTGTGTGGGTCTTTTGGTATTGTCTTGAGAGTTATCTGGAATCTCTGGACAATCCAGCTTAAGCAGTTGGCAGAGACCTGGTATGTCTTGTTTCTCCTTGATAGTGATTGTTCTGCCCTCATGGTGTATGTGAAGTGCGAAAGGGAATCCCCATCTGTATAATATCTGATTTTTTCGCAGTAGTTGTGTCAGCGGACGGAGAGCAGAACGCTTCTGCAGTGTTTTGATACAAAGGTCCTGGTAAAATTGTATGACTGAGCCCTGAAATTTAAAGGTTGGATTTTTTCTAGCTGCAGTCATGATTTCTTCTTTTTCTTGGAAGCGTAATAGTTTAATTATGACGTCCCTTGGTGGTTCTGTGTCCTTTGGTTTTGCTCTTAGAGCTCTATGTGCCCTTTCCATTTGGAATTTTCCATCCTCAGCAGAGCTTGTGATAGCCTGGAATAGTTGTAGAAGATAATTGCTTAATTCTGTTGTAACTATAGTTTCAGGGATACCCTTTAGACGTATATTACACCTCCTGCTCCTATTTTCCAGGTCTTCCAGCTTGTCATTAATGTCTGCCAATTCCTGTTGTTGATCAGCCATTTGTTGAGTTATGGTTGTAATGTCTTCTTCCAGTGTTTCTTCTTTTTCTTCCAAGGATTCTAACCTGGATCCCAGTTCCGAAATATCCTGTTTGATTTCAGTGAGACTGTTTGTAACAGTGTTCTGGAGGGTGTCCAGCTTTTCCCACATTTTGTCAAATATTGTGGATATGTCTTGTTTGGAGACAAGGTTCCTTATGTCACTTCTGGTAATGGGTATATTATTACCTGCTGGCGAAGTTGGAACATGATTTTTTTTAAAAGGTACAAACCTCTAAAATGTGTGTTCATATGTATATATACACACATACTCTACATAACTAGTATAGCCATAGCTAAGTTTACATTATGTATATATTTACACATTTTTAAGAATTATTGTTTGGAATTCACTAACAATAACAGAACTGAGAAAATACTTCCAAATGACGGATGAAGGGGCGAGTGCCAACTTTTGAGCTGGAAACAGAGAGGCAGAATGTGGGAAAAAAAACTAATTATATTTAAAAGGACCACAAGACTTCCAAGTTACCTCCCCAGTTATGAATTATTCAAAACTACTTATGATCATGGACAGACATTGGAGTCATAAATTAAGTTTATATCAGAAAGCTAATATGGATGTGAGCTAATAACGACTGATGTTACTGTCAATTACTATAATACTGGTGGGATATGGCTGATCCACTGGATGGCAATTACTGGAATTCAGGTGGAATGGCTTTGTGTGTGGGAAAATTATTAGAATGAAAAATAATTAATATTTAATAAAAAAAGATGGGGGGGCGGAGCCAATGCCAGGAGAAGCTGGTCGCACTCATAGTGAGCTCCTGCTCTAATTTCCCTAATTCCCCCTTATATCCTAAAGTCTTTGCCCTTTTTTTTTTTTTTTTAACTTTTTTCTAGTCCTACTAGTCCCGCTATACCAACTTGCTGTGACTAAAAACGTAAGACAGCAGAGCAGCAGCTGTGTGACCTCAAACTTAGGAGCCCTTACATCAGAGGCTCTGAAGAGACTAACACACTCTAAAGCTCATTGAGGACACCGAAGCTTGTCTCCCCTATTTCACCGCAACTCTGGGCATACCCCTTAACCGACCGCTCAACTTGCCTGCAGACGAGATAGTTTACTGCTCCGAGACCGTAAGCCATCTGGAGGCGGCGCCATCTTGGTTCCTGATTGTAAGCCACGTGGAGTCTGCAGGGAGACATTTGCGGAGCGATAGCTCCCCACTTACCTCCTTCCCAGGCTGCCAATACATCTGTTCTCAACAGGGAGGTCCCCCTCAGAGTTCACGGAGCGAAGGGGTGAGATATTGTCTATAGCTGTGAGTACCACGGTACTGTATATATATATATATATATATATATATATATATATATATATATATATATATAAAACCCCATAACGTTGGGGCTCCAGCCTGCGCTGATACCACTATACTGAATCCCAAAACATAGTTATATTCTGCAGTGTGGGCCAACAAAATGTATACACTAGACCGTCACCTGGGGATTGTGCATCGGCCTAATACAAAGCACACAAATTATACACATCTGAACACAAAGGTATATTTGGGACTGCAGCTTTCGCCTGAAAGGCCTTAACCCAACTATATGCAACACCTAAACAGCAAGTTAGGTCATAGGTCAATTCTGCCTATTTCCCACCCGGACACCTCAGACCCTGAGTGCAAAATATAGCATAAGGTTCATACTCCAATACCTTATAAACATCTGGAGCAGGAGTACTGCCCTAACTTGAATTATCAGTACTTGTTGTCCCAACCTTGACAAGGTCTGGAGATAGGAAGGAGAAACCAAAAATATAATCAGCTAGAAGAAGGCAAATACAGTGGTTCTAAGAAAAACAACATTCTACTCTAGGAAAACTTTATTCAGCAAACCACTCAATCTGCACTTATAGTTACAGCTCTCAGCTAGGCTGCTGTCTATACCTTGTTTTATATTTCAGCACTAGCCTTAACTTTCTCATTATGGAATAAGATTTTACTATAAGGCCACAAAAAAGCCCACCCTACAACCAGCGTTTTACTCCCCTCAGAACAGTTAGACTTCCTAAGCTTTGGAGAGTTTCCTCTGTGAAAAGAACCCATTTATTGCAATTCAACTCTGGGACAAATACCACAAGCTGAGATTTACGTTAAACCATATCTACATCATTATGTCGCAGTCACAGAGGAGGAAAAATAAACAGCAATATCCCCCTAAAAAGACAGTGATGAATAATTTTAGTCCTCTTCCATCTGATCCCCATACTGCGTCTGAACCCCCTGACTTCCCTGGCTCTGACTCAGCCAAATTTCCTCTTTCTGCCTTGAAGAATATACAACATGGCCCTGGAGAAACAGTGACACCTACTTTTATACTGGATTCCTTAAAGAGTATGTTAGATGATCATCATTCATCGTTTGCTGCTAAATTATCTGCCTCCACAGCGGAACTTAAGAGGGACATTTCCTTCACCAATGAACGCATTGACGCGCTTGAGAGGCGCTGTGAAGATTTAGCTACAGAACAATCCAATTGTATAACATACACTCAACATCTATCGGAATATATGGACTCTGTTGAAGATAAGATTGCAGATCTCGAAGACAGATCCCGGCGCAACAGCCTAAGGATCCGGGGGGTGCCGGAGTCTATCTTCCAATGATCTCCAACCCTTCTTGAAGGACCTTTTCCAACAACTTGCCCCAGTATCTTCTAAATCAGAAAATTTAATAGACAGGGCCCATCACTCTCTAAGACCTAAAGGCCTATCCGAAGAACAACCACGTGATGTCATAGTTCGTCTGCATTATTTTACATACAAAGAAAGGGTTCAGAGAGCACACTTCCAGAAACCCTCATTACCAGAGAAGTTTTTGCAATCTGCAAATATTCCCAGACCTTTCTGCCAGAACTCTCCAACAAAGAAGAACATATACAGACGTTACTGCCATCCTGAGGAGGAAGAACATTCGATACAGATGGGGATGCCCGATTAAGTTGCTGGTATTTAAAGACAATGAAACATTCACTATCCACAATGTTAATCAGGGCTTTGCTCTGCTCAAATCTTGGAACTTAACCACTACTCCTGATGATGACTCTGACAACGCACCCCAACAAACCCGACAACTGAATGCCAAGGCACCTGAATGGGTGTTTTCTCTTCCTAGAAGGCCCATTACAACTAAATCTTTAAATCTGCTTGGATGGACTTCCACCTGGCATTTCCATAGACTTTCCTGCTCTTGATGGACTATTAACAGAGTATAGATGTTTTTTTCAGGTGGCACTTCCCTATAGGTTCTGCTGCCCTCTCTAAGACGGAACTTCGCTGAAGTACTGATAAGTATTTGTAGAGTTGTGGAATTTTCTTGACTGTTATATTGTATCATTTTCAACGTTCAGGTTTGTTTTGATTTATATAAGCCCACCTCAGATCCCTAGCTTCTGCCAACCTTCTATACACATATCGTTTATTTAAGCAACACTCACACCTCCTATAGGTATCACGTAGGTACAAACTTCTCTACCACATTAGATTATATACAACATGAAACCTTAGCACATACTGGTCACACCCTGTCGTCACACATACCAAAGGGAATACCTCACATTACTATAGACATATAGTCACCCTAAAATTTCACTTAACACTACTGAAAGAAGTTTTTATACCTATAAACACATTACACTCTGAAATGACAGAGGTGGGTTTATCTTGCTATTGTGTAATTTTGAATTGTTTTCTTGACTGTTATATTGAATTAATCAAACTGTTCAGGTCTGTTTTAATTTATTAAAATGCACCTTGGTTCCTTAGGCCCTGCTAATCCTTGTTATACATGTTATTCATTTAAGCAACAACCATACCTCCCATGGGTATTAAGGCAATCCTCACCTCTTTATCTCCCTAGATTACATATGACTTATAATTTTGACAAAGGGTGATCACACCCTATCATACACACCTATGAAGGACACTTTTTCCCCCCACCATAGGTGTATATTTACCCTAACAACCGATTCAACGCCATAGACGATAGATTTTATACCTATAAGCAAACAATATACTGAAGCGACACAGAAGATGGACATACCTTGCTATTGTGTAAACTTGTTCTACTTAATATACATTGCCCTTTCTAGAGATTTATGAGTCAAGAATTCTATAGAACTTATTGCTATCCTACTTCCTGATAGACTCGGACATTTTTATGCCTCTCCGAGTGCCTAAAACAGATTAACTTTGATCACTGGACCTATGTACAAAATATATGTTTCTAAGTTGCGCACTCAATCTCTATTTATGGGTAAGGTTGCTTTAGATTTACACAACCCTATTTATCCAAGTCCTAACTCAACCCCACAAACACTCATAGTCTTGACATTTAGACCTCCTTCTATATACAAAGATTTCCAACCTACTCTGTTTAAGTCCCTTATAGACCCATACCCAGCCTTTGAGGTTATCCTCTGTCTACTCTCCATTAAAATATGCAAAACAGAATGAGAAGCAGTCTGCCAGGAACGAACAGCAGCATCAACAGCTTGTTCTATGGCCCGGTTGCCACCTGGTAGTAGCTTTTCACAGTGGAAAACTTTCCTGTAGTATATCAGTCTGATCCCGCCAACATGGTCAGTCCAGCCACGAAATACCAGGCAATTCTCCTCTGAACAAGGAACATGACAACCCCAGACGATCGTTTCGGCCTCCTTTGGGCCTCGTCAGTCAGGTGCAGCCATATCCCTCTAAGCACATTGGGCAAGGAGTCCACGTCTGGTTTCCCCCATCACCCTTAGGGAGACTATCCCCAGGGTCATATTTACATATGCAAAACAGAATGAGAAGCAGTCTGCCAGGAACGAAGAGGCTGCTTCCGGGTGGTAAATCGCCATAGAACAAGCCACTGAGCTGTTGTTCGTTCCTGGTAGAGCGCTACTCTCTTCGTATGCAAATTATTATGACCCTGGGGAAGTCTCCCTATGGGTGATGGGGGAAACCAGACGTGGACTCCTTGCCCAGTGTGCTTAGAGGAATGTGGCTGCACCTCACTGACGAGGCCCATAGGAGGCCGAAACGATCGTCTGGGGTTGTCATGTTCCTTGTTCAGAGAAGAATTGCCTGGTATTTCGGGGCTGGACTGACCTTACTTGGCAGAATCAGACTGATATACTTAAGGAAAGTTTTCTTCTGTGAAAAGCACACTGGTCTAAAAGAGGCTGCTTCCGGGTGGTAAATCGCCATAGAACAAGCCACTGAGCTGTTGTTGGTTCCTGGTAGAGCGCTTCTCTCTTCGTATGCAAATTACTCTCCATTAAAAACACTGAACAATCTCACCAATGTGGTCTGTGGCCACACTATATGCTGATCATAGGTGGGTGATCCTTTGCGGCCGCTCACTCCTCTTTTCCTTTCCAATACTCAAACTTACTACATTAATTTCAATATTTTTCACTTGCGACCACTCTCCCGGAAGAATATACATGATAGGCATCTAGTGCCTCTCCCGAGTTCACACATATCCCCCCCATCCATAACGTGCTCCGCTTTTAGAGGAGACTACCCAAGCGGTTTATCTTTTCAATACTGCAACCCTATTAACCTAATTCAAGAACTGTCCCTCTGTTTGGATAGGCACCGAATATCTTATACCTTATCCCCCCTCCCCCTTTTTTTTCTCTTCTTTCCCTCCCCCCTCTCTCTCCTCTTTCCTCCTTACTCTCTTATTTCCCTCCTTTTCTACATACTCTCATAAACTATGGCACTATCATTCACTTCCCATAATGTTAGGGGCCTTAACACTCCTAGTAAACGAAGCAGACTCCTACGCTTCCTTAATCATACAAAATCCAAGGTGGCATTTTTACAGGAGACTCACTGGGTGGAGGGCACCCCAGTCCCCCTCAAATTCAAGCAGTACCCAGTGGTTGAGACTGAATCTTTCACAAGCAAATCCAGAGGGTAGTGATACTAATACATAAGAGCGTTCTCTTTGAAAAATTAAACGTCCATGCATACCCCCAAGGGCGATTCCTGATTGTAAATGGAAGAAGAGCCAAATAGACCCCTTGATCTTCAATCTCTCACTTCTCCCTCCTATCCCTATTTCCTCCCTCTATCCCCTCCCCCCCTTTTTTCCCCCCTATTAATTCTTGCTTTACTGTTATAGCCGGTGCACCTCCTCCAGATGTTGCATTATATGATATTCACAAGTTCTTACTATTAATAACCAGATACTCGAACGCACACTTAGCGCAATCATTGACCTGCATATTGTGCATACTACACCCACTAAACTCATTGTAATCCCATGAATGCATCAAGATGTTCTTCGCCTATTAGTAAACACTGGTTTTGCGTGTTCAATATTTGGTCACAATTTATACTTCTAAAAAAAATTTTTGTATGAGACAAAAAAAAAAAAAAAAAGAGGTTATAACTTATTTCATGATATACCATCTATGTTACTTTAATCTTATCTTGTTAAAAACCTTCACATTGTTATAGTTGATTTAATAATTTCTAAGGTATATGAGTCTTTTCATTGTTTGAATTGTAAACCTCAATAAAAAAATAATATAAAAAAATTTAAATAAAAAGATGGAGGGGCGGAAGACACACAGTGATGTAAGTCCATCTGAAGGAATTAGGAAAACTACTACAAAGAGACAGGTAAAGGGAAGAAAAGCAATGAAATAGAGAGATTTTTTTTTATTTAAGATTTTCATTTTTTTATATACTTTCATTCCACTATTTCAAGCCAAGACTATATCAACCTCTGCTGGCTTTAGAATGGAAGCATCTTCCTCTGAGCAGTGCACCGGGCAGGAGGAGTTAAAAATACAATCTAGCTACACAAGGTGCACAGTACTAAGCATCCTGCGCAGGGAGATTGTAATTTAACTCCTCCGTCAGCTTTTACTGATGTCTAGCCAGGCACTGTAGGGAGTTGCGGAGCAATGGGGGTCACACCATCAGAGGAGATTAATTCCTGCTTGATGGTGTCAAGGACCAACAGCATCTTCTCATGGACCACTGGTCTCTAGAATACCCAAAGTGCAAAGAACCTCCCTCAAATAGAGACGCGGTCTATAATGCGCAAGGAGAGCGCGCAACAGAGCTAAACTAATACTCACACCAAACCATTAAAATGACGCGCGGAAAAACAAGAGTACTAGAGCGCTAAACTGATGAAGCGCATGTGCTCATGCGCGAAACGCGTAAGATAGGAGCTCACCTGGCATTTTGAAGCCTGCTCTGCAATAAACTTGATTACTGACTTCAGGACTCAGCTTCCTTTCTTCCTCATTTCGCTAAACAAAAAAACAAGGAAGCGATTAACTGACAGCGCAGAGCAAAGAATATTGTGCTGCAGCGCTATACAAACAGACAGCGAACTCTGTTAACTGACAGCAAAGAAAACTAGAGCGTGCTACAGCACTAATGAATAAACTAACCTTTCAGAAAAAAAATAAAGAAATTAGTGTTAGTACACAAATTAAAAGCAATAATCTAGTCCAAAAATCTGTTTAATGAAACTACTAGAAAATAAATGAATAAAGTCTAGTGTGTACTGGTGGTATGTCTTTAAAATGTCACCTGGCTATGATGTACATTATGTAAGTTTACTGGCTATTCAATTGTGGACTATGTAAGTGCCAAGTACAGCTTCCTTATCAGCACCTACTCTACTGTGCAGCTTCAAGTAGAGAGCCCATCCAGTGCCTGTGTGCGTCACAGCAGAGGATCCAGGTAAGGAGTATACAGATGAACCAAGAGGATGAGGCTAAGGGACCGGTCCCTGCAACACCTGTGGTAGGCTTGTAACTACACTCTGAGTGATTCTTTTTTTTATATATATAATCTTTTTATTGAGTAACCATCAGGGATACAGAAAGAAAAAAGAAAATCATAATAAAAATACTTACATGGGGGTTATACATACATAATGAAAATTTGACAAAAAAAGATGATAAATCCATTCAATCAAAAATAAACACAGAAGTAATAATTGTTTACATTTCTATCCCCCAGCTCTTCCTTTTCTTTAAGGGACATATAACACTTAACTCCTCCCTGATTGGGTTCTCTTTCCATTTCAAAACAGGCTTGCAAGAAACAAAAACTGAGAGAAAGAAAAAGAAGAGAAAGAGAGAGAAAAACAAAACATTAAATTAAATTAGTCCTGTCCTCAACCACTCCCCACTCCAAGATCAATATACTTGGGGTAGTTAATTCCTTATTATGGCATTCATTACATAATCTGTAGATCTAAGTGGATAGATAATTCTTTTTTGCAGCTCATTTGGCTGTGAGTATATAAATATCTCCCATTTTTGGAAAAATCTTTCAATTTCCTTGTTTTTATCTTTTTCTATCATGCATTGTTCTATCGACATTTGTTTAAATAACTGATTGTTTACTTCAGCTATAGTAGGTAGCTTCCTTGAAATCTAGGTTTTCAACAATGAAAACCAGGCCACTCCAATAACCATTTCAATAAATTCTTTATTCTTAATCTTTTTTCTATCCATGGGGAATAAGAAGAATACCAGATCTCGATAAATTTTCATTTCTGATTTAAGAATCCTAGATAACCAGAAGCTCATTTTGTACCAGAATTGTCTAACTAGTGTACATTCCCAGAAATAGTGCACAATATCCGCCCCTCTGCTACCGCATTTAACACATTTATCTTGAGTTTTACTATTCCACCTTGCCATAGATGCGGGAGTAAGATATGTTTGATTTAGTATGTTAATATGAGCTTCTCTGAAATTCGTAGAGATAAAAATCTTATTGATTCTAGTAATACTATTTTGTATGTATTCTTCATTACATTCTGTTGACCCCTTTAGAGGCCATTTCTTAACAATCAATTGTAGATTTAACTTGCCCTCCTGTCTTAGGCCTAGATTTGGAGTTTTGCGTTAGCCGTGAAAACCAGCGATAGAGGCTCCTAACGCTGGTTTTAGGCTACCGCCGGTATTTGGAGTCAGTGATTAAAGGGTCTAACGCTCACTTTTCAGCCGCGACTTTTCCATACCGCAGATCCCCTTACGTCAATTGCGTATCCTATCTTTTCAATGGGATCTTCCTAACGCCGGTATTTAGAGTCGTTTCTGAAGTGAGCGTTAGAACTCTAACGACAAAACTCCAGCCGCCGAAAAAAAGCAGGAGTTAAGAGCTTTCTGGGCTAACGCCGGTTCATAAAGCTCTTAACTACTGTACCCTAAAGTACACTAACACCCATAAACTACCTATGTACCCCTAAACCGAGGTCCCCCCACATCGCCGCCACTCGATTAAATTTTTTTAACCCCTAATCTGCCGACCGCCACCTACGTTATACTTATGTACCCCTAATCTGCTGCCCCTAACACCGCCGACCCCTGTATTATATTTATTAACCCCTAACCTGCCCCCCACAACGTCACCGACACCTGCCTACACTTATTAACCCCTAATCTGCTGAGCGGACCTGAGCGCTACTATAATAAAGTTATTAACCCCTAATCCGCCTCACTAACCCTATCATAAATAGTATTAACCCCTAATCTGCCCTCCCTAACATCGCCGACACCTAACTTCAATTATTAACCCCTAATCTGACGAACGGAGCTCACCGCTATTCTAATAAATGTATTAACCCCTAAAGCTAAGTCTAACCCTAACACTAACACCCCCCTAAGTTAAATATAATTTTAATCTAACGAAATTAATTAACTCTTATTAAATAAATTATTCCTATTTAAAGCTAAATACTTACCTGTAAAAAAAAATCCTAATATAGCTACAATATAAATTATAATTACATTGTAGCTATTTTAGGATTAATATTTATTTTACAGGCAACTTGGTAATTATTTTAACTAGGTACAATAGCTATTAAATAGTTAAGAACTATTTAATAGTTACCTAGTTAAAATAATAACAAAATTACCTGTAAAATAAGTCCTAACCTAAATTATAATTAAACCTAACACTACCCTATCAATAAATTAATTAAATAAAATACCTACAATTACCTACAATAAAACCTAACACTACACTATCAATAAATAAATTAAATACAATTTCTACAAATAACTACAATTACATAAACTAACTAAAGTACAAAAAATAAAAAAGAACTAAGTTACAAAAAATAAAAAAATATTTACAAACATAAGAAAAATATTACAACAATTTTAAACTAATTACACCTACTCTAAGCCCCCTAATAAAATAACAAAGACCCCCAAAATAAAAAAATGCCCTACCCTATTCTAAATTAATAAATTTAAAAGCTCTTTTACCTTACCAGCCCTGAACAGGGCCCTTTGCGGGGCATGCCCCAAGAAAATCAGCTCTTTTGCCTGTAAAAAAAAAACATACAATACCCCCCCCCCAACATTACAACCCACCACCCACATACCCCTAATCTAACCCAAACCCCCCTTAAATAAACCTAACACTAAGCCCCTGAAGATCTTCCTACCTTGTCTTCACCTCACCGGGTATCACCGATCGGTCCTGGCTCCGATATCTTCATCCAACCCAAGCGGGGGCTAGACATCCACTGAAGAAGTCCAGAAGAGGGTCCAAAGTCTTCCTCCTATCCGGCAAGAAGAGGACATCCGGACCGGCAAACATCTTCATCCAAGCGGCATCTTCGATCTTCTTCCATCTGGTGCGGAGCGGGTCCATGTTGAAGCAGCCGACGCGGATCCATCCTCTTCTTCCGGCGTCTCCCGACGAATGACGGTTCCTTTAAGGGACGTCATCCAAGATGGCGTCCCTCGAATTCCGATTGGCTGATAGGATTCTATCAGCCAATCGGAATTAAGGTAGGAATATTCTGATTGGCTGATGGAATCAGCCAATCAGAATCAAGTTCAATCCGATTGGCTGATCCAATCAGCCAATCAGATTGAGCTCGCATTCTATTGGCTGATCTAGTAGAAGTGGGACATGTAAGTGTCCGAAGAGACGTCTATAGTGTGTAGCAACCTATATGTGCAATTGTTTCGGAATTAAGTAAGATCGATGATTTATGTAAGATAAATGAATCTGCTAGTTACCGCAGCATGTGTGACATACAATGTGTGTCGTTAGAGATGGTGCGACAACCTGTGTGTGCAAATGCTTGAAGGTTGAGTGAGTTAAACAACCTGTTTGTGCAAGTCCTTAAAGGTTAAATAAGATAGATGATTTGGGTGCAAGTGAATTGAATCTGCTAGTTACAGCAGCGTGTATAAATTATAATGTGTGTCGTGTGAGATATGTCCTCACAGTTTATCTAGCTTGTGTGTAGGTTAAACCTAAACTAAGTGCTGTTCAAATTGTGGGTAAATTTTGTCCAAGGTGGTATTGCTGGATGATGTTCGTGAGTGTAAAAACTAGTGCGTGACAGATAAAAACTATAAATGCAAATAATAATAACACACTGAATTGTCAGAAATAGCGTGAAATATCAAAGCAAAATTCTAAAACATCCAAATAAACACTGTGAGCAACGCTGAAAAACCTTGATGTGATAGCGTGAAATATCAGAGCAAAAAAACACAAATGAGCACTGTGAACACTGTAATACACCTTAACAGTGTTCAAAATTCAAAATCAATTCAGAAAGTCGTGGTTCATAAATTCAAAGCAAACCAATAGATTCAAAAAACAGTGGCCACTGTGAAAAAAAGAAACATGTAAGTGAACAGTCAATCCAACGAACAGAATAGTAATTCCTAAAACCCTCTGCTAATGTTAGCGTTCCTGCAATGATCCTGCAGCCGAAGCAGGAATGAGGTTAAAAACCGGAAGTCCTAGTCTTCTCTAGTTTCGACGATACCTAAAAAAGTAAAAGACACAATAGTGCAGATAGTTTTCTTAATCATATAACAATTGAAATAGAACTCACCAGTCGATGCGTTTTGGTCTGTGCTAGACCTTTATCAAGACTGGTATTATGTACTTATAGATAGCCTTTTATACCTGTATGTGGAATGTGAACCGGAAGTGCTTGTTTAATACTTCCGTTTTTTTCGAGTTTATTTGCATTCAATAAAATATTTACTTTTAATATAAGAGTATTCTCCTTTAGTTATCAAAGTGGTTCCAATTGACTTCATACTGACTCATGATACCGATTGTTATGGCAAAACTTCTTATAACTGAAATCGGAGTGTCCGTGTCTAGATCACTTCCGGATTCTCAGTTCAACCACTTCCGGTCTAGTTTATTCAGATGGAGGGACAATGTTAAATATATTCAGTACAAGTATACTACTCAGACCCCGCCTTTTGTGCTACTTGCTTGGTCTTTTATAAACATCGTTCGAATTATATACTTTCATAAATCTGTTTAGTCATTACGATCTCAGTTCGCCCAATTCCTTAACGTGTATCAAATACTTTCACTGTATACAGAGAGGAGTATGCTTTCAGTGTGTGAAGATAGAAATATGTCTAATATTCTCACTGTTTTGCGTGTCCAATATCCTCATTGTATGTCCAGTATTCTCCTACTAAGTGCAATATCATGCGTATATTAATTCATATTAACGTAGAGATAGTATAATATTATTTGTGCGGTTTTTGTTCAAACCATAGAGAAAAAAAAGTGATCTCATCTTTAATAACCACTAAGTTTTATAACCACTGTTAATCTTTTCATTAATAAGCATATATCTTAATCGTCTATATTTGTACCACTATTAATCCTTTTATTAATAAGCAAATATCTTAAACGTCTATATTTATATAGCGGATATAAGGGAGAGAGATATGTAGTGGAGTCTTCTCCTTATTAGTTTAAATTCTTTTAGTCAGGAGCTCGTGAGCATATATTTTAATAGCCCAACCGGTAAAATGAATGAAGGGGTTTGTGTGAAAGTGTTCTTCTTATTGGTTCAGAGTCTTTTATTCAAAGGTTAGGGGTGTGCAGGGAGATATTCTTCTTATTGGTTCAGAGTCTTTTATTCAGAGGCTAGTTTTGATTGGAGGCTAGTTTTAATTAGCACAGAGAGGTGGATTCGCTTAAGAGCTGTCTGGTCGTCTTTGAAAAATGTTTAAAAATTACATCTATATTTGCAACCATATATATTGTTTTCGTCTCTATTAATACTCAGTCGTCAGCCGGTAATAATTACATTCTTTTAAAATTATATTTCTAGAATAGCTCAAAAAGATGATTTCTAAGGATATATTCCTATTAAGGAGTCTCTAAATACTACCATTAGCTTATGAGGAGGTCGGGACTATTGATATTTACTTTCCTTATTGGTAAACATAAGATTGTAAACTTGCTGATATATTCAGCCATTACTTAAATCAACATGTACATGCATAGAGATACTTGTTCATTATTCTTAGTCGGCAGATTGGTTCATGTTGACTGTGTACAGACTATAATTGTATGCAGTCTTACAATAGTCCCTAATAGATTAAAGTTAGCTACTTGAGTCTATGATATCTATAGAGTACAGAAAGATTGTGTCTTCTGTGTGTTCCTAGTATAAATTCAGAGGGTTTTTAATGGCTAAAAATGGAATAGGGGTACTGTCTGGAAGGTCTTTATTAGCCTAGCTTAGGAGTCATAATTGTATGCAGTCTTACAATAGTCCTTAATAGATTAAAGTTAGCTACTTGAGTATATGAAATCTATAGAGTACAGAAAGATTGTGTATTCTGTGTGTTCCTAGTATAAATTCAGAGGGTTTTTAATGGCTAAAAATGGAATAGGGGTAGTGTATGGAAGGTCTTTATTAGCCTAGCTTGGGAGTCATAGGGAACAATTCTATCAACTGGCTTTAACCAGAACTTTTCTTGGCCCAACATGGCCATATATTCAGACATAATTTCCATTATGTTAAAGCATCTTTCTGCATAGATTTAGGGAGGTTTAGCTAGCATAGGGATATAATATAGGAAGTCTTATTTGACCTATCATAGGGGTCGTGGGGGACAATTCTTTCAACTGACTTTAACAGGAGCTTTCCTACCCTGACATAGTTATATGTTGGGACTCAATAAATAAAAATGTCATATAAAACTATATTCAACTGACTGGTTACAATAATCAAAGGGATTTTATACTATATCTAATTTTCTTGGGAGAATAGAGAGAGGTGTTTTCTAGCTTTTAATGTATAAACTGGATCTTAGATGTTTTTAGAGATTATTCTCGCTGGCTTTTAGTATATAGGGAGGATTTAGTTTTGGAAATTCAGAGATTACGACAGGGGGCAAAGCAAATAATCTATATGTCTTTTGTAGAAAAAATTAATATAAGGTAACCGCAACACTTTAGAGTTTTTATACATAGGCCTCTGTTCTATTTAGATTATTCATCTTCTTGCCTAGGGATTCAGTAAGTGTGAGAGGTCTTCTTTATTATTAAGCCCTCTTGGATATAAGCAGTCAATTTGGAATATCCATTTGGATTCATTAGTCAGGAGCAGTTTCTCAAAGTTACCACCCCTCCAGTTTTTGATAACTTTTTGTATTCCTATGTATTTTAATGCTTTGGTGTTTCCATGATGTTTAGTTGTAAAGTGTTGATAAAGCGGTGTGTCCATGTTCAGTTTTTCTATCATCAACAGATGTTCTCGAATTCTGTCTCTGAGAACTCTTGACGTTTGTCCAACGTACTGGAGTCCGCACGGATATTGTAACAGGTAGATTACCCCCAATCCAAGTGTTTATTTATTCCACCATTATTTGGAATATTGTGTACTGGGAAACCGGGCATTTTTAGTGTTTTTACTAGCCACTGATCAAGGCTAGTATTTTTAATCGGACTCTTTGTGCTGTTTTATTTCTTTTAATGTCTGTTAGTTGTATTTTATCTGTGAATTTGTATGAATAAATGCACTTTTTATGTAAATTGTGATTTTAACTATTACTGGCTCAGACCCAGCCTTTTGTTGGCGCTTTGGTAACCCCCAACCTTTTAGCATAGATACAAAAGACGCATTTTAAGCATGTATTTAGGGAAAAAAATGAGTTTCTCTTATAGCTTCTAGAGTTTGTATCATCTAGAACTAATTCAAGTGTAATTGGGGCATGATCCGAAATTGCTAAATCCTTTATATCGGCTTTAGATTCCATTCTGAGAACTGAGTCAGATACCAAGAAGTAGTCAATTCTAGACAATGATGATAATGATTTGGATAAACAGGTAAAACCTTTAGCATCTGGATACTGGAAACGCCAAATGTCAGATAGTTTAAGTGTTTTTTTAAATGTATGTAGGGTTCTCATTTCCTTTGTTATTATATAGTCCTTCCTTCTACCTTTTACACTTTTCCTGTCTATTGGAAATTTGGGTGTTAAATTAAAATCTCCAGCTATTATTAAATTTGTCTCTGCATAATTCAGCAGAAGGGCCTGTAATTTCCCCCAGAATTCCGTATCCAAGTTATTAGGTCCATAAACACTACATAGTGTGTAAATCTTTCCCCTAATTTCTAATTGCATTATAAGATAGCATGCATTATCATCTAATTTTACCTCTATAATCTTATAATCCAAACTTTTACTTAGCAAAATAACAACACCTTTCTTCCTCTCCTTACATGGCGTAGCGAATACCTCTTTTACCCAATTAACTTTTAACTTAGCTAGTTCTACTGTGGATAATCTAACCTCTTGCAAAAATGCAATATCTGTATTGAGTTTTTTGAGATGCTTTAGAATTGACTTCCTCTTAATTGGTGGCACAATTCCCCCGACATTCCATGAAGTAAAATGCACTAGTTGTTTTAAACCTGTGGCCATCTTATTAATCTAATATACAATCGAGGTTTAACCGCCTCATTTTTTCCCCCCTAACTTTAATAAACCTGTATATGTAGAGGGGATTGAGGACAGGACCAGGAGGAAAAGGGAAAAAAAGAAGAGAAAAGAAAAGGGGAAAAAAAAAAAAAAGGAAGGAAAAACAAAGAAATATAAGAAAGAAATAAAAATCATTTAGCACCATCTGGATATACTTTATTGTGAGCTTCATAACCTAGTTGCAAGATATTGTATAGCTTCTTCACTGGAAGGAAAGATTTAAAACCTTCCTTATCTCCTATCTTTAAAATCGCAGGGTAGATTACAAACGCTTGTACTCCTTTTTGGATAAACTGTGAGCACAGCTGGGACATTACTTTCCTTTTATTGGAAGTTTCCAGCGAAAAATCCTGGAAAATAAGGATCTTCCTATCCTCCAGTGTTAACGGTTCTGAAAGTTTTTTTATAGTGTTTTAGAATTTCTAGTTTATCTTTATAATTTAAAAATTTTGCTATTACAGGTCTGGAAAAGGATCTATTTGTGTGCTCTTCTGTTACCAGCTGTTTGTTTAAACCTATTCTGTGTACTCTTTCAATTATAATATCTGGGCCTTGATATTCCTAATCGCTTTGGAATTTCTTTTGAAATTAATGCCTCTAGATCTGGGTTTGTAAATTTTTCTGGTATGTCTATGAATCTTAAATTGTTCCTTCTCAATCTATCTTCTGCTGAATCAACTCTCTCTTGTAGTTTTGTAATTTGCCCTGAAAGTTGCTTAATTATATTACTTTTAGTGTCCAGTTGATCCTCTAGATCAGAAATTCGGTTTTCTGCCTCACCTAGCCTCTGGTTAAATTGTTTTACTTCCTTTGAAATTGCTGAGAGATCTAGCCTTATTGTGTCAAATTGAGGCATCAATAGAGCTGTTATCTGATTTATTAACAGTTGTGTATCTATATTAGCATGCGTTACGGTTAGGCTTTCTGAGCTTTCTTGTATTTGTTCATTTACAGTTTTGTTCTTGTTTCTCTCTCTGCTTTTGGCTGCCATAGTGATTGGTGATTTATCTTTCAGGTTATGGACAAATCTGTCCATTTATCTTTAATCTGCTCCCTTGAAGTGAGGGTTATCAGTATAAGTGAAAAGAGGAAAGTGTAGTTTAATTAATACAAGTGAGACCGTGATGATAAAAAAAAAAAAAAAAGGAAAGGTGAAAAAGTTCTAGGAGGGCGACAGGCGACCTCTAACAAGCGTGGGGAAAAAAAAAAGTGTTAAATTTCAGTGACTATTAGTGATAAGTGTGTGTGGGGGAAAAAAAAAAAAGTGTACACACTACTGTGAAAAGGAGGGAGTCTTATACTTTGTGAATGTCATATACTGCTTGCAATGTTTTAATTGGCAGCACAACAGATTTGTTAGTATCTAGCCTTGGCTTTTTGCATTCTAGGCCTTTGCTTTCTTATGTGTGTATGGCCCAATCACACTCCTATAAAATATTAACTTAAAAAATCTACACCTATACACAAATAGCAAAGAGCGGTATATGTCAACCTTTGTATGGCTCTCCTTTCCTTCAACAATCTAAACAATCCTAGACTGAAGAAAAATATTAGCCCAAAATATTATATAGAACTTGTCTAACACACTCTATTAAGCCGCTATACTAAATTCACAGTGGAGGGAAAAAAAGAAAATTAATGAACAGCAACAGCAATATTGCAGCTCTACTATATAGGCAAAACAGGATTATCTTGAAAAAACAAAGACCTTATGATAAATGGATTTATAGTAAAACAGATCTAAGACTTATTTTGCTTATTTAGAAGTAGAGAGATCACTTTAAAAAAGAAGTTTGAACTTTTGGTTCTTTCTTATTATAGCCCCAATTTTTCATTTAGATCTATACACAGTTGACACTTGTATATTGGGCGTTATTTCAAAAATTCACCATAAATATCATCATAGGGATATAAATCTACATATAGTGTATAGATAGCAAGAGAATTTTACTGAAAGAGACTTTTTAAGCTAGAAAACATTATTTCAGAAGAATATTTGCAGATTTTCATAGCTGAAGCTATAAAAGTTTCTTGAACCCAAGCAATTAATATGTCTTCCTGAATTAGAGCAGTCCCAGAATCGGCTTTCCACTAGTTACTTGTCAAACTTAAATGAGATTTTTCTGAACATATACATCTAAGTCTTAAGACTTCCAATTTCCATGTCCACAGATTTTTAAATGACCAAAGCAGGGAGCTTTTTCCTTCTTTAAGGAGGAGATTTTTTCAGCACTTATAAAGATTTTTATCCTTCTAATTTTTCAAGTAAAAGTTCTGAATAAATCCCACAGTTACACTTGAGAGAGTCTCTCCAAACAAGCACACACTCCAGTCCTGTGAACTTCTCCTGTAATCCTTTTAAATTATTTTAACTTTCTTTACTTGACTATTATACAAGTTATGCAAAGTTCTTCTGAGATTTAACAACCCCTTTCAAGATAGATGTAAAAAACAGGAGAGTAATGAAATGTTCACTGAAACATGAGTGTAAGCCTCTTCACTGGGACTTTTTGTAAAGACTTAGTGCTGTGCTGAAGTGCTAATACCTTTGAGACACTGAGAAGCACTGGGAGCATTTACATTTATTAGCATTTTTCAAGGCCTGCCAACACAGTAACCTGGCAAATTTCATCAAAAGTATGAGGAATTTGTTAGACTGCTTTTCTAGGGTGTGCAGCTTCCCTGTGGTCTTAACACCAACAATCGTCCATCAAGTTTTTATGCGTTTTATACCACCAGACTTATATGCAACTTTTAACCCTTACAGCCTTCTCTGTTTTTACGGCTAGCAGTGTTCACCTTATCCTTGGCAGCCTTATTCCATACCATATACCATGTTCCCCAATGCTTCTTTTACCACCACCACTGCACGTAGATTCTCAGCTCGTGTTATTCACCCAGACTTTAAGCTTTACACTTAACATGCCCACAATATAATCCAGAGAAAGAACACTTATCTTTATGTTGCAGCGTTCGTGTGTTCGTCTCCAACGAATTTTTCCCAGATGTCACATTCAGAAGGTGCTGCTCCAGCTACAAAGCTTTCCTAAGTAAGTATGAGACTTGGCGGAGTATCGCTATACTCGTGTTCGTGAACCGCTTCCAGCATGTGCTTCTCTGCACCGGCACCCGATCTCTCTTGGTGCTCCTAGCTGGCTTGCGGCACACACGCCCGGCTCCGATAACAGGCAAGGGCTTGAAACTGGCGGGATAGCTTTTCCTCGGTCAGCGCGACTCTTTCGCGCTCTGCTGCCGTGCGTCCCGCCCACCGGAAGTCTCAATCACACTCTGAGTGATTCTATTATTGCTCCATACTCCAATCTCCCCACTGCCTCTCAGTAGCAACTCCCTGAAGGTAAAATTGGGTCTGAGAACCCCTCTCAACAAAGAATCTGGAGCACTTAAATTCTTAATCTTCTTCCTGGGATGCAAAGATAAGACTAACATACCATAGAGATACACTTTAATTTTTTTTTAATCTCTGTGCCGGAGTTGAATTCCCAGGAGTAATGGATTGTGGACTCTCACCTCCTTTATGAAAGAACCTAAGATTTAAAAAAGGTATATGGGAAAGTGAAGGCTCAGACATCTACAGTGGGTCTGCCCACTCCAGTATCCACCAGATAATACACAACAGACCTTATAGCGTTGCTTTTACTAGCGGGCTAGAGAAATGGTAAGCAACCTACAGAGAATGCCCCTTTTTCTTATATCTTATATAGTCAAAATAGAGTCAGAAACAGTAACAATAACATTTCAGATTCTGTCACTTGTAGCTGCTCATCCACAAACCTTTGATGTTGTGACCATATTGAATCTGCATCGAACCAGCATCGTTATCAGTCGCACAAGTTTGGTTAGTTAGAACACTGCAAAAGTAGTGCCAGAAAGAACATAACACACACATATACTAAAAATATTTCATAGAATAATGCACAATACAATTTCACTCCTCTAAACTGTAATCAGAGAAAAGGACTGATGCATAGAAGCATTGTACCTAAAAGCCAGAAAATGCAGCTTAATGGATAGTAAAGTCCAATTTAACTTTCATGATTCAGATAGGGCATGTAACTCTAAACTTTCAAATTTACTTTGATCAAATTTGCTTTGTTCTCTTGGCATTCTTAGTTAAAAGCTAAAGCTAGGTAGGCTCATATGCTAATTTCTAAGCCCTTGAAGGCCGCCTCTCACCCGAACGCATTTGACAATTTTTCCACAGCTAGAGGGCGTTAGTTCATGTAATTCATATAAATAACATTGTGTTTATGCACGTGAAGTTATTTAAGAGTCAGCACTAATTGGCTGAAATGCAAGTCTGTCAAACGATGTGAGATAAGGATGCAGTCTGTAGAAGCTTAGATAAAAAGTAACAGTTACAGAGGTAAAAAACATAATTTATGTAAGAACTTACCTGATAAATTCATTTCTTTCATATTAACAAGAGTCCATGAGCTAGTGACGTATGGGATATACATTCCTACCAGGAGGGGCAAAGTTTCCCAAACCTTAAAATGCCTATAAATACACCCCTCACCACACCCACAAATCAGTTTAACGAATAGCCAAGAAGTGGGGTGATAAGAAAAAAAGTGCGAAGCATATAAAATAAGGAATTGGAATAATTGTGCTTTATACAAAAAAATCATAACCACCACAAAAAAGGGTGGGCCTCATGGACTCTTGTTAATATGAAAGAAATGAATTTATCAGGTAAGTTCTTACATAAATTATGTTTTCTTTCATGTAATTAACAAGAGTCCATGAGCTAGTGACGTATGGGATAATGACTACCCAAGATGTGGATCTTTCCACACAAGAGTCACTAGAGAGGGAGGGATAAAATAAAGACAGCCAATTCCTGCTGAAAATAATCCACACCCAAAATAAAGTTTAACAAAAAACATAAGCAGAAGATTCAAACTGAAACCGCTGCCTGAAGAACTTTTCTACCAAAAACTGCTTCAGAAGAAGAAAATACATCAAAATGGTAGAATTTAGTAAAAGTATGCAAAGAGGACCAAGTTGCTGCTTTGCAGATCTGGTCAACCGAAGCTTCATTCCTAAACGCCCAGGAAGTAGATACTGACCTAGTAGAATGAGCTGTAATTCTCTGAGGCGGAATTTTACCCGACTCAACATAGGCAAGATGAATTAAAGATTTCAACCAAGATACCAAAGAAATGGCAGAAGCTTTCTGGCCTTTCCTAGAACCGGAAAAGATAACAAATAGACTAGAAGTCTTACAGAAAGATTTCGTAGCTTCAACATAATATTTCAAAGCTCTAACAACATCCAAAGAATGCAACGATTTCTCCTTAGAATTCTTAGGATTAGGACATAATGAAGGAACCACAATTTCTCTACCAATGTTGTTGGAATTCACAACTTTAGGTAAAAATTCAAAAGAAGTTCGCAACACCGCCTTATCCTGATGAAGAATCAGAAAAGGAGACTCACAAGAAAAGAGCAGATAATTCAGAAACTCTTCTGGCAGAAGAGATGGCCAAAAGGAACAAAACTTTCCAAGAAAGTAATTTAATATCCAATGAATGCATAGGTTCAAATGGAGGAGCTTGAAGAGCCCCCAGAACCAAATTCAAACTCCAAGGAGGAGAAATTGACTTAATGACAGGCTTTATACGAACCAAAGCTTGTACAAAACAATGAATATCAGGAAGAATAGCAATCTTTCTGTGAAAAAGAACAGAAAGAGCAGAGATTTGACCTTTCAAGGAACTTGCGGACAAACCCTTATCTAAACCATCCTGAAGAAATTGTAATATTCTCGGTATTCTAAAAGAATGCCAAGAAAAATGATGAGAAAGACACCAAGAAATATAGGTCTTCCAGACTCTATAATATATCTCTCTGGATACAGATTTACGAGCCTGTAACATAGTATTAAACACAGAGTCAGAGAAACCTCTTTGACCAAGAATCAAGCGTTCAATCTCCATACCTTTAAATTTAAGGATTTCAGATCCTGATGGAAAAAAGGACCTTGAGACAAAAGGTCTGGTCTTAACGGAAGAGTCCACGGTTGGCAAGAGGCCATCCGGACAGGATCCGCATACCAAAACCTGTGAGGCCATGCCGGAGCTACCAGCAGAACAAACGAGCATTCCTTCAGAATCTTGGAGATTACTCTTGGAAGAAGAACTAGAGGCGGAAAGATATAGGCAGGATGATACTTCCAAGGAAGTGAAAATGCATCCACTGCCTTCGCCTGAGGATCCCGGGATCTGGACAGATACCTGGGAAGTTTCTTGTTTAGATGAGAAGCCATCAGATTTATTTCTGGAAGTTCCCACATTTGAACAATCTGAAGAAATACCTCTGGGTGAAGAGACCATTCGCCCGGATGCAACGTTTGGCGACTGAGATAATCCGCTTTCCAATTGTCCATACCTGGGATAAAAACCGCAGAGATTAGACAGGAGCTGGATTCCGCCCAAACCAAAATTCGAGATACTTCTTTCATAGCCAGAGGACTGTGAGTCCCTCCTTGATGATTGATGTATGCCACAGTTGTGACATTGTCTTATCTGAAAACAATGAACAACTCTCTCTTTAGAAGAGGCCAAGACTGAAGAGCTCTGAAAATTGCACGGAGTTCCAAAATATTGATCGGAAATCTCACCTCCTGAGATTCCCAAACCCCTTGTGCCGTCAGATACCCCCACACAGCTCCCCAACCTGTAAGACTTGTATCTGTTGAGATTATAGTCCAGGTCGGAAGAACAAAGAAGCCCCCTGAACTAAACGATGGTGATCTGTCCACCATGTCAGAGAGTGTCGTAAAATCGGTTTAAAGATATTAATTGAGATATCTTTGAGTAATCCCTGCACCATTGGTTCAGCATACAGAGCTGAAGAGGTCGCATGTGAAAACGAGCAAAGGAGATCGCATCTGATGCGGCAGTCCTAAGACCCAACATTTCCATGCATAAGGCTACCAAAGGGAATGATTGTGACTGAAGGTTTTGACAAGCTGATATCAATGTTAAACTTCTCTTGTCTGACAAGGACAGAGTCATAGACACTGAATTTATCTAGAAACCTAAAAAGGTTACCCTTGTCTGAGGAATCAATGAACCGATTGGTAAATTGATCCTCCAACCATGAACTTGAAGAAACAACACAAGTCGATTCGTATGAGATTCTTCGAAAATGAGAAGACTGAGCAAGTACCAAGATATCGTCCAAATAAGGAAATACCAAAACCCTATTCTCTGATTACAGAAAGAAGGGCACCGAGAACCTTTGAAAAAAATTCTTGGAACTGAGGCTAGGCCAAACAGTAGAGCCACAAAACTGGTAATGCTTGTCTAAAAAGAGAATCTCAGACACTAAAAGTGATCTGGATGAATCGGAATATGCAGATACACATCCTGTAAATCTATTGTAGACATATAATGCCCTTGCTAAACAAAAGGCAGGATAGTCCTACAGTAACCATCTTGAATGTCGGTATCCTAACATAACGATTCAATAATGATAGATCCAGAACTGGTCTGAAGGAATTGACCTTCTTTGGTACAATGAAGAGATAAAATAAAACCCCAGCCCCTGTTCCAGAACTGGAACTGGCATAAATACTCCAGCCAACTCTAGATCTGAAACAGATTTCAGAAATGCTGAGCCTTGCTGTGTCAACTGGGACACGGGAAAGAAAAGAATCTCTTAGCAGGAGGCCTTAACTTGAAGCCAATTCTGTACCTTTCTGAAACAATGTTTCTGAAACCAGAGATTAAGAACGGAATTGATCCAAATTTCTTTGAAGAAAACGTAATCTGCCCCATACCAGCTGAGCTGGAATAAGGGCCGCACCTTCATAGATACTTAGGAGCTGGCTATAGGTTTCTATAAGGCTTGGATATATTCCAAACTGGAAATAGTTTCCAAACTGATACCGCTCCTGAGGATGAAGGATCAGGCTTTTGTTCCTTGTTGTGAGGAAAGGAACGAAATGATTATTTACCCTGGAAAGAAAGGGAAAGCAAAGTTGACTTAGAAGACATGTCAGCATTCCAAGTTTAATCCATAAAGCTTTTCTAGCTAAAATAGCTAGAGACATATACCTGACATCAACTCTAATGATATCAAAAGATGGTATCACCAATAAATTATTAGCATGTTATAGAATAATAATAATGCTATAAAATTATGATCTGTTACTTGTTGCGCTAAAGCTTCTAACCAAAAAGTTGAAGCTGCAGCAACATCCGCTAAAAATATAGCAGGTCTAAGAAGATTACCTGAACATAAGTAAGCTTTTCTTAGAAAAGATTCAATTTTCCTATCTAAAGGATCCTTAAATGAAGTACTATCTGCCATAGGAATAGTAGTACATTAGCAGGAGTAGAGACAGCCCCATAACCTTAGGGATTTTTGTCCCAAAAAACTCTAATCTGTCAGATGGCACAGGATATAATTTGCTTAAACGTCTAGAAGGAGTAAATAAATTACCCAAATTATTCCATTCCCTGGAAATTACTTCAGAAATAGCATCAGGGAGATAAAACACTTCTGGAATAACTACAGGAGATTTAAAAACCTTATTTAAACGTTTACATTTAGTATCAAGAGGACCAGAATCCTCTATTTCTAATGCAAATAACACTTCTTTAAGTAAAGAACGAATAAATTCCATCTTGAACAAATACAAAGATTTATCAGCATCAACCTCTGAGACAGAAACCTCTGAACCAGAAGAACCATTATCAGTATCAGAATGATGATGTTCATTTAAAAATTCATCTGAAAAAAAGAGAAGTTTTAAAAGACTTTTATGTATACTAGAAGGAGAAATAACAGACATAACCTTCTTAATGGATTTAAAAAATAAAATCTCTTATGTTATCAGGAACACTCTGAAAATTAGATGTTGACGGACAGCAACAGGTAATGTAACAGTACTAAAGGAAATTTTATCTGCATTAATAAGTTTGACATGACATGCAATACAAATAACAGCTGGAGAAAACAGATACCAAAAGTTTATAGCAGACTTAGCTTGGTAGCTCCAGCACTGTGCAGTGATTTTCCTGTAGTATCTTCTGACTCAGTTGCAACGTGGAACATCTTGCAATATGTAAAAGAAAAAAACAACATATAAAGCAAAATTGATCAAATTCCTTAAATGACAGTTTCAGGAATGGGAAAAAAATGCCAGTGAACAAGCTTCTAGCAACCAGAAGCAATAAATAATGAGACTTAAATAATGTGGAGACAAAAATGACGCCCATATTTTTTAGCGCCAAAAAAGACGCCCACATTATTTGGCGCCTAAATGCTTTTGGCGCCAAAAATGACGCCACATCCGGAACGCCGACATCTTTGACGCAAAATAACGTCAAAAAATGACGCAACTTCCGGCGACACGTATGACGCCGGAAACGGAAAAGAATTTTTGCGCCAAAAAAGTCCGCGCCAAGAATGACGCAATAAAATGAAGCATTTTCAGCCCCCGCGAGCCTAACAGCCCACAGGGAAAAAAGTCAAATTTTTGAGGTAAGAAAAAATATGATAATTCAATGCATAATCCCAAATATGAAACTGACTGTCTGGAAATAAGGAAAGTTGAACATTCTGAGTCAAGGCAAATAAATGTTTGAATACATATATTTAGAACTTTATAAATAAAGTGCCCAACCATAGCTTAGAGTGTCACAGAAAATAAGACTTACTTACCCCAGGACACTCATCTACATGTTTGTAGAAAGCCAAACCAGTACTGAAACGAGAATCAGTAGAGGAAATGGTAAATATAAGAGTATATCGTCGATCTGAAAAGGGAGGTAAGAGATGAATCTCTACGACCGATAACAGAGAACCTTATGAAATAGACCCCGTAGAAGGAGATCACTGCATTCAATAGGCAATACTCTCTTCACATCCCTCTGACATTCACTGCACGCTGAGAGGAAAACCGGGCTCCAACTTGCTGCGGAGCGCATATCAACGTAGAATCTAGCACAAACTTACTTCACCACCTCCCTTGGAGGCAAAGTTTGTAAAACTGATTTGTGGGTGTGGTGAGGGGTGTATTTATAGGCATTTTAAGGTTTGGGAAACTTTGCCCCTCCTGGTAGGAATGTATATCCCATACGTCACTAGCTCATGGACTCTTGTTAATTACATGAAAGAAAACACAACTGTCTTTAAAGGGACAGTCAAGTCTAAAAAAAACTTTCACGATTTAAATAAGGAATGCAATTTTAAACAACTTTCCAAATTTACTTTTATCACCAATCTTGCTTTGTTCTCTTGGTATTCTAGTTGAAAGCTAAACCTAGGAGATTCATATGCTAATTTCTTAGACCTTAAGCCTCTAATCTGAATGCATTTTGACCACTAGAGGGTATTAGTTCATGTGTTTCATATAGATAACATTGAGCTCATGCACGTGAAGTTACCCTGGAGACAGCACTGACTGGCTAAAATGCAAGTCTGTCAAAATAACTGAAAAAAGGGGGCAGTTTGCAGAGGCATAGATGCAAGGTAATCACAGAGGTAAAAAGTGTATTTCTATAACATTGTTAGTTATGCTAAACTGGGTAATGGGTAATAAAGGGATTATCTTTCTTTTTAAACAACAAAAATTCTGGTGTTGACGGTCTCTTTAAAATACAGGGCGGGGCTGTGGACTCACCATATCCGGAAAGAAAGAAATTTATCAGGTAAGCATACATTTTGTTTTCTTTCCTAAGATATGGTGAGTCCATGTCGTCCTCAATTACTGTTGGGAATCAATACCCAAGCTAAAGGACACAGAGGGAAAAGACAGGTATACCTAAACGAAAGGCACCACTGTTTGAAGAACTTTTCTCCCAAAAGAAGCCTCAGCCGAAGCAAAAGTATCCAATTTATAAAATTTGGAAAAAGTATGCAAAAAGGACCAACTTGCAGCCTTACAAATCTGTTCCACAGAAGCTTTATTTTTGAAAGCCCAAGAAGAAGAAACAGCCCTAGTAGAGTGAGCTGTGATTCTCTCAGGAGGCTGCTGTCCAGCAGTCTCATACGCCAAGCGAATAATACTTCTCAACCAGTGAGAAAGAAGCAGCAGTAGCTTTCTGACCTTTACGCTTTCCAGAAAAACAAACAATGAAGAAGACTGGCAAAAATCCTTAGTCGCCTGCAAATAGAATTTAAGAGCATGTACAACATCCAGGTTGTGCAACAAACGTTCCTTATGAGTAGAAGGATTAGGACAGAGAGAAGGAATAACAATTTCCTGATTAATATTTCTATCCGAAACAACCTTAATACGAAGAACTGCCTTATCTGCATGGAAAATGAGATAATGGGAATCACACTGCAGAGCTGAGAGTTCCGAGACTCTCCTCGCAGAAGAGATAGCAGTAAGAAACAAAACTTTCCAACATAACGTAATATCTATGGAATGCATTGGCTTTAAACGGAGCCTGCAGCAAAACTTTAAGAACAAGATTAAGACTCCAGGGTGGAGCAACAGACTTAAACACAGGCCTGATTCTGACCAATGCCTGACAAAAAGATTGCACATCTGGCACGTCTGCCAGACGCTTGTGCAGCAAAATAGATAGAGCAGAAATCTGACCCTTCAGAGTACTGACGGACAAACCCTTCTCCAGACCTTCCTGGAGAAAGGACAAAATCCTTGGAATCCTGATCCTACTCCAGGAGTAGCCTTTGGATTCACACACCAATAAAGATCAGAAAAAACACGCTTAGACAGAATTAAGCGGTCAATCTCCAAGCAGTCAGCTTCAGAGACGAGATTTGGGTGAAGGAAAGGACCCTGGATAAGGAGCTCCTTCCACAGAGGTAGTCTCCAAGGTGGGAGAGACGACATCTCCAGATCCTGCAAGGCCACGCAGGAGCTATTAGAATCACTGATGCCCTCTCCTGCTTGATACGAGCAATGACTTGTGGAAGGAGAGCAAATTTAGGAAACAGGTATGCCAACCTGAAGTTCCAAGGAACTGCAAGAGCATTTATCAGGACGCCCTGAGGACCCCTTAACCTTGACCCGTACCTTGGAAGTTTGGCATTCTGTTGAGACGCCATCAAATCCAACTCCAGTACCCCCCATTTTATAGTTAACCAGGAGAACACCTCCAGATGGAGTTCCCACTCCCCGGGTAAAAGGTCTGTCTGCTCAGAAAATACGCTTCCCAGTTGTCCACTCCTGGAATGCGGATGGCAGATAGGCAGCAATTGTGAGCCTCCGCCCACTGAATGATCCAAGCTACCTCCTTCATGGCTAAGGAACTCTGAGTCTCTCCCTGGTGGTTGATGTAAGCCAATGAGGTTATGTTGTCTGACTGGAACCTCATAAACTGGGCTAAAGCTAGTTGAGGCCAAGCCATCAAGGCATTGAACATCACTCTCAACTCCAAAATGTTTATGGGGAGAGCAGATTCCTCCTGAGACCAAAGTCCCTGCGCCTTCAACGAATCCCAGACTGCTCCCCAGCCCATCAGACTCCGAAAACATGTCCCCTGAGACAGATGTTCCTGAGACAGCCAACAAGCGAGAGAATCTCTTGACAACTGATCTAGCACTATCTAATGAGACAAATCTGCACAATCACCGTTCAATTGCTTGAGCATGCATAATTGCAGAGCTCTCAAGTGAAATAGAGCAAAAGGGATGATGTCCATGGAAGCAACCATCAGACCAATTGCCTCCATACATTGGTCACTGATGGCTGAACAGCAGACTGTAGAGACAGGCAAGAGGAAAGAACCTTGTTTTTTCTGACCTCCGTCAGAAATATCTTCATTAAATGGGAATCTATAATGGTCCCTAAGAAAACCACCATTATAGCTGGAACAAGGAAGCTCTTTCCCAAATCTACATTCCATCCGTGGGAACAAGGAAAAGACAACAGATCTTTGTGTGAGATTTTGCTAGTTGAAAAGATGGCGCCTGAACCAGAATGTTGTCCAGATAAGGCACCACAGCAATTCCCAGAGACCGAATTACTGCCAAAAGAGCCCCCAGAACCTTTGAGAAAATTCTGGGAGCTGTGGCAAGGCCAAATGGAAGGGCCACAAACTTAAAGTGAGTGTCCAGAAAGGCAAACCTCAAAAGTTTGCGATGATCCCTGTGAATAGGAACATGAAGATACGCATCCTTCAGGTCTATGGTCGTCATGAACTGACCCTCTTGTACTAAAGGAAGAATAGAGCGTATAGTCTCCATGTTGAAGGAACGGTACTCTGAGAAACTTGTTTAGACACTTTAAGTCTAGATTGGAGTAGAACCCCAGACCCTGTTCCTAAACTGGAACAATCACTCCTAGATAGGAAAGGTAGTGTACACATTTCAAGAACGCCTCTTTTTATTTGGTATGCAGATAATCTTGAATGGTGGAACCTGCCCCTAGGGGGTAAGGTCTTGATTTCTAACTTGTAACCCTGGGATACTATATCCATGGCCCAAGGATCCGGGACATCTCGTATCCATGCTAGAGAAAACCGAGAAAGTCTGCCCCGCCCCCACTTGATCCGATCCCGGATTAGGGGCAACCCCTTCATGCTGACAGACTCAGCTGCGGGTTTCTTAGACTGCTTCCCCTTGTTCTAAGACTGACTGGGTTTCCAAGAAGGTTTGGACTGATCCTGCTTGGCAGAGGAGGGGGAAGACTTACCTCTGACGTTACGGAATGAAAATTACTCGGACGTCCTTTCGGTCTATTTTTCTTATCTTGTTGCAGAAAATAACCTTTACCACCGGTGATATCGGAAATAATGTCTGCTAAACCAAGTCCAAACAAGGTCTTACCCTTGTAAGGAATCGCCAAAAGTTTAGACTTGGATGAAAAATCCGCTGACCAAGATTTCAGCCATAATGCAAAACATGCCAATACAGCAAAACCAGATATGTTGGCTCTTATTACTGACGCTTCTTTGCAGGTCATTAAGTTAGAAGAATTGGCTAACTTAGGAGCCTTAATTCTGTCCTGGATCTGCTCCAAGGGAGTCTTAGCCTGGAGAGACAAGGCATCAAACCAATAAGCTCCAGCGCTTGTCACGGTAACAATACACACTGCAGGTTGCCATTGGAGACCTTGGTGAACATACATCTTTTTAAGTAAGCCTCCAGCTTCTTATCCATTGGATCCTTGAAGAAACAATTATCCTCAATAGGAATAGTGGTAATTTTTGCCAGAGTAGAAACTGCACCTTCTAACTTGGGTACCGTCTGCCACGACTCCTTAATGGAGTCTGCCACCGGAAATATTTTCTTAAAAACCGGAGATGTGGAAAAAGGAACCCCAGGCCTCTCCCATTCCCATGCTATCTGGTCTGGTACCGGAAACACCTCCACAGAGGAAGGAACGTCAAAATATCTAATTTACTAGCGCCTAGATTTAGAGTTCTGCGGCCAAAGGGTGCGTTAGCTACGCGTGCTTTTTTCTGGCCGCACCTTTTAAATACCGCTGGTATTGAGAGTTCACAGAATGGCTGCGTTAGGCTCCAAAAAAGGAGCGTATAGCATATTTAACGCAACTTCACCTCTCGATACCAGAGCGGTGCTTACGGACGCGGCCAGCTTCAAAAACGTGCTCGTGCACGATTCCCCCATAGAAAACAATGGCGTGTTTGAGCTGAAAAAAAACCTAACACCTGCAAAAAAGCCGCGTTCAGCTCCTAACGCAGCCCTATTGTTTGCTATGGGGAAACACTTCCTTCGTCTGCACCTAACACTCTAACATGTACCCCGAGTCTAAACACCCCTAACCTTACACTTATTAACCCCTATTCTGCCGCCCCCGCTATCGCTGACCCCTGCATATTATTATTAACCCCTAATCTGCCGCTCCGTAAACCGCCGCTACTTACATTATCCCTATGTACCCCTAATCTGCTGTCCCTAACACCGCCGACCCCTATATTATATTTATTAACCCCTAATCTGCCCCCACAACGTCGCCTCCACCTGCCTACACTTATTAACCCCTAATCTGCCGAGCGGACCGCACCGCTATTATAATAAAGTTATTAACCCCTAATCCGCCTCACTAACCCTATAATAAATAGTATTAACCCCTAATCTGCCCTCCCTAACATCGCCGACACCTAACTTCAATTATTAACCCCTAATCTGCCGACTGGAGCTCACCGCTATTCTAATAAATGTATTAACCCCTAAAGCTAAGTCTAACCCTAACACTAACACCCCCCTAAGTTAAATATAATTTTATTCTAACGAAATAAATTAACTCTTATTAAATAAATTATTCCTATTTAAAGCTAAATACTTACCTGTAAAATAAATCCTAATATAGCTACAATATAAATTATAATTATATTATAGCTATTTTAGGATTTATATTTATTTTACAGGTAACTTTGTATTTATTTTAACCAGGTACAATAGCTATTAAATAGTTAAGAACTATTTAATAGCTAAAATAGTTAAAATAATTACAAAATTACCTGTAAAATAAATCCTAACCTAAGTTACAATTAAACCTAACACTACACTATCAATAAATTAATTAAAATACCTACAATTACCTACAATTAAACCTAACACTACACTATCAATACATTAATTAAATACAATATCTACAAATAAATACAATGAAATAAACTAACTAAAGTACAAAAAATAAAAAAGAACTAAGTTACAAAAAATAAAAAAATATTTACAAACATCAGAAAAATATTACAACAATTTTAAACTAATTACACCTACTCTAAGCCCCCTAATAAAATAAAGACCCCCAAAATAAAAAAATGCCCTACCCTATTCTAAATTACAAAAGTTCAAAGCTCTTTTACCTTACCAGCCCTGAACAGGGCCCTTTGCAGGGCATGCCCCAAAGAATTCAGCTCTTTTGCCTGTAAAAAAAACCCACATACAATACCCCCCCAACATTACAACCCACCACCCACATACCCCTAATCTAACCCAAACCCCCCTTAAACAAAGCTAACACTAAGCCCCTGAAGATCTTCCTACCTTATCTTGACCATACCAGGTTCACAGATCGATCCAGAAGAGCTCCTCCGATGTCTTGATCCAAGCCCAAGCGGGGGGCTGAAAATGTCCATGATCCGGCTGAAGTCTTCATCCAAGCGGGAGCTGAAGAGGTCCATGATCCGGCTGAAGTCTTCTATCAACGGCATCTTCAATCTTCTTTCTTCCGGATCCATGTTCATCCCGCCGACGCGGAACATCCATCTTCACCAACGACTTCCCAACGAATGACGGTTCCTTTAAGGGACGTCATCCAAGATAGTGTCCCTCGAATTCCGATTGGCTGATAGGATTCTTGATAAAGGCCCAGAGAAGGCCGAAACGCGTAGACAACACTGGTAAGCCTTATTTCATTTGAGGAATATATTGTGATTATTCTACACATTGTTTTTATCTTTCTTTCCACAGGTTTTATACATATTTTTCCCCCTGATTTTTTAATATTTTTATTTTATTTTTGGAATTGTCTGCACTGTGTCATTCAGTGTGCTCTTACCTTCACCACCCCAGCCACTCCAGGCTGGCCACATCTACACTAACATTCTACATTTTTTCTATCCCTTTCTTTTGGAAGCACACCAAAGAGGAGTATCACATTGGATTTATTTTGGATCAAGGTATAAATTTTTGAAAATTTTGGAAATTTTCTCACATACTGACTACCTCTTGCACTGACTTTTTAAGGACACATTTTTTCACTTTGGACATTTTGATACTTGATTTTTTGAATTTTTTTAATCTTTTGAAAGATTTTTTCACTGTTTATATTGCAACCTTTGATGTAATCACCCCAGTTTTAGCTCACTTGGAGTATTACCCCAAGTCACTGTGTAGCACTACTGTTTATATTTTATTGTATACTGTTATTTTCGACTATTAATATCTTTTATTGTATAGCGTGGATCCATGCTTTTTAGCCTTGTATTTCAACTACATTTTTAACATTACATGATGAGCTGTATTAAACATTTTTAACACTTTAAACCTTAGCCATTTATTGGCGCCTGGGATTTACCTTCATATTTACTATTTCTCCAGGTGATAACTAGGTATCACCCCCCTAGGCTGATAAGGTTCTAGTAGGCGCTGGGATATTTTCATATTGTTTACCGCTGATAGGATTCTATCAGCCAATCGGAATTAAGGTAGGAAAATTCTGATTGGTTGATGGAATCAGCCAATCAGAATCAAGTTCAATCCGATTGGCTGATTGAATCAGCCAATCAGATTGAGCTTGCATTCTATTGGCTGTTCCGATCAGCCAATAGAATGCAAGCTCAATCTGATTGGCTGATTGAATCAGCCAATCGGATTGAACTTGATTCTGATTGGCTGATTCCATCAGCCAATCAGAATTTTCCTACCTTAATTCCGATTGGCTGATAGAATCCTATCAGCCAATCGGAATTCGAGGTACGCCATCTTGGATGACGTCCCTTAAAGGAACCGTCATTCGTCGGGAAGTCGTCGGAAGAAGAAGATGGGTCCGCGGTGGAGGTCTTCAAGATGGAGCCGGTCCTTATCGGATGAAGATAGAAGATGCCGCTTGGATCAAGATGGTTGCCGGTCCGGATCGCCTCTTCTTCCCGGATAGGATGAAGACTTTGGAGCCTCTTCTGGACCTCTTCAGCCGCCAGATGATGGATGTCTAGCCCCCGCTTGGGCTTGGATGAAGATTTTGGAGCCAGGACGGATCGGTGTGATACCCGGCGAGGTGAAGACAAGGTAGGAAGATCTTCAGGGGCTTAGTGTTAGGTTTATTTAAGGGGGGTTTGGGTTAGATTAGGGGTATGTGGGTGGTGGGTTGTAATGTTGGCGGGGGGGGAATTGTATGTTTTTTTTTACAGGCAAAAGAGCAGAATTCTTTGGGGCATGCCCCGCAAAGGGCCCTGTTCAGGGCTGGTAAGGTAAAAGAGCTTTGAACTTTTGTAATTTAGAATAGGGTAGGGCATTTTTTTATTTTGGGGGGCTTTGTTATTTTATTAGGGGGCTTAGAGTAGGTGTAATTAGTTTAAAATTGTTGTAATTTTTTTCTAATGTTTGTAAATATTTTTTTATTTTTTGTAACTTAGTTCTTTTTTATTTTTTGTACTTTAGTTAGTTTATTTCATTGTAGTTATTTGTAGGAATTGTATTTAATTTATTTATTGCTAGTGTAGTGTTAGGTTTAATTGTAGAGAATTGTAGGTAGTTTAATTAATTTATTGATAGTGTAGTGTTAGGTTTAATTGTAGATAATTGTAGGTAGTTTATTTAATTAATTTATTGATAGTGTAGTGTTAGGTTTAATTGTAACTTAGGTTAGGATTTATTTTACAGGTAATTTTGTAATTATTTTAACTATTTTAGCTATTAAATAGTTCTTAACTATTTAATAGCTATTGTACCTGGTTAAAATAAATACAAAGTTACCTGTAAAATAAATATTAATCCTAAAATAGCTATAATATAATTATAATTTATGTTGTAGCTATATTAGGGTTTATTTTACAGGTAAGTATTTAGATTTAAATAGGAATAATTTATTTAATAAGAGTTAATTTATTTCGTTAGAATAAAATTATATTTAATTTAGGGGGGTGTTAGTGTTAGGGTTAAAATTAGCTTTAGGGGTTAAAAAATTTATTAGAGTAGCGGTGAGCTCCGATCGGCAGATTAGGGGTTAATACTTGAAGTTAGGTGTCGGCGATGTTAGGGAGGGCAGATTAGGGGTTAATACTATTTATTATAGGGTTATTGAGGCGGGAGTGAGGCGGATTAGGGGTTAATAACTATTATAGTAGTGGTGCGGTCCGCTCGGCAGATTAGGGGTTAATAAGTGTAGGCAGGTGGAGGCGACGTTGAGGGGGGCAGATTAGGGGCTAATAAATATAATATAGGGGTCGGCTGTGTTAGGGGCAGCAGATTAGGGGTACATAGGGATAACGTAGTTGGCGGCAGTGTACGGAGCGGAAGATTAGGGGTTAAAAATTTTTTATAGAGTGGCGGCGATGTGGCGGGGCCTCAGTTTAGGGGTGTATAGGTAGTTTATGGGTGTTAGTGTACTTTAGAGCACAGTAGTTAAGAGCTTTATAAACCGGCGTTAGCCCAGAAAGCTCTTAACTACTGACTTTTTTCTGCGGCTGGAGTTTTGTCGTTAGATTTCTAACGCTCACTTCAGACACGATAGGATACGCAATTGACGTAAGGGGATCTGCGGTATGGAAAAGTCGCGGCTGGAAAGTGAGCGTTAGACCCTTTCCTGACTGACTCCAAATACCGGCGGTAGCCTAAAACCAGCGTTAGGAGCTACCGCCAAACTCTAAATCTAGGCCTAGATTTTTTAGGGTTGACAATGACAGTAACATCGGAGTCAAGGGTAGCCAAAACCTCCTTTAATAAAACACGAAGGTGTTCAAGCTTAAAAGATACCACTCTAGCATCAGAAGGAATTATACTATTCAAATCTGAGATTTCACCCTCAGAGGCTACCGATGTATCTTCCTCTTCAGACTTGTGAGAAAGATCAACCTGGTTAGCAGCTGTAGTCAGATCAGAAACCTTACTATCGGATTCCCTAAATTTCCTCTTGCGTCTTCCCTGTAGGATGGTAATAGCAGCTAATGCTTCAGATACCACAGAGGATACCTGAGCAGCAATTTCTGAATGCAAGTAGACTCCTCCAGGAGATTGTGAGGGACCGCAGGGCACTGCATGTGAGGTTGTTAAAGCTTGGGATGTCTGAGGAGGAAGCTGCGGAATTGCCTGAACAGCATCAACCTTCGGGAGTGGTGGCTCAGGAACAAAAATTCTATCTTTATACATCAAAGTTCTTTCAATGCAAGAACTACAAAAGGACAAAGGAGGTTCAACATGGTTTTCTGAACAAAGCTTGCAGTCAACAGATGGCACAAGCTCCAGGTCCATTTTGCAAATAAAATTAACAATACAGCAATATAGAATTTTTTTTTATTTTTTTAAAAATTTTAACCTTCAGTACTGTCTCTTTACGAAGATCCGTACTAAAAGAAACTAATGACTGTAACAGTTAGCTTGCAATAAAAACCCCCAACAAAGTCCGTTAAATTAGCAAAAAAAAAATGACTAGCCACAGAAATTCAGAAACCTCTACACCTCAGCTCTATTACTGATGTGCCTACCTGCCTCCTCTGCACTTTGGACAATTATAGCGCTTGAGATAGATTCCGGAAGGTTAACTACAGAGACCGGAAAGAAGTCTGCTATAAGCTGCGCAACATTGTAAAAGTGCTTGCTTTCAAGAAAAAAAAAAAAACGCCACAGCAAACAGTTCCGCCTCTTCTCTTACGTCAGAGGCGGTCCTGGCCGCCATTAGGAATTTAACGATAAAAATCGAAAACTTTCCCTACGAGTACCCCAAAGCACCCATCCGTTATCAAAATGAACTTGTATGCAATAATAAAACCATACTGAGCCACCAGTGATCCACTCACTCCCTATTACAACTCACAGTGCCTGCTCCCTGCAGTTATGAGTCCTAATTATCCAGGACTGTAACCCCAAACATAAAGTGCAGAATTTTCTCTGTTTTTTAGTGCCAGTGATTTAAGCAAAAAAATGGCACTTACCTGCATCTCTGGCTGTCCGGCAGGAGGACAGCTCACCTGGCATGAAAGGAAGCCACTCCTTACAGAGACCTGTGAAAACAAGAAAGGTAAACCTACTCTGGATTTCTATATAAGGGCAGCAATCTTAAGAAAATGCAGTGAGGCCCCCTCACAAGTTCCTAACTGCTTAAAAGCTACCACTGTCCTACTGAAGAGACTAACATGGAGTATAGCTAAACCTAGTCTTGAAATGAAAGATCAGAGCAAACCTAATCTGGCTTTCAAAATAAAAAAAAATCTTGAAGAAAATTTTAAGACACCATACTTCACCTCCTCCTAGCGCCGAATGCAAAGAGAATGACTGGGGATTGTGGGGAGGGGAGTGGTACTTAACAGATTTACTATGGTGCACTTTGCCTCCTCCTGCTGGCCAGGAGTGATATTCCTAACAGTAATCAAGGATGCCTTGCACTCACCATATCTTAGGAAAGAAAAGTATATTTCTATAACAGTGTTGGCTTTGCAAAACTGGGGAATGGTAAATAAAAGGGAGTATCTATCTTTTAAAACTATAACATTTTTGGTGTTTACTATCCCTTTAAATGAACAAGTAGAGTCTATATCCACTAAACTGAGGACAGGAACTAAAATAAAACAGAGTTCAAGGGGTACTAAACCTTTTTGACAGGCTAAGGAAAAACATAATTTATGCTTACCTGATAAATTCCTTTCTTCTGTTGTGTGATCAGTCCACGGGTCATCATTACTTCTGGGATATAACTCCTCCCCAACAGGAAATGCAAGAGGATTCACCCAGCAGAGCTGCATATAGCTCCTCCCCTCTACGTCAGTCCCAGTCATTCGACCAAGAATCAACGAGAAAGGAGTAACCAAGGGTGAAGTGGTGACTGGAGTATAATTTAAAAGATATTTACCTGCCTTAAAACAGGGCGGGCCGTGGACTGATCACACAACAGAAGAAAGGAATTTATCAGGTAAGCATAAATTATGTTTTCTTCTGTTATGTGTGATCAGTCCACGGGTCATCATTACTTCTGGGATACCAATACCAAAGCAAAAGTACACGGATGACGGGAGGGATAGGCAGGCTCATTATACAGAAGGAACCACTGCCTGAAGAACCTTTCTCCCAAAAATAGCCTCCGAAGAAGCAAAAGTGTCAAATTTGTAAAATTTGGAAAAAGTATGAAGCGAAGACCAAGTTGCAGCCTTGCAAATCTGATCAACAGAGGCCTCATTCTTAAAGGCCCAAGTGGAAGCCACAGCTCTAGTGGAGTGAGCTGTAATTCTTTCAGGAGGCTGCTGTCCAGCAGTCTCATAGGCTAAACGTATTATGCTACGAAGCCAAAAAGAGAGAGAGGTAGCAGAAGCTTTTTGACCTCTCCTCTGTCCAGAGTAAACGACAAACAAGGAAGAAGTTTGGCGAAAATCTTTAGTTGCCTGCAAGTAGAACTTGAGGGCACGAACTACATCCAGATTGTGTAAAAGACGTTCCTTCTTTGAAGAAGGATTTGGACACAAGGATGGGACAACAATCTCTTGATTGATGTTCCTGTTAGTGACTACCTTAGGTAAGAACCCAGGTTTAGTACGCAGAACTACCTTGTCTGAGTGAAAAATCAGATAAGGGGAATCACAATGTAAGGCTGATAACTCAGAGACTCTTCGAGCCGAGGAAATAGCCATTAAAAACAGAACTTTCCAAGATAACATTTTTATATCAATGGAATGAAGGGGTTCAAACGGAACACCCTGTAAAACGTTAAGAACTAAGTTTAAACTCCATGGTGGAGCAACAGCTTTAAACACAGGCTTGATCCTAGCTAAAGCCTGACAAAAGGACTGGACGTCTGGATTTTCTGACAGACGTCTGTGTAACAAGATGGACAGAGCTGAAATCTGTCCCTTTAATGAACTAGCTGATAAACCCTTTTCTAAACCTTCTTGTAGAAAAGACAATATCCTAGCGATCCTAACCTTACTCCAGGAGTAACCTTTGGATTCGCACCAGTATAGGTATTTCCGCCATATTTTATGGTAAATCCTTCTGGTAACAGGCTTCCTAGCCTGAATCAGGGTATCAATAACCGACTCAGAAAAACCACGTTTTGATAAAATCAAGCGTTCAATTTCCAAGCAGTCAGCTTCAGAGAAGTTAGATTTTGATGTTTGAATGGACCCTGTATCAGAAGGTCCTGTCTTAGAGGTAGAGACCAAGGCGGACAGGATGACATGTCCACTAGATCTGCATACCAAGTCCTGCGTGGCCAAGCAGGTGCTATTAGAATTACTGATGCTCTCTCCTGTTTGATTTTGGCAATCAATCGAGGAAGCAGCGGGAAGGGTGGAAACACATAAGCCATCCTGAAGTTCCAAGGTGCTGTCAAAGCATCTATCAGAACTGCTCCCGGATCCCTGGATCTGGACCCGTAGCGAGGAAGTTTGGCGTTCTGGCGAGACGCCATGAGATCTATCTCTGGTTTGCCCCAACGTCGAAGTATTTGGGCAAAGACCTCCGGATGAAGTTCCCACTCCCCCGGATGAAGAGTCTGGCGACTCAAGAAATCCGCCTCCCAGTTCTCCACTCCCGGGATGTGGATTGCTGACAGGTGGCAAGAGTGAGACTCTGCCCAGCGAATTATCTTTGATACTTCCATCATTGCTAGGGAGCTTCTTGTCCCTCCCTGATGGTTGATGTAAGCTACAGTCGTGATGTTGTCCGACTGAAACCTGATGAACCCCCGAGTTATTAACTGGGGCCAAGCCAGAAGGGCATTGAGAACTGCTCTCAATTCCAGAATGTTTATTGGAAGGAGACTCTCCTCCTGATTCCATAGTCCCTGAGCCTTCAGAGAATTCCAGACAGCGCCCCAACCTAGTAGGCTGGCGTCTGTTGTTACAATTGTCCAGTCTGGCCTGCTGAATGGCATCCCCCTGGACAGGTGTGGCCGATGAAGCCACCATAGAAGAGAATTTCTGGTCTCTTGATTCAGATTCAGAGTAGGGGACAAATCTGAGTAATCCCCATTCCACTGACTTAGCATGCATAATTGCAGCGGTCTGAGGTGTAGGCGTGCAAAAGGTACTATGTCCATTGCCGCTACCATTAAGCCGATCACCTCCATGCATTGAGCTACTGACGGGTGTTGAATGGAATGAAGGACGCGGCATGCATTTTGAAGTTTTGTTAACCTGTCTTCTGTCAGGTAAATCTTCATTTCTACAGAATCTATAAGAGTCCCCAAGAATGGAACTCTTGTGAGAGGAAAGAGAGAACTCTTCTTTTCGTTCACTTTCCATCCATGCGACCTTAGAAATGCCAGAACTAACTCTGTATGAGACTTGGCAGTTTGAAAGCTTGAAGCTTGTATTAGAATGTCGTCTAGGTACGGAGCTACCGAAATCCCTCGCGGTCTTAGTACCGCTAGAAGGGCACCCAGAACCTTTGTGAAGATTCTTGGAGCCGTAGCCAATCCGAATGGAAGAGCTACAAACTGGTAGTGCCTGTCTAAGAAGGCAAACCTTAGATACCGGTGATGATCTTTGTGGATCGGTATGTGAAGGTAAGCATCCTTTAAATCCACTGTGGTCATGTACTGACCCTCTTGGATCATGGGTAAGATTGTCCGAATAGTTTCCATTTTGAACGATGGAACTCTTAGGAATTTGTTTAGAGTCTTTAAATCTAAGATTGGCCTGAAAGTTCCCTCTTTTTTGGGAACCACAAACAGGTTTGAGTAGAACCCTTGTCCTTGTTCCGACCACGGAACCGGATGGATCACTCCCATTGTTAACAGATCTTGTACACAGCGTAGAAACGCTTCTTTCTTTATCTGGTTTGTTGACAACCTTGACAGATGAAATCTCCCTCTTGGGGGAGATAATTTGAAGTCTAGAAGGTATCCCTGAGATATGATCTCTAGTGCCCAGGGATCCTGAACATCTCTTGCCCAGGCCTGGGCGAAGAGAGAGAGTCTGCCCCCTACTAGATCCGGTCCCGGATCGGGGGCTCTCGGTTCATGCTGTCTTTGGGGCAGCAGCAGGTTTCCTGGCCTGCTTGCTTTTGTTCCAGGACTGGTTAGGCTTCCAGCCTTGCCTGTAACGAGCAACAGCTCCTTCCTGTTTTGGTGCAGTGGAGGTTGATGCTGCTCCTGTTTTGAAATTCCGAAAGGGACGAAAATTAGACTGTCTAGCCTTAGCTTTGGCCTTGTCTTGAGGTAGGGCGTGGCTCTTACCTCCCGTAATGTCAGCGATAATTTCTTTCAAACCGGGCCCGAATAAGGACTGCCCCTTGAAAGGTATATTAAGTAATTTGGACTTAGAAGTAACATCAGCTGACCAGGATTTTAGCCACAGTGCCCTGCGTGCCTGTATGGCGAATCCTGAGTTCTTAGCCGTAAGTTTGGTTAAATGTACTACGGCCTCCGAAATGAAAGAATTAGCTAGTTTAAGGACTCTAAGCCTGTCCGTAATGTCGTCTAGCGTAGAGGAACTAAGGTTCTCTTCAAGCGACTCAATCCAAAATGCTGCCGCAGCCGTAATCGGCGCGATACATGCAAGGGGTTGTAATATAAAACCTTGTTGAACAAACATTTTCTTAAGGTAACCCTCTAATTTTTTATCCATTGGATCTGAGAAAGCACAGCTATCCTCCACCGGGATAGTGGTACGCTTAGCTAAAGTAGAAACTGCTCCCTCCACCTTGGGGACCGTTTGCCATAAGTCCCGAGTGGTGGCGTCTATTGGAAACATCTTTCTAAATATTGGAGGGGGTGAGAACGGCACACCGGGTCTATCCCACTCCTTAGTAACAATTTCAGTTAGTCTCTTAGGTATAGGAAAAACGTCAGTACTCGCCGGTACCGCAAAGTATTTATCCAACCTACACAGTTTCTCTGGTATTGCAACAGTGTTACAATCGTTGAGAGCTGCTAAGACCTCCCCTAGTAGTACACGGAGGTTCTCCAATTTAAATTTAAAATTTGAAATATCTGAGTCCAATCTGTTTGGATCAGAACCGTCACCCACAGAATGAAGCTCTCCGTCCTCATGCTCTGCGAGCTGTGACGTAGTATCAGACATGGCCCTAGCATTGTCAGCGCACTCTGTTCTCACCCCAGAGTGATCACGCTTGCCTCTTAGTTCAGGTAATTTAGACAAAACTTCAGTCATAACAGTAGCCATATCTTGTAATGTTATCTGTAATGGCCGCCCAGATGTACTAGGCGCCAAAATATCACGCACCTCCCGGGCGGGAGATGCAGGTACTGTCGCGTGAGGCGAGTTAGTCGGCATAACTCTCCCCTCGCTGTTTGGTGAAATTTGTTCACATTGTACAGATTGACTTTTATTTAAAGTAGCATCAATACAGTTAGTACATAAATTTCTATTGGGCTCCACCTTGGCATTGGAACAAATGACACAGATATCTTCCTCTGAGTCAGACATGTTTAACACACTAGCAAAAAAACTTACAACTTGGTTATAATCTTTTTTAGCAAAAAAACGCACTGTGCCTCAAAGAGGTACTAATGATTAAATGACAGTTGAAATAATGAACTGAAAAACAGTTATTGCATCAAACTTTAAAACAACACAACTTTTAGCAAAGGTTTGTTCCCATTAGTAAAAAACAACACTAATTAAATTTGTACATAAGAAAACAAAACAACGTTTTTTATACACAGTCACTATAAGAATTCTCACAGCTCTGCTGAGAGAATTTACCTCCCTTCAAAGAAGTTTGAAGACCCCTGAGATCTGTCAGAGATGAACCGGATCATGCAGGAAATATAAAAGTAGCTGACTGGAATTTTTTGATGCGTAGCAAAGAGCGCCAAAAACGGCCCCTCCCTCTCCCACACAGCAGTGAAGAGAAACGAAACTGTCACAATTAAAGCAAAAAACTGCCAAGTGGAAAAACAGAATTTATGTTTACCTGATAAATTTCTTTCTCCAACGGTGTGTCCGGTCCACGGCGTCATCCTTACTTGTGGGATATTCTCCTCCCCAACAGGAAATGGCAAAGAGCCCAGCAAAGCTGGTCACATGATCCCTCCTAGGCTCCGCCTACCCCAGTCATTCGACCGACGTTAAGGAGGAATAATAGCATAGGAGAAACCATATGGTACCGTGGTGACTGTAGTTAAAGAAAATAAATTATCAGACCTGATTAAAAAACCAGGGCGGGCCGTGGACCGGACACACCGTTGGAGAAAGAAATTTATCAGGTAAACATAAATTCTGTTTTCTCCAACATAGGTGTGTCCGGTCCACGGCGTCATCCTTACTTGTGGGAACCAATACCAAAGCTTTAGGACACGGATGAAGGGAGGGAGCAAATCAGGTCACCTAAATGGAAGGCACCACGGCTTGCAAAACCTTTCTCCCAAAAATAGCCTCAGAAGAAGCAAAAGTATCAAACTTGTAAAATTTGGTAAAAGTGTGCAGTGAAGACCAAGTCGCTGCCCTACATATCTGATCAACAGAAGCCTCGTTCTTGAAGGCCCATGTGGAAGCCACAGCCCTAGTGGAATGAGCCGTGATTCTTTCGGGAGGCTGCCGTCCGGCAGTCTCGTAAGCCAATCTGATGATGCTTTTAATCCAAAAAGAGAGAGAGGTAGAAGTTGCTTTTTGACCTCTCCTTTTACCTGAATAAACAACAAACAGGGAAGATGTTTGTCTAAAATCCTTTGTAGCATCTAAATAGAATTTTAGAGCGCGAACAACATCCAAATTGTGCAACAAGCGTTCCTTCTTTGAAACTGGTTTCGGACACAGAGAAGGTACGATAATCTCCTGGTTAATGTTTTTGTTAGAAACAACTTTTGGAAGAAAACCAGGTTTAGTACGTAAAACCACCTTATCTGCATGGAACACCAGATAAGGAGGAGAACACTGCAGAGCAGATAATTCTGAAACTCTTCTAGCAGAAGAAATTGCAACTAAAAACAAAACTTTCCAAGATAATAACTTAATATCAACGGAATGTAAGGGTTCAAACGGAACCCCCTGAAGAACTGAAAGAACTAGATTGAGACTCCAAGGAGGAGTCAAAGGTTTGTAAACAGGCTTGATTCTAACCAGAGCCTGAACAAAGGCTTGAACATCTGGCACAGCTGCCAGTTTTTTGTGAAGTAACACCGACAAGGCAGAAATCTGTCCCTTCAGGGAACTTGCCGATAATCCTTTTTCCAATCCTTCTTGAAGGAAGGATAGAATCCTAGGAATCTTAACCTTGTCCCAAGGGAATCCTTTAGATTCACACCAACAGATATATTTTTTCCAAATTTTGTGGTAAATCTTTCTAGTTACAGGCTTTCTGGCCTGAACAAGAGTATCGATAACAGAATCTGAGAAACCTCGCTTCGATAAAATCAAGCGTTCAATCTCCAAGCAGTCAGCTGGAGTGAAACCAGATTCGGATGTTCGAACGGACCCTGAACAAGAAGGTCTCGTCTCAAAGGTAGCTTCCAAGGTGGAGCCGATGACATATTCACCAGATCTGCATACCAAGTCCTGCGTGGCCACGCAGGAGCTATCAAGATCACCGACGCCCTCTCCTGATTGATCCTGGCTACCAGCCTGGGGATGAGAGGAAACGGCGGGAACACATAAGCTAGTTTGAAGGTCCAAGGTGCTACTAGTGCATCCACTAGAGCCGCCTTGGGATCCCTGGATCTGGACCCGTAGCAAGGAACTTTGAAGTTCTGACGAGAGGCCATCAGATCCATGTCTGGAATGCCCCAAAGTTGAGTGACTTGGGCAAAGATTTCCGGATGGAGTTCCCACTCCCCCGGATGCAATGTCTGACGACTCAGAAAATCCGCTTCCCAATTTTCCACTCCCGGGATGTGGATAGCAGACAGGTGGCAGGAGTGAGACTCCGCCCATAGAATAATCTTGGTCACTTCTTCCATCGCTAGGGAACTCCTTGTTCCCCCCTGATGGTTGATGTACGCAACAGTCGTCATGTTGTCTGATTGAAACCGTATGAACTTGGTCCTCGCTAGCTGAGGCCAAGCCTTGAGAGCATTGAATATCGCTCTCAGTTCCAGAATATTTATCGGTAGAAGAGATTCTTCCCGAGACCAAAGACCCTGAGCTTTCAGGGATCCCCAGACCGCGCCCCAGCCCATCAGACTGGCGTCGGTCGTGACAATGACCCACTCTGGTCTGTGGAATGTCATCCCTCGTGACAGGTTGTCCAGGGACAGCCACCAACGGAGTGAGTCTCTGGTCCTCTGATTTACTTGTATCTTTGGAGACAAGTCTGTATAGTCCCCATTCCACTGACTGAGCATGCACAGTTGTAATGGTCTTAGATGAATGCGCGCAAAAGGAACTATGTCCATTGTCGCTACCATCAACCCGATCACTTCCATGCACTGAGCTACGGAAGGAAGAGGAACGGAATGAAGTATTCGACAAGAGTCCAGAAGCTTTGTCTTTCTGGCCTCTGTTAGAAAAATCCTCATTTCTGAGGAGTCTATAATTGTTCCCAAGAAGGGAACCCTTGTTGACGGGGATAGAGAACTCTTTTCCACGTTCACTTTCCAGCCGTGCGATCTGAGAAAGGCCAGGACGATGTCCGTGTGAGCCTTTGCTCGAGGGAGGGACGACGCTTGAATCAGAATGTCGTCCAGGTAAGGTACAACTGCAATGCCCCTTGGTCTTAGCACAGCTAGAAGGGACCCTAGTACCTTTGTGAAAATCCTTGGAGCAGTGGCTAATCCGAAAGGAAGCGCCACGAACTGGTAATGTTTGTCCAGGAATGCAAACCTTAGGAACCGATGATGTTCCTTGTGGATAGGAATATGTAGATACGCATCCTTTAAATCCACCGTGGTCATGAATTGACCTTCCTGGATGGAAGGAAGGATAGTTCGAATGGTTTCCATCTTGAAAGATGGGACCTTGAGAAATTTGTTTAAGATCTTGAGATCTAGGATTGGTCTGAACGTTCCCTCTTTTTTGGGAACTATGAACAGATTGGAGTAGAACCCCATCCCTTGTTCTCTCAATGGAACAGGATGAATCACTCCCATTTTTAACAGGTCTTCTACACAATGTAAGAACGCCTGTCTTTTTATGTGGTCTGAAGACAACTGAGACCTGTGGAACCTTCCCCTTGGGGGAAGTCCCTTGAATTCCAGAAGATAACCCTGGGAGACTATTTCTAGCGCCCAAGGATCCAGAACATCTCTTGCCCAAGCCTGAGCGAAGAGAGAGAGTCTGCCCCCCACCAGATCCGGTCCCGGATCGGGGGCCGATATTTCATGCTGTCTTGGTAGCAGTGGCAGGTTTCTTTGCCTGCTTTCCCTTGTTCCAGCCTTGCATTGGTCTCCAAGCTGGCTTGGCCTGAGAAGTATTACCCTCTTGCTTAGAGGACGTAGCACCTTGGGCTGGTCCGTTTTTACGAAAGGGACGAAAATTAGGTCTATTTTTTGCCTTGAAAGGCCGATCCTGAGGAAGGGCATGGCCCTTACCCCCAGTGATATCAGAGATAATCTCTTTCAAGTCAGGACCAAACAGCGTTTTCCCCTTGAAAGGAATGTTTAGTAGCTTGTTCTTGGAAGACGCATCAGCCGACCAAGATTTCAATCAAAGCGCTCTGCGCGCCACAATAGCAAACCCAGAATTCTTAGCCGCTAACTTAGCCAATTGCAAAGAGGCGTCTAGAGTGAAAGAATTAGCCAATTTGAGAGCATTGACTCTGTCCATAATCTCCTCATAAGGAGGAGAGTCACTATCGAGCACCTTAATCAGTTCATCAAACCAGAAATATGCGGCTGTAGTGACAGGGACAATGCATGAAATGGGTTGTAGAAGGTAACCCTGCTGAACAAACATCTTTTTAAGCAAACCTTCTAATTTTTTATCCATAGGATCTTTGAAAGCACAACTATCCTCTATGGGAATAGTGGTGCGTTTGTTTAAAGTAGAAACCGCTCCCTCGACCTTGGGGACTGACTGCCATAAGTCCTTTCTGGGGTCGACCATAGGAAACAATTTTTTAAATATGGGGGGAGGGACGAAAGGAATACCGGGCCTTTCCCATTCTTTATTAACAATGTCCGCCACCCGCTTGGGTATAGGAAAAGCTTCTGGGAGCCCCGGCACCTCTAGGAACTTGTCCATTTTACATAGTTTCTCTGGGATGACCAAATTTTCACAATCATCCAGAGTGGATAATACCTCCTTAAGCAAAATGCGGAGATGTTCCAATTTAAATTTAAAAGTAATCACATCAGATTCAGCCTGCTGAGAAATGTTCCCTAAATCAGTAATTTCTCCCTCAGACAAAACCTCCCTGGCTCCCTCAGATTGGGTTAGGGGCCCTTCAGAGATATTAATATCAGCGTCGTCATGCTCTTCAGTAACTAAAACAGAGCATCCACGCTTACGCTGACAAGGGTTCATTTTGGCTAAAATGTTTTTGACAGAATTATCCATTACAGCCGTTAATTGTTGCATAGTAAGGAGTATTGGCGCGCTAGATGTACTAGGGGCCTCCTGAGTGGGCAAGACTCGTGTAGACGAAGGAGGGAATGATGCAGTACCATGCTTACTCCCCTCACTTGAGGAATCATCTTGGGCATCATTGTCATTATCACATAAATCACATTTATTTAAATGAATAGGAATTCTGGCTTCCCCACATTCAGAACACAGTCTATCTGGTAGTTCAGACATGTTACACAGGCATAAACTTGATAAGAAAGTACAAAAAACGTTTTGAAATAAAACCGTTACTGTCACTTTAAATTTTAAACTGAACACACTTTATTACTGCAATTGCGAAAAAACATGAAGGAATTGTTCAAAATTCACCAAACTTTCACCACAGTGTCTTAAAGCCTTGAAAATATTGCACACCAATTTTGGAAGCTTTAACCCTTAAAATAACGGAACCGGAGCCGTTTTAAGCTTTAACCCCTTTACAGTCCCTGGTATCTGCTTTGCTGAGACCCAACCAAACCCAAGGGGAATACGATACCAAATGATGCCTTCAGAAGTCTTTTATCAGTATCAGAGCTCCTCTCACATGCGACTGCATGCCATGCCTCTCAAAAACAAGTGCGCAACACCGGCGCGAAAATGAGACTCTGCCTATGCTTTGGGAAAGCCCCTAAAGAATAAGGTGTCTAAAACAGTGCCTGCCGATATAATTATATCAAAATACCCAGAATAAATGATTCCTCAAGGCTAAATAAGTGTTAATATCAATCGATTTAGCCCAAAAAATGTCTACAGTCTAAATAAGCCCTTGTGAAGCCCTTATTTACAATCGTAATAAACATGGCTTACCGGATCCCATAGGGAAAATGACAGCTTCCAGCATTACATCGTCTTGTTAGAATGTGTCATACCTCAAGCAGCAAAGGACTGCAAACTGTTCCCCCAACTGAAGTTAATGCTCTCAACAGTCCTGTGTGGAACAGCCATGGATTTTAGTTACGGTTGCTAAAATCATTTTCCTCATACAAACAGAATTCTTCATCTCTTTTCTGTTTCTGAGTAAATAGTACGTACCAGCACTATTTGAAAATAACAAACTCTTGATTGAATAATGAAAAACTACAGTTAAACACTAAAAAACTCTAAGCCATCTCCGTGGAGATGTTGCCTGTACAACGGCAAAGAGAATGACTGGGGTAGGCGGAGCCTAGGAGGGATCATGTGACCAGCTTTGCTGGGCTCTTTGCCATTTCCTGTTGGGGAGGAGAATATCCCACAAGTAAGGATGACGCCGTGGACCGGACACACCTATGTTGGAGAAATAATGCCCAAATATTTATTCACACAGTACCTCAGCAATGTAAACGATTCTACATTCCAGCAAAAACGTTTAACATGAGAATAGTTATTAAAAGGATTAGTGACCTTTAACACAGTAGTTCCGGTGAAATACCATCCCCAGAATACTGAAGTGTATACATACATGTCATTTTAACGGTATGGCAGGCTTTTCTCATCAATTCCATTCAGAAAATAAAAACTGCCACATACCTCAATGCAGATTCATCTGCCCGCTGTCCCCTGATCTGAAGCCTTTACCTCCCTCAGATGGTCGAGAACAGCAATATGATCTTAACGACTCCGGTTAAAATCATAGTAAAAAATCTCTGTCAGATTCTTCCTCAAACTCTGCCAGAGAAGTAATAACACGCTCCGGTGCTATTTTAAAATAACAAACTTTTGATTGAAGTCATAAAAACTAAGTATAATCACCATAGTCCTCTCACACATCCTATCTAGTCGTTGGGTGCAAGAGAATGACTGGGACTGACGTAGAGGGGAGGAGCTATATGCAGCTCTGCTGGGTGAATCCTCTTGCATTTCCTGTTGGGGAGGAGTTATATCCCAGAAGTAATGATGACCCGTGGACTGATCACACATAACAGAAGAAATTAACCCCTTAGCATCTCAATCATGAGGTTTTCATGACATGAATGTTTTATCTGAATCATGAAAGAAACATTTTGTTTAACATGTCCCTTTAATGCTGGAGCAGGCCATACTGACTCAATTGACATTGATTTTTCTTGTGTTGGACTTTCACCACAATTTTTATGGGACAACATTCCCCAATCTGAATCCTTGTTTGGTCTCTTTATAATTGTAATTGTTGTTTATCCATTATTTATTCATCATTTATGGTCTAACATTTATACATTGTCAATGATATATATTGTCCAAGATACATTTACATCACTTATTTTATTCTTTTATTACTTTTTCAATTCATCACTGTATCCTATTTTAAACTTATTCGCTTGTTATAAATTAGATTCTTTTTAATCATCCCACTTAAGAGCGTCTTACATCCTCATTTACTACAAATACCTCTGCCTTTGGCGCTGTATACTATACATCACCTGAATCATTTATATTTAGACCAGCTAGGAGGTCTTTGTATACCAGCTTGAGGTATATCCTTGGCGCTCGATCTGAATCATTTTTTACCTAACACTTAGTTGTAATGAGCATATGGAATCCAATAGCTTTATTGCTGTGAATTGTTGCTCCTATCATTATACAAATAATAGGGACTGTCACTATACAGCCTACAGAATAAATATATATAGGACAACAAATTGTTTAAAGATCACTACAGTATAAGTACTTGGATATATAATATAATAGTATCACTAAGTAACGTGGTATCCAACAGTATGAGTATTTGCATCAATAATAGTATCACTGAGTAACGTGGTATCCAACTAAATGCTATAATTGAGAATTGACTAGATAGTCAAGTGATTGTGGGTACTACCTCATAATGCGCTATGGCAAAGGTAAAGAGGTAATGGAACTATAATATCTGAATATGCTCATTACAACTAAGTAACAGCCACATTATTTACTAAGGAGATAATCTCCCAAATTTTTCTAAACAGGGTCCCTGAGGTATTTTATTTATATTCAAGTTGGTATGAACACAACAGAAAGGTGATTTACATTAACAACCAATAGGTATCGAATATAATTTGGTCTTACTGTGCGCACCAAACATATTCTGTTTAATATATATTCCAATTATTTTGAGACATCATATATAAAAATACAAATTACACTCAAGACTCTGGGTGAATTCACTAATATATATCTGACTTTTACACAATATAATTTAGCTTCGCCTGTTATTATTGCAGACGAATTGACAACTACTAGCTCTCTAGGGTTTTTAAGTGTGCCCATTTTGTAATATCTATTAAAATTTAACGTTTTAAAGTGGGATTTTTTTTTTACACATACACCACGCTATACCTATAAATACCATTGTGGGTTTGAGTGCTACCAATGTGTACACTTTTTTTGCAACTATCTTTGGTTGTATATGTAAATAAGAACTAACATGGGGTCATAAAAGAGAGGGGTGGATATTTCCATAGCCCCTCTAACAAAGAAGGTTGGGTCAAGCAACTTGATCTCTTGGAAACATGTAAAAGAATTTTGTGTTTAACAATTCAAGTGTTCATTCTACTTGGGAGGCTGCTGCAGCCTGAGTGAATCTTTCTGACCCATCTCCCTGGGTCACATACCAAACCTAGTAAAGTGTAAGGTTTCTGTTATTTCTTCTTTTTATTTTAAAAACTGTTTGCTTGTGTATAATTCTATTTGTTAACATCTTTTTATTAATAATGCATTGTGCTAATTTTTCGCGCAATAAATCATTCAATTATTAAGCTTTGGCCTTTGTCTAATATTTGAACCATGTTACTGAAAGAGAATGGTAGTATTAGTACTGTGATTTTAGGTTATTTTTTGCTAAAAATTGTATTCTGAGAATTAATGTGTAAGTATGGGTTTTTCCTTAGGATTTCCCCTTTAATAAATCGTGAGTGGTGGCAGCTTATTAGTTTGAGTGGCAGTAAAGGGGAGTTTTGGGGATTTTTTTTTCTAAGTCTAGTACAGACTAGAGAGTGTTAACCCTTGCACCCACTGAACTAAGTCAAAGGCTTGCCTGGAGTGGCTATACTGTGACAGATTAGTGAAAGTAGAAAACGTCTGTTAACCCTTTCTGTGCCAAACAAGTGACTGGCGCAGGGTTGGTTAACCTTGGTAGTCACAATACAATTTCACACACATTTCCAAATTACTTCTATTATCAACTTTGCTTCATTCTCTTGGTATCCTTTGTTGAATGAGCAGCAATGCACTACTTGGAGCTAGCAGAACACTTTGGGTGAGCCAGTGACAAGAGGCATCTATGTGCAGCCACCAATCTGCAGCTAGCTTCTAGTAGTGCATTGCTGCTCCTGAGCCTACATAGGGTAAGCTTTTCAACAAATAAGAGAATGAAGAAAATTAGACAGATGTTAATTTGGAAAGTTGTTTCACGATTCAGATAGAAAATGGAAATTTGTGAAACCGTGGATTTACCAGTGGATCAAATAAAGAGGGACTTCCAGTCATGAAGTATAAAATACTTCATGCTGAAAGTTCCTTTATTTGTCTAAAGCGTTCACCGCACTGAGCTCCTCAAGCAGCCCACGGCAGAATGCTATTTTGCTGTGAGGTGACGCTTCGACCTCATAGCCAAAAACTGTGCGGGCCAGCTGGCACCATGTTGGATAACTCGCACCCTATTGGCTTAGATTACCTCACAGCAAAACCGTGTTCTGCCGTGGGCTGCTTGAGGCGCTTAGCGCAGTGAACACTTCAGACAAATAAAGGAACTTTCAGCATTAAGTATTTTATACTTCATGACTGAAAGTCCCCTTTATTTGTTCCACTGGTAAATCCTAGCGTTTCACAAATGCTAGGATTTACTATCACTTTAGCTATCTATTTAGCCATTATAATACAGACGAAGACTGTTGGGTCATTCATATCTATATTCTTAAAGGACCATTAAATACAGCAGAATTGTATAATCAACAAATTAAAATGAAACTTTAGAATTGACTTTAGTGTTCCTTAAAATTGAATTCCAAATCAGACAGACACACAGACTAAAAACACAGTCAATTCAAATGAAAATTGATTTATTTTGGTTTCCTTCATGTTTTTGGAAGTAGAGAAGGGAACTTTTTTGGTTTGTACAAGATCCACGCTTTAGGCAAACTTTGAAGTTACCACACAATTTGGATAAAAAGGTCATGCTGCATTTTGTGCAATAATATAAATGATAATTACCCTAGGCTGCAGTGCATCATAATTACATAGTGCAAACAGTTTTGTGCTTGATTTTAACTAATTCCTCCCTTGTGGCTTTCAGTTCTAACAAATACTTGTACTAGGGCAATTTAACATAGAATACAAATATAACAAACAGTGGTGCTAAAAATGTCCCTTTTGCCACAAAAAGTCTATTTTGAACATTTCCCTTCTGTAAATTACATAAATAACTTATCGCTGCAAAACAGATTAAATAAAAGTCAGCAAAAATTGCACTTTCAAATCTGGGACTGGCAGCAAATAGATAACCAGACTAGCCCACGATTTAGCAGCTTTCTGACACATTGGTGAAAAAAGGAGGATTTCCTTATAAAATTATGGAAATATATTTAAGCAGATACCATTTACAATATATAATGCACAATTTAAATATTTTTAAGAAAAAGGTAGACATCTATTAGTGCCATTTTAAAAAGTATAATTATTTGGCATGAATGTTATTTGAAAGTATTAACAGTTGCTGTCTATTTTCAGTGTTCTTACTAGCATAATTTGCTTTGTGTATATGCAAGCTGGTAACAGTGAAATTTGATTGGTAAAAAAAAAAAAAAAAAAAAATCTGGTTTTCTTAATGTTTTGAAAAGTGTTTTTTATATGTATTTTTGTTTATTTTTTAAGAAGTTTATTATACATTCAGTATTAAACAGCAAAAAATTACATTCAGTTCTTATGCTCTTATTCCAAAACATTTCACAGTTTTACACCACTTTTTTCACGCATACATCTTATTTAAATTAATTACAATCATGGGCTGCGTAACAAATGCTGACATCAGAAAGGAGCATAAAATTAGGGATAGAAAAATATGTTAAGATTGCAGAGATTTTCATTTGTATAAGGAAAGTCAAAGATGTCCAATAAAATCTAGATGTCCTTCTCAATTTAAGGCCTACTTTGGAGACACCAGGTCACATTGGTTACAAGAAAGGTGACCAATAAGGCATTTCAGATCTTGCTATTCCTATGACCAGTATAAATGTGTTTGCAGTTGTGAATTGAGAGCTAATCGATGACCAGTTAAACCTGGGAATTCTTCATACATTTCTGCTCTTCGGTTATAAGTGATTATTGGCATACAGTTCGTCAATTTGACTCTTGAAGAATTTTCTCAACTCTGGTCTCTTGGCTTTCATTGTAGGTGTTAAAAGGCCATTTTCTATGGAAAACATTTCTGGATACAAGGCAATATCTTTCACCTTGAAGAAAAAAAAAAAAAAAAAAGAAAAGAAAACTCAGATATCTTTAAAAAAAAAAAAAAAACTTTTTAAGAGACATTTCTTCAGTTTCATACTCACTTGTTCAAAGGTTTTCAAACCAGCTTCTTTTCCAAGTCTCAAGAAATCTTCTAGGACTACATTTTTAAAGTCCTGCCATTCAAATTAAAAGAGAAAATATGGGTGTTTGCTTATAATTTACAAAGCTTGTTTCATTTAATTACTAACACTTCTATCATCATAAGCAATATCAATGGTAGATTAAAAAAAAAAAATCCTGCATTCCACCCATCATGGATCACCCCTTATTTATAAATTTGACTATGAGCCAGTTTACAAGTTGCACGCTATTGTTTGTGCCAATCATAAGCAATATCGTGACCGCAGTAACTTGCATGTGAATTACAAGTTGAAAGTAAATGTGTTTGCTCCAGTGCAAATTAAATTTACGTTCATCAGGTTAGCTTGACTGAAGATCTTGCGCAAAGTGTTTAAATAAAAAAAAATGTGCACCAAACAAAAAATAAATGCATTAAAATAAACTGTTACACTCATATATACACTATCTGATAAAAAAAACCCAAAAAACTCCAATCCTTCTGCATTTGTGACACAGCCCTTTTGTGGTTCTCTTCCTACCTGTCAAACCGTATAGTATAGCCTTCTCTGGGGCCTCCTCTGCCCCGTCACAACTTTTTTGGGGTACCACAAGGCTCTGTCCTCGGTCCCCTTCTCTTCTCAATCTACACATCATCATTAGGGTCTCTAATAAAGTCCCACGGGTTCCACTAACTGTCTTTCTCACATCTCTTCCTGGATGTCCTCTAACTACCTCAAGCTAAATCTCTCCAAAACTGAGCTCCTTATTCCCCCCCTCTCTTCCAAAATCTTCACCCCCAATCTCTGTATAACAGTCGAGAACTCCATTAGCCCTACCCCGCATGCCCGATGTCTTGGGGTCAGATTTGACTCAGATCTTTCTTTCACTCCTCACATTCTGTCCTTGGCTAAATCCTGCCGCTTTCATCTTAAAAACATCTTTAAAATTAGACATGTCCTTACACAAGACAAGATTTTAATCCACTCTCTCATCCTTTCACGCCTCATTTACTGCAACTCTGTCCTCTCTGGTCTCCGCCTAGCTCCTTTACAATCCATAATGAATGCCTCTGCCTGGCTCATTTTCCTTACACGTCGCTCTTCATCTGCTGCACCTCTCTACCAATCCCTTCACTGGCTGCCTCTATGATTAAACACAAAATTCTCACTCTGACATACAAAGCCCTCAACTGCACTGCTCCCCCCCTATATCTCATACCTTGTCTCCAGATACTCTCCCTCCCGTCCCCTTCACTCTGCTCATGACCTCCTCTCCTCCTCTCTTGTTACCTAATCACACTCCCATTTACAAGACTTCTCCAGACTGGCTCCCATCTTGTGGAACTCTCTGCCTCGCTCCACAAGACTATACCATAGCTTTGAAAGTTTCAAGCGCTCCCTAAAGACTACTGTTCAGGGATGCATACAACCTACACAAACCTTTCTTTATACCAGTTCCTCTCCTCCATTGCTATCCCCTTGAACCCCCTTAACATGTAAGTCTAAGAGTCCAGCTGTTTGTAGATCACCTTCTTAAGATCCGACTACAACGACTCTTGGCAGGGCCTTCTACCCGTTTGATCCCTATAAATGTTTTGTTGTACTCCGCCTATGTTTATAGCGCTGTGAAATCTGTTGGCGCTCTACAAATAATCTATAATATATAAATATTCATCATTTATTTTTTTATAAAAAAGTTAAAATGTAAATGGTAAGTGAAGGTATTTGAATTAAAAGGACTATAATGTATACATATATGACTAAATACACATCTTTAAATATAAAAAGAACATTTTCTTCTATGTGAAGAACATTGGAATGTGAAATATGAATAACTCACATTGGGTTGAGCAGTGCAGTATAACACTGTGTTGGGTTAGTGTGCAAGGGATAAATGTTGAGTTATTTTCATAAAATGTTCCATTGAAGTATATGGGGCGAATTTGTTAATGTGATAGCCAAAGTCCTGAAGTTAACGCACAGTGGGTTCCGCTTGTGCGCAAAAGTTTTACTTTTAACTTGTAATACTCGCACAAATGTGCGTGCATTAAAAGCTTACTTCTAGCGGTGTTTCCGCGCAAGTGAAAGCTCTAAATAGCAAGCCACTTGTAACCTGCCCGTATATGTGTAAGAATCAGTACACTGTTTAATGTCAATAGTAATAGGAAAAGCAAAAAATAAAAAAAAATAAAAAATAGCTTCACCACCACAAAGTATATAATTATAGCTATGAAAATAAAAAAGTTTTAAAGAAAAAGCTCAATACAATGTTATCCAAAAAAAATAAAATAAATTAACATAAGTCAGAAAATCAACTCCACTACAAAACAGAGCAGCTTATGGTCAGTTAAAAACTAAGATAAATTTGCAAGACTGGTCCTAAAATAGCACAAAGTATACCAGGCAGTTGATCTATGTATGCCCAATGCATATGCATGCAGTCTGTGCGTAATCTTTCACCTCACATATGACCTGTTTCAGTAATAAAAACTGGACATTAATGGATGCTCTAAAGTAATAGAATAATATTTTAATACATCGTATAACTTTGAACCAAATCAATTTAATAATCAAAGAAGAATGAACTAGCCAGACCTTGCATCACATGAAACAGCAATTTTAGTAGAATGTATTAAGAAAAAAAATATCAAATCATAATAAATTAATTGTCTTATTCACAACTTTTGAGAGGCAAATGTTTTCAACTTGATAAACCTTAAGTCTTAAACTTATGGTTTGAGAGGCTGCAAGAAAAAGTTTTGTTCAGTCCAATTTTGTACACCATACTTATGCACTATACAAGCTCATAAGTAGTTTGAAGTCTCATAAGAAGAGCAAGTCTATAAAGCCCTTTTCTCCCCTTTGACTGCAGGAGAATTTCAATCTCCCCAAACAGAGAGATTGACAGCTTCTATCCGCACGTGATTTGGTGTGCACTGGCAGGGTTGCACGCAAGTGCACGAGCGCTCGTGTGCAATGGTAAATGATAAGAAGCCGGGAGGACAAGGGCGAATATGTACACCCCTGAACATGGATGATAAATCTGGCTCCATATGACTGATGTCTGGTGATATTTTAGGCAAGAGTCTAATGTTTAGAATTAAGAGTATTATTGTACAGACTACATATTATTAATGGGATATGAAACCCAAACATTTTCTTTTGTGATTCAGGCAGATCAAACCATTTTAAAAAAAAGTTTCCAATTTACTTCTATTATCAAATTTGCTTCACACCCATGATCTGTGTTTAAGAGATACCTAGGTAGGCATCTGAAGCACTGCATGGCAGGAAATAGTGCTGCCCTCTAGTGCTCTTGCAAATGGATAACATTCTTGCAAAACTGCTGCTATATAGTGCTCCAGAAATGGGCCGGCTCCTAAGCTTACGTCCCTGCTTTTCTACAAAAGATACCAAGAGAACAAAGAAAAATTGATAATAGAAATAAATTAGAAAGTTGTTTAAAAACAAATTATGCTTACCTGATCATTTTCTTTTCATTCGATGGAAAGAGTCCACAGCTGCATTCATTACTTTTGGGAAATAAGAACCTGGCTACCAGGAGGAGGTAAAGACACCCCTGCCAAAGGCTTAAATACTCCTCCCACTTCCCTCATCCCCCAGTCATATTGCCAAGGAACAGTAGAAAAAATATCGGGGTGAAAAGGTGCCAGAAGAATAAAAAACCAAGACGCACCACATAAAAAAAAAAGACAGGTGGGGAGCTGTGGACTCTTTCCATCGGAAGAAAAGAAAATGATCAGATAAGCATAATTTATGTTTTTTTTTCCCTAAATGGAAAGAGTCCACAGCTGCATTCATTAATTTTGGGAAAACAATACCCAAGCTATAGGGGACACTGAATGCCAAAACGGGAGGGTACCACAGGCGGCCCATTCTAAAGGGGGACCAGGCCTGAAAACCACTACCCAACAAAAAAAACATAATTTATGTAAGAACTTACCTGATAAATTCATTTCTTTCATATTAGCAAGAGTCCATGAGCTAGTGACGTATGGGATATACATTCCTACCAGGAGGGGCAAAGTTTCCCAAACCTTAAAATGCCTATAAATACACCCCTCACCACACCCACAATTCAGTTTAACGAATAGCCAAGAAGTGGGGTGATAAGAAAGGAGCGAAAGCATCAAAAATAAGGAATTGGAATAATTGTGCTTTATACTAAAAATTCATAACCACCACAAAAAGGGTGGGCCTCATGGACTCTTGCTAATATGAAAGAAATGAATTTATCAGGTAAGTTCTTACATAAATTATGTTTTCTTTCATGTAATTAGCAAGAGTCCATGAGCTAGTGACGTATGGGATAGCAGATACCCAAGATGTGGAACTTCCACGCAAGAGTCACTAGAGAGGGAGGGATAAAATAAAGACAGCCAATTCCGCTGAAAAATTAATCCACTACCCAAATCAAAAGTTTCAATTTTTATAATGAAAAAAACTGAAGTTATAGGCAGAAGAATCAAACTGAAACAGCTGCCTGAAGTACCATTCTACCAAAACTGCTTCTAAAGAAGAGAAAACATCAAAATGGTAGAATATAGTAAAAGTATGCAAAGAAGACCAAGTCATTACTTTGCAAATCTGATCAACAGAAGCTTCATTCTTAAAAAGCCCAGGAAATGGAAACTTACCTAGTAGAATGAGCCGTAATCCTCCGAGGCGGGAATCCATCCGACTCTAAATAAGCATGATGAATCAAAAGATTAACCAAGATGCCAAATAAATGGCAGAAGCCTTTTGACCTTCCTAAAACCAGAAAAGATAACAAATAGACTAGAAGTCTATCTGAACTATGAATAGCTTCAACATAGGATTTCAAAACTCTTACCATATCCAAAGAATGTAAGAATCTTACCAAAGAAGTCTTAGGAAAACAATAATTCCTCCCTAATGTTGTTAGAATTTACAACTTTAGGTAAGAATTGAAATGAGGACAGCAAAAACCACCTTATCCTGATGAAAAAAATCAGAAAAAGGAGATTCACAAGAAAGAACAGATAATTCAAAAACTGTTCTAGCTGAAGAGATGTCCAAAAAGAACAATACTTTCCATGAAAGTAATTAATGTCCAGAGCAAGCATATGCTCAAATAGAAGAGCCTGAAAAGCCTTCAGAACCAAATTAAGACTCCAAGGAGGAGAAATTGGCTTAATGACAGGTTTGATACGAATCAAAGCCTGAACAAAATGATGAATATCAGGAAGTAACACTGCCTTAGCCTGATGAAAAATCAGAAAAGGAGATTCACAAGAAAGAGCAGATAACTCAAACTCTTCTAGCAGAAGAGATAGCCAAAAGGAACAATACTTTCCAAGAAAGTAATTTAATATTCAGAGAATGCATAGGTTCAAACGGAGGAGCCTGTAAAGCCCTCAGCACCAAATTGAGACTCCAAGGAGGAGAGATTGACTTAATGACAGGCTTGATACGAACCAAAGCCTGTACAAAACAATGAATATCAGGATGATTAACAATCTTTCTGTGAAAAAAGAACAGAAAGAGTAGAGATTTGTCCTATCAAAGAACTGAAGACAAACCCTTATCCAAACCAACCTGAAGAAAATATAAAATTCTAGGAATTCTAAAAGAATGCCAAGAAAATTTATGAGAAAAACACTAAAAAATGTAGGTCTTCCAGACTCGATAATAAATATTTCTAGAGACAGATTTACGAGCCTGAAACATAGAATTAATCAATGAGTCAGAGAAACCTCTATGACTAAAAATCAAGCGTTCAATCTCCATCCCTTCAAATTTAATGATTTGAGATCCTGATGGAAAAATGGGCCTTGAGAAAGAAGGTCTGGTCTTAACGGATGTGTCCAAGGTTGGCAACTGGCCATCTGAATGAGATCCGCATACCAAAACCTGAGAGGCCACGCTGGAGCCACCAGCAGTACAAACAAATACTCCATTAGAATTTTGGAAATCACTTTTGGAAGAAGAACTAGAGTCGGAAAGATATAGGCAAAAACATAATTTATGTAAGAACTTACCTGATAAATTCATTTCTTTCATATTAACAAGAGTCCATGAGCTAGTGACGTATGGGATATACATTCCTACCAGGAGGGGCAAAGTTTCCCAAACCTTAAAATGCCTATAAATACACCCCTCACCACACCCACAAATCAGTTTAACGAATAGCCAAGAAGTGGGGTGATAAGAAAAAAAGTGCGAAGCATATAAAATAAGGAATTGGAATAATTGTGCTTTATACAAAAAAATCATAACCACCACAAAAAAGGGTGGGCCTCATGGACTCTTGTTAATATGAAAGAAATGAATTTATCAGGTAAGTTCTTACATAAATTATGTTTTCTTTCATGTAATTAACAAGAGTCCATGAGCTAGTGACGTATGGGATAATGACTACCCAAGATGTGGATCTTTCCACACAAGAGTCACTAGAGAGGGAGGGATAAAATAAAGACAGCCAATTCCTGCTGAAAATAATCCACACCCAAAATAAAGTTTAACAAAAAACATAAGCAGAAGATTCAAACTGAAACCGCTGCCTGAAGAACTTTTCTACCAAAAACTGCTTCAGAAGAAGAAAACACATCAAAATGGTAGAATTTAGTAAAAGTATGCAAAGAGGACCAAGTTGCTGCTTTGCAGATCTGGTCAACCGAAGCTTCATTCCTAAATGCCCAGGAAGTAGATACTGACCTAGTAGAATGAGCTGTAATTCTCTGAGGCGGAATTTTACCCGACTCAACATAGGCAAGATGAATTAAAGATTTCAACCAAGATGCCAAAGAAATGGCAGAAGCTTTCTGGCCTTTCCTAGAACCGGAAAAGATAACAAATAGACTAGAAGTCTTACGGAAAGATTTCGTAGCTTCAACATAATATTTCAAAGCTCTAACAACATCCAAAGAA